>NC_053166.1:146298318-146607068 GCF_016835505.1 Polypterus senegalus
AATACCAGCAACATAACTCCCTGCGAGACAGCAGTGCTATCGCTCCGCCACAGTGACACCCCCATGTGTGTAATTATTCCCCCATGTGTGTATTTATTAACAGTATTCATTATTTAAACGAAATTATATGTAAAATGTAACATACACATTTTAATGCATTTCATCATGAAAGTGATATCAAGTATAAATCTAAAGATTCTAAATGTGCAGAGAGTTGGAATATCATACATTTAATTTGTTCTGTTTGGCGATCTATTGCTGCTTTCCGCTGCTGAAGCAAAATGCCGACATACAGATGCATTCGTGGTGCTTTTATATTCAAGCGTCGCATATTCCCGATCGTAATGACACGATACATTTTAAAAGTCTCACATACCATCTTTTGTGCCGTCTATTTTTTATTGTTTTACTTTACCTGCTGTCAGGTCCAAGAAGCTTGTAGCGATTAAAAACTGGGATGACGTTTACGACCGTCTGCTTTAATGATAAAGTAAACTACGAGGTTAAAGTGGACATTTCGAGATTAAAGCTGAAATTTCCACTTTAATCACAAAATACACGTTTTCACCGTGTCCTTTATTTTCTCAGTGGCTCAAATAAAACACTATACATTATGTTACTGTTGTTAAGTTGCAAAAATTAAAACATAAAAAAGACATATATAAATGACACGATACATTTTAAAAGGCTCACAGACCATCTTTTGTGACGTCTATTTTTTTTTTTTGCAACTTCATATCGGCAACATAATGTATAGCGCTGTATTTGAGCCATTCATCAAACAGCAAAGTGCGCACATCGATCCCCGAAGGATCTCCATAGAGGCTTGCTGTCACATGTAGATAGTTAACAGAGACTCTGACGTCACGTTCTGACTTTTAGCACACTGCGCCCCCCGACTTTTTGCTGGTACTGCAACTTGCGCACGCGTCACATTAATTTCTGAGGACCTGCTCAGAGGACGCGTGAAATGAACGCTGGGAACGCGTGGCAGCCATGATGCGGGTGCGTACGCGTTCTGAGCGTGAAGTATAAATGAGCCCTTACAGTAGGCATCATGCAGTCAGAAAGCAGCATTCTCCTGGCATCCAAATTCATCCATCCGACTGCTAGATAGTGACGCATGATTTATCACTCAGAAAACACATTTCCACTTCTCCAGAGTCCAATAGCACTATTCTTTACACCACTCCAGCCAACGCTAGACATCGTGCACAGTAATCTTAGGCCTGTGTGCAACTGTTTGGCCATGAAAATCCATTTCACAAAACTCCTGATGCACAGTCCTTCACAATTTCGAACTCTGTTGAGAGTGATGCAACAGAGATTTGTACGCACAATGTGCATCAACACTGTGCGATGCGTGACATCATCGGGCACACTCCATTTTGTAGCATCTGATATTAGGATTCCTGTGTGGTGTGCTTTGCTTTAGTCTGATCTTTCATTTTGCTCGTTTTCAAAACTTAGATTTTTGGTTTATGTTTAAAACTCAACATTTGATCAACTGTTTTTCATGGTTACAACCCTTGCCTATTTTTTTTTGACAACAAAATTCCACATATTTATCAAAATGCCTTACAAGAGATTGAGAACAGCCATCAACCCCTAACTTGTGCACAAAAAGGGCAGCAAAGGATCATTATAAATTTAAATTTTATTTTTAAAAATAGAAAAACAGTCAAATAAATGCTCAACAGAGCAGAAAAAACGCAAAAGCAGTGGCCTAAAAGGCAATTCATTGCAAATATGTCCAAAGACACTATCCAGAATCCAAGGAAAACTGGCAAGAATTTCCCAGAAAAGAAAACAGTATATCCAAATCCAATCCCAAACCTCCACAATAAACAAAATGGTCTGCTATTTCTGAGCCTTCTCAGCTGACTTAAGTAGTGAGGGGGAGGAGCCAGGAGTGGTGATGTAGGTCTGACCCCGCCTCCTGTAGCTCCACCTACAAAGAACAAAGTACAGAGGAACATTTAAAAATATAGTACAGTAATAATAGATATGATGGAAAATACATACAAATACGATACATAATAACTCAGAAACAATAAATAATAAAAAGTAAAATACTTAAACAGACATTAATATATAACACCAAGTACCAAATAGAAAGGAATTGTGGTAAAGGCTCGACCATTAATCCTGAAATGCTAAAAAGATTTTCATATGCTGAGATCAGAAAAACGTTCTTCACCACTCAGGCCCTATTGAGCTTAAAGAAAGCTTCTAGCAGTAACATTCTCCTTTGAGCCCTGTTGCAAAAAAAAATGCATACAACATTGAAAAGCTCAGAATGATCATCTCTAAGATGGCATCTACCAATCCATAAGTATCAGCACATGGGCAACATCTTTGGCTTTTGCAATGTCACATGCTAGATAATGTATCCAGATCACAACCTAGGTTTTGTGTTACCTCCAGGGTTTTTTATTTTACCATGGCTTGTGTTTATTTTCTGTAGTTTTTTTATTCTTATTATTTTTAATATCAGTTCTGTTAAGTTTGTTTAAGATTTAGCCCATGTATACATGGGATTTTTAGGAAACACTGTTACATAGCTCTTTAGTGACCCAATACATATATAGTACTAGCCAACCCGCGGCGTAACATACGCAGCATAATCAGGCCGGTTTTTTAATGATTTTTAAGCACAGGGAGAAAATTAACATTTGAAAAATCGGTAATGTAATAAATCAGCAAGAAAACCAACATTGTAACAATGCACGGAACGAACCAACACGCAATCATCCGTAACTGAAAACTGGTGGACCGCAATCGTGCCTTTTCTTGCCAGACGGAGGGATGGTGGTGCACGGCACAGAGTGTGGAACGGTAGGAGAGGAGAAGGACGACCATTCAGCTCCCTCCGTCATGCTAGTCTGCTGAATTCTCGTTCAGTATGTACCGCCCGCTCATGTGCCCACCTCCAACTCGTCACTTGAGTCATTGGCTGCTTTTCTATATATAATCCACCAAGACACCCGACCACAGTAGTAGTGAGGTGGGAAGGGGGTGTGCACAAAGGGTAGGGACGCAACCAGTGGGAGCGTATGAGTCGCACTTAGTGGGAATTCCACGGTTTGCAGCATGAATGGGGTTCAATGGCTTACCCACGCCTCTGCGCCGGGTAGACACACGCTCAATCTCATGCATAATTATTTATTGAATGCTAAACACTTCTGGAAAGACACGGTTGTCTAAAACGGGTTGGTGTGAGAATACAACAGTAAGTGAATGAAAAGATGGAACTCTGGAGAAAGCAAAATACAACACAATAGTAAACCCGCGGCATAACAAACGCAACATAATTATTTATTGATGGATGAACACTTCTGGAAAGACACAGTTGTCTAAAAAGGGAGGGTTTGAGGATACAACAGAAAGTGAATGAAAAGATGGAACTCTGGAGAGAGCAACATATAATTGTCCGTGAGTGAAGAAGACGCATGTTTGTCGCGGATGCGAATTGCTGTATATAGCGTGTAAAACAGTTGGCTATGGTGCACGCGGTCGTGCGTCGTAACTGAAAACTTGTTTTTTAAAGACTGCTTACTTCATTGTGTTTTAACCTCAGTTGTAAAGGATTGTTTTAAGGATCCCATGGGATACCCCTCGCAAACCGTTTTATACGCTGCATATGGCGACTCACCTCCGTGAGAATCATGCCTCTATGAACAGTCAAGGTGGCTCGGAGGTACATGAGGCCTCTACGACAGACGAATATAAATGACGCCGTTCTTTCTGTGTTGTCGCGCCCAAGTTGGTGGGTGTGGCTCTGCGAGTTGTCGTCTTATCCAATGGTCTTGGAGTTGGTGGGCGTGGCTCCTCCCTGCGTGCGCCATAGGTATCTTACTTGTCGGCGGCTTAGTGAATCCACGCCCCTTCCGGCGTGCTTTCCATGGGTGTCTTGCCTTAGTGAATTATATATAGATAGTACGGAGATGATATAAGGTGAGACCAAAAATAATTGGGGTGTCAGCTGGGCAAAACCCTGTTTAATTCATTGCCACAAAAATACAGTAAATCTTTATAATGTAAATATACTCTCGGTGGCGTTGTAAAGACTGGCAAGTTGCTGTCGTTTGTAAACATCTGAGGTATCTATGAGACCTTTCTTGTGGGTTGTCAGGGTCAATTTCAGGCATCATTTCATGGGAGTGTCTCGCTTTTATACTGGCTGGACTGGAAGGGGTGGGGCTTCTTTGGCTCTGTTGCACTCAAGGGGCGGTTTTTCGATTATAAAATGTTCACAGAGAAACTAAACAGGTCACAAAACACCAGTTGATTTCAATGCTCTTTCAACAGAGTTGACTTTTCCGTACATAGGAGGGCAGCCTAGCAATAGGGCAATGACTGAGATGAGAAACAGAATAGAACAGTAGTGAGGACTTAATAATATTGTATTCGATATATTTCTGTACAAATGATTAACAAAACAAAATTGCAGTATGCACAGCTAACCAGAAGCTCTAGTCAGGGTATGCCAGACTAAAGTGGTGAGTCTTCAGCCTGCATTTTAAAGTTGAGACTGAAGGGGCATCTCTTATATTAGAAGGCAAATCATACCACAGCTTCGAGGTCCTGAAACTAAAAGCTCGACCTCCTACTGTTATTTTATGAATCCTTGGAATTTTAAGTAGGCCAGCATCTTGAGAGCTCAGTGTACATTCTGAATATAATAATATTATTTTGTAATTACCTTGTATGCACCATACACATGTTTAGTTTTTCTAACTTTTGTACATTGTATTAAACAAATCCATCTGAACTTTTACATCTGCTATTTGTGAATTCATTTTGGTGTGGTGTTTTTCATTTATGGGGTGCAGGGTACCAGGGTGAACCCTGCCTAGAGCTTCTCCTGGACTTTGCCCAACGCTGATGTTTCATGTAACTGACTGGACAAATCAAGGAACACTTGCTATGTGCATTTGTACAAATCAAGAATCTTAAACCTGTGATTGCACACTCTGATGAACGGGAGGTCTTCAGAAAAGGTCATCCACCTGAACTTGGATGGGAGATTAACTAGGAAAATCTTGGGTTGCTGCTAGAAGAGGGGTTGGCAGGGCCAGCAGGGGGCACTTACAGTGTGGTCTGAACGTGGATTCCAAATCCCCCAGTGCAGTGACTGGGACACTGTGCTGTTAAAATGATCCTGAGATATAAAATTGAAGTTCTGACTCTCTGTGGTCATAAAAGATTCTTGGGTGTCCTTCGGAAAGAGAGTAGGGTGTATCCCAAAGTCCTGGCTAAATTGCCCATCACAACCCTATCCATTCTGACCCCCAATCATCCCCTGTCTCTAATTGGCTATTACTCTCATCCCTTCACCACCTAATAACTAATGTGTGGTGAGTGTGCTGGCACAGAAAATGATTGCCATCGCATTATCTAAGCCAGTGTTTCCCAGCCTCCGTCCTGGGGACCCCCTGTGGCCGCAGGTTTTTGTTCCAACCAGATTCCTAATCAGTGACAACACCTGATAACTCATTTAATGAGCTGGTATTATTTTTCTTTTATTCAACATTCAGAAAAGCCACAGCAGCATGATTTTTACTTTATAAGAAATTGGAATTTTTCTGCTTTTGCTATAGATTTAAATATTTAACTCTCTTTTGTTGATTTCATTATACTTTGCCCTTTCTCTGTGCAGTTTTTCCCCTTCATTGTATCTTATTAATGACAATTAAAAATGAGCAAAGCAGACACGCTGGCAAACAACACGGAATAATCAAAGGCCGCAAGTACTTTAGCATCAGACCCACTAATTAGTAAATAATGGATTAATTAAACACCTAGAAAAGTACAATGAAAATCAAGATGAAAATATTGTTAAAAAGAAAACAAAATACATTACTCCCATATAACCACTTGGCACATTTTTATGTATATATACTGTATATATATATATATATATATATATATATAGTAAAAAGGAAGAGACCCGACACACGTAAAAAGGTTTGGGGCCGCCTCCCGTATAATATTCCTAGATGCAAAGGTTTGTTTTTTCATTCAACAGAGTAGTTGATTGTAAAGAGTCCAAGACAGAACTGATGAAGGTTGGAAAAGATGGCAGTTTTAAATGGTCAGACAGGAAGTGATGTATGTTGACTGAAAGTGATGTTTCTCTGACATCAGCCTGGGAGCTGGGACCGGAAGTGACATTCTTCTGGGCGCCGGAACTGGAAGTGACGTTCTTCTGGGCGCCAGGAACCTTAAGTGATGTTCTTGATTCAGATAGGTTTTCCCACGGCTGGTCTGTAGAGATAGCAGGAGAAGGTTTAATGCATCCCGCCCTCCCCTGGCCTGGCGTGGAATTACCTTTACTTGGTCCACACAACGTTCCCCTATTTGCATGTGTGTGACAATATATATATACATATATATATATATATATATATATATATATATATATATATATATATATATATATATATATATATATATATATATATATATATATATAAATATATTGTCGCAGATGGCTGGGAGGGCCACCCGGCCAGGATGCCCAGGAAGATCAGAGGAGGGCTTACACCTCCCCCAGACCATGTGGGGGCGATTGCCCTGGTCCCTATGGGGACCACGGGTACAGAGCTTTGACGCTCAACTCTGTAGGGGCCCCAATGCCTTGGGAGCCCTGGACCTCAGCACTTCCACCACACCCGGATGTTCTGGGGGGAAGAGGAGCAGGGACACCCGGAGTGCTTCCAGGGAAGATTGCTGGGAAGCACCTGGAGCACATCCGGATGTGTATAAAAGGGGACACCTCCCTTCATACAATGACTTGAGTCGGGTGGAAGAAGGATGACGTCTGGGAGGAGGCAAGCAGGCGGCCTGAAGAAAAGTGAGGCATTTGTTTGGTGGCCTGGACTTGGGGACTTTGGGGTTGTGTGGCACTTGTACGTAATAGATGATGGTAATAAAACGTGTGTTGGGTGACATTGATGTGTCCGGGCCAGCCACCACAAAATATATATACAGTATATAGTATATATATATATATATATATATATATATATTTATTTTTACTAAACTTACTTTTCTAATTTCCATATTGTTCCCAAAACACAGAACTTGGGAAATAACACATCACTTAGTTAACCCAGGAGTCCAATTAAAAACAGAAGCTTGCTGGAACAAAAAACCTGCAGCCACAGTGTGCCCCCAGGACCGAGGTTGGGAAACACTGATCTAGGTCAATGGTTCCCAACCTTTTTTTGGCCGTGCCCCACCTAGGTCTTTTGAAAATCATGATATCCCCCACTGTAACATTTACCTTATTCTTATTAACTCCTGAACACATGGAGGAAACCCATAATGTCATTAAGTTGGTCTAAACAAGCTTCCAAAGAAAATGGAAGCAAAACAGGGAAAGGATGGTTGAAGTGCTGACAAAGAAATCACTAAGAAATTGTTAAAAAAAATAATGTATTATTAAAATACAGAAAATAAAGTTTTGAAAACATATAATAAGAGAGATGTGATATTCATAAATATAAAATAACTTTAATGACAGCTTTTTCTGTAATATTTTGATCATTTTATATTTTTTTTCCCTTTTATTTATCAGTTTTCCATTTAACAGCAACATAAATACACATCTCTTCAAATACATAAAAATGCCAAAGGTATCGATAAACATTTTAGTGTTGACTATCAGATACGAACAATAAACCTATAATGCCTAAACCCCATATCCCACCCATAGGCCCACAAAAAAGATAAATAGATAAAATAGATAATGATTAATTAAATAATTAAACAACAAGAAAGTAATAAAAAAAAAAAAACGCTAATACACAGGATGTTACAAAAAATAAGTAGATAAATAACTAACAATTAAAAAAAAAATAATAATAATAATAGTAATAAAATAGGAAATAAATAAATAAAGTTCAATTGGGTGCAATTGTTTCCAAGGATCTAAAATAAGAAACAAAAGGTTGCCAGACCTTCAAAAACCCATCAGCCCTCCCTCTCAGACTAAACTGGATTTTTTCAAGTTTTTAAAAGAACATAAGATCCTTCAGCCAGCGGGCCGTGGTCGGGGGATGCGGAGCCTTCCAGGACAATAATATTCTACGTCGTGCTAACAGTGAAGTGAAAGCGATTGCATTCAATTGTGTACTATTAAAAGACGTATCATGATCTCCAGGAACCCCAAATATAGCGATCAAAGGACAGAGTTCCATTTTTGTTATATTGCAAAATTTTATAATCATTGTTACAATTCATATTATTGTAATAAAAAAAAACGATTTCTAAGTAGAAAAACCCAAGCTGGTTGAAAAATCATAAATTAAAGGGTTCTTCACTATCCCTTCTATGTTTATATAAATATGTAATATTTGTATTGTATTATTTGTTTATTTCTTTCTATCATTTTTAACAGTGAATATCTGTTTTTTCATTTTATAATTTGTTTAACGTACCTAAATTCTCGAATTGCCCCCCGAAAAAATCAAATTGCCCCTCAGAGGAGCGTGCGACCTACAATGGGAATCACCGATCTAGGTGGATGCTCAATGTTGGTGGTGGGTGAAGTAGCTCCCCACTCTATGTAAAGTGATTTGAATAATGGGAAAAGTGCTATATAAATGTAAAGAATTATTATTATTATGTTTTTCCTGTCTTTGTGGGAGAAACATGGAGAGAAGGTGTAATCCAGCATGGCATCTGAAGGCAGGATACCGGATCTGTGAGGCAGAAACACTAACCTCTGCACTGCCACCCACATATTGGTTAGCTGCTATTCCATACCACACATACACTTTATAATTATTTCATATTTCTGAAACAGAAATTGAGCAAAAATAAGTAAATATTTAAAGGCCGGTGTTATATTTATGAGGGATATCATGATG
This sequence comes from Polypterus senegalus, assembly GCF_016835505.1. Lineage (NCBI taxonomy): Eukaryota > Metazoa > Chordata > Cladistia > Polypteriformes > Polypteridae > Polypterus > Polypterus senegalus. The sequence goes on from NC_053166.1 coordinate 146,307,198, forward strand.
TGCTCGCTTAGATGGTTTCACGAGGCTGCCAAGTGACTGATTTCAGGGCTCACTTATGGCTATCAAGTATCACATGGATATGGAGGTGTAGGAGACCTGATATTTGCTTGAACACCAATAAAGAAAAAGAAGGACAGCCAGGATAGAAAATTGATGAATGGCAGAACACAAGAAAGAAAGAAAGAAAGAAAGAAAGAAAGAAAGAAAGAAAGAAAGAAAGAACCTTACTCTGCCAAATCACAGTCTGAAATCGATGCCCTCCAGTGTTTCTTTAACTGCACTCTCCCTACAAACCTATTTGGTACGATTTGTCCCCAAAAATCTGTGATAACCTGATTTCATTTTCATCTCTGGATTTTTATTTCGAAGCAGGTACATTCAGCCTCTCCTTTTTTCTTTGTCTTCTGCCTTCCATCATCTCACAAAGCCCATAAATATTCTTCTTATATTCTTTTTTTTACAGTTCATGTGTTGAGGCGTTGTGTTTGATTAAAAGCATTGCAAACTAAAGCAAAGGGAAGAAAAAAAATTAAGTCCTGGGAATAAGTTTGTCTTATTAAAATGCACAGCGAGTCCATTCTTACTAGGCAACTGACAGATAAAAAATCTAAACCCCTTTAAATATAAAATATAGCATTCCTCGCAATTCTCTTCATTCTTGGTTGCAGGCTTCATATTCCCTAACCAGTAATAAGAAACAAATTTGCAATGTTTTTACTACAAGAAAGATGGCATTCATAAACATGGGAGGTAGTATATCAATCATGATGGAATATACATTAAAAGAGGATACCAAAAGCACAAGTGTCTGACTTTATGAAAATATGAACCTAAAGCATATTAAACGCACTGAGCGAGATCCAGAATTTGTGATTGCTGTAGAAACAAACTCTGCTTCAGCGGCGCACCCGACACTCAGGCCTAGTGTTCAGGCCTCAGATTTCAATTTGCTTTTAAAAGGAATAAAATAAGCAAGCAAATCATGTAAAGGAAAAATGTAAGACAACCATAAATTAACCAGCAAAGTCGAGTGATGTGTTGTCCAAATGTGAACAACTTTTTGTTTCCCATTGTGATCTTTTTCATTATCTTAGAAAGAAAGGGAGAATTTATTTACCATTAAATTAAGGTCCTCTACCTGGGATGCCAGTACAAACATGGTGGTTACATATGCACATGCATTCTGATGCTCGCTTAATCCAGGAGAATGGAGACAAATATGGCAGGATTGGGCACAAAGCAGGAAACATCCGTCAACAGAAAGCCAGTCCATCAAAGGCCAACTCAGGCAAGTGATCAATCTGTGTGTGTGTCTCTGGGATGTAGAAGAAAATGTAAACTAGCTGGAGGAAAGCTTCCACATGTGTAATTCTACATGGACAACAGCCAGGTTTGGAATCCAAGGCACGGCCATCTGATCTGGGAGGCAGCCATGCTAACCACTGCACCTCCAAGCTAGCTTGCTGCTGTACCCGGGCATGATTCTGTTTTGTCGTGGACTCATACCGGCCTTCTACTCCTGTGTAACACCTCCACGTATTTACTGTGCAGACTCATCTGAGTGCAACGTAATGACCACCTTTGTGCTGTGCTTTCATTTTATTTACTTTGTAAAGAAATGTACCTGTATGGAATGCATTTATTACCTAAAGAATGACTGTTTTAACTGTATGCTTTACTAAACAGAATTTAAAAATAAGCAGACTTTACTTCATATATCCCTTTTTACACTTAAGGACTGATGCTTACCTTGAAGTCAGTGCATGCTGAGTTTGGCTCTGGCCAACCTAAACTAAGTTTTGAAATACCACCTTATGTTATATAACCTTCCTTAAGTACGATAGCGTATATCCTATTACAGTACAGTACAATACAGAATTATAGATAGTATAGTATAGTATAGTATAGTATAGTATAGTATAGTATAGTATAGCATAGCATAGCATAGCATAGTATATTGTCGTGTAGTGTAGGGCAGTGTAGAGTAATGTGACATAATATAGTGTGGTGAAGTGTAGTATGGTACAGTGTGATATAGTGTGTGTAGTATGAGCATGTTGTGCTACAAAGTAGTATAGTATGGTGCAGTATAATTCAAGGCTGCATAGTATAGGATAGGAAAGTATAGTAAAATATAGTATAGTATACATTAGTATTGTATAGGGAAGTGTGTTGAACTGCAGTATGGTATAATATAGGATTGTGTAGTATAGTATAGTATAGTATAGTATAGTATAGTATAGTATAGTATAGTATAGTGTATTGTGGTATAATATAGAGACTAAATGGAAGGGGAGCAAGGCCAGGTTGATCAGAGGTGGATTCAAATTGTTCTATCATGGTGTGGATAGGAGGAGAAATGGAGTAGGAGTTATTCTGAAGGAACAGTATGTCAAGAGTGTTTTAGAGGTGAAAAGAGTGTCAGACAGAGCAATGATTATGAAGCTGGAAATTGGAGGTGTGATGATGAATGTTGTTAGTGCATATGCCCCGCAAGTTGGGTGTGCAGTGAATAAGAAAGAAGATTTTTGGAGTGAGTTGGATGAAGTGATGAGCAGTGTACCCAAGGGACAGAAAGTGGTGATTGCAGCAGATTTCAATGGACATGTTGGTGAAGGGAACAGAGGAGAAGAGGAGGTGATGGGTAGGTATGGTGTCAAGGAGAGGAATGAAGAAGGTCAGAGGACAGTGGATTTTGCCAAAAGGACTTACATGGCTGTGGTGAATACGTATTTTAAGAAGAGGGAGGAACATAAGGTGATGTACAAGAGTGTAGGAAGATGCACACAGGTAGATTACATCCTATGCAGAAGAGTCAATCTGAAGGAAATTGAAGACTGCAAAGTGGTGTCAGGGGAAAGTGTAGTTAAGCAGCATAGGATGGTGGTCTGTAGGATGAAGTTGGAGATCAAGAAGAGGAAGAGAGTGAGGGAAGAGCCAAGGATCAAATGGTGGAAAAAGGAAGACTGCAAGGTTGAGTTTAGGGTGAAGGTGAGGCAGGGACTGTGTGGCAGTGAAGAGTTACCAGACAGCTGGGAAACTACAGCAGATGTAGTAAGGGTGACAGCAAGATGGGTGCTTGGTGTGACATCTGGACAGAGGAAAGAGGAAAAGGAAACCTGGTGGTGGAGTGAGGAAATACAGAAGACTGTACAGAGGAAGAGGATGGCGAAGAAGAAGTGGGACAGTCAGAGAGATGCAGAAAGTAGACAAGAGTACAAGGAGATAAGGCGCAAGGTGAAGAGAGAGGTGGCAATGGCTAAAGAAAAAGCGTATGATGAGTTAAGTGAGGGCTGGACACTAAGGAGGGAGAAAAGGATAAACAGAGGGACTGGACTGGGAAAGATGTGCAGCAGGTTAGGTTGATAAAGAATAAAGATGGAAACATACTCACAGTCGAGGTAGGTGTGTTGAGAAGATGGAAGGAGTACTGTTAGAGGCTGAAGAATGAAGAGAATTAGAGAGAGAAGAGGTTGGATGATGTGGAGATAGTGAATCAGAATGTGCAACGGATTAGCAAGGAGGAAGGACAGCTATGAAGAGGATGAAGAATGGAAAAGCCATTGGTCCAGATGACATACCTGTGGAAGCATGGAGGTGTTTAGGAGAGATGGCAGTAGCGTTTTTAACTAGATTGTTTAATGGAATCTTGGAAAGTGAGAGGATGCCTGGGGAGTGGAGAAGAAGTGTACTGGTGCCGATATTTAAGAATAAGTTGGATGTGCAGGACTGTAGTAACTACACAGGGATAAAATCGATGAGCCACAGCATGAAGTTATGGGAAAGAGTAGTGGCAGCTAGGTTAAGAAGTGAGGTGATGATTAGTGAGCAGCAGTATGGTTTCATGCCAAGAAAGAGCACCACAGATGTGATGTTTGCTCTGAGGGTGTTGATGGAGAAGTATAGAGAAGGTCAGAAGGAGTTGCATTGTGTCTTTGTGGAGTTGGAGAAAGCATATGACAGGGTGCCTCGAGATTAGTTGTGGTATTGTATGAGGAAGTCGAGAGTGGCAGCGAAATATGTAAGAGTTGTACAGGATATGTACGAAAGAAGTGTGACTGTGGTGAGGGCTGTGGTAGGAGTGACGGATGTATTCAAATTGGAGGTGGGATTACATCAGGGATCGGCTCTAAGCCTTTTCTTATTTGCAATGGTGATGGACAGGTTGACAGACGAGATTAGACAGGAGTCCCCGTGGACTATAATGTTTGCTGATGACATTGTGATCTGTAGCAAGAGTAGGGAGCAGGTTGAGGAGACCCTGGAGAGGTGGAGATATGCTCTAGAGAGGAGAGGAATGAAGGTCAGTAGGAACAAGACAGAATACATGTGTGTGAATGAGAGGGAGGTCAGTGGAATGGTGAGGATGCAGGGAGTTGGCGAAGGTGGATGAGTTTAAATACTTGAGATCAACAGTACAGAGTAATGGGGAATGTGGAAGAGAAGTGAAAACAAGAGTGCAGGCAGGGTGGAATGGGTGGAGAAGAGTGTCAGGAGTGATTTGTGACAGACAGATATCAGCAAGAGTGAAAGGGAAGGTCTACAGGACAGTAGTGAGACCAGCTGTGTTATATGGGTTGGAGACGGTGGCACTGACCAGAAAGCAGGAGACAGAGCTGGAGGTGGCAGAGTTAAAGATGCTAAGATTTGCATTGGGTGTGACGAGGATGGACAGGATTAGAAATGAGGACATTAGAGGATCCGCTCAAGTTGGACGGTTGGGAGACAAAGTCAGAGACCCGAGATTGCGTTGGTTACAACATGTGGAGAGGAGAGATGCTGAGTGTAATAGGAGAAGGATCCTAAGGATAGAGATGCCAGGGAAGAGATAAAGAGGAAGGCCTAAGAGAAGGTTTATAGATGTGGTGAGAGAGGACATGCAGGTGATGGGTGTGATAGATAGATAGATAGATAGATAGATAGATAGATAGATAGATAGATAGATAGATAGATAGATAGATAGATAGATAGATAGATAGATAGATAGATAGATAGATACTTTATTAATACCAAGGGGAAATGCACATACTCCAGCAGCAGTATACTGATAAAAATTATTAAATTAAAGAGTGATAAAAATGCAGGTATAACAGACAATAACTTTGTATAATGTTAACGATTACCCCCCCCGGGTAGAACTGAAGAGTCGCATAGTGTGGGGGAGGAACGATCTCCTCAGTCTGTCAGTGGAGCAGGACGGTGACAAAAGTCTGTTGCTGAAGCTGCTCCTCTGTCTGGAGATAATACTGTTCAGTGGATGCAGTGGATTCTCCATGAACGGAATAAGATGCAGAGGACAGAAAGATATGGAAGAAGATGATCCGTTGTGGCGACCCGTAATGGGAGCAGCCGAAAAAAGAAGAAGAAGATTGTGGTCTAATATAGGGTAGTGTAGTATAAGCATGCTGCACTATACTATATCATAGTATAGTATAGAGCAGTGTAATATAGTATAAGGAAGTGTGTTGAAGTGTAGTATGGTATAATATAGGACTGTGTAGTATACTCACGATGCACACGTTATAGTATAGTATCGTATTGTATCGTATAGTATAGTGTACTGTGGTATAATATAGGGTAGTGTAGTAGAAGCATGCTGCACTATAATATTTCATAGTAAAGTATAGAGCAGTGTAATATAGTATAAGGAAGTGTGTTGAAGTGTAGTATGTTATAATATAGGGTTGTGTAGCATGGGCGCCGGCAGGGGGGTGCAAGTAGGTGCACGTGCACCCCCCTAGCTTTTGAAAAAAAAGGAAATGGAGAAAAAAAATAAATCTTTCAATAATAAGAAAAAACGCGAAAAAATAGTTTTTATTTTAAATTTTTAAATTACAATTAGACGTTTACATTTTACAACTATACATAAACAATCATTCACTTTGTTTCTAAAAGAGCATCTCAACTTGCTTAAGACAACTGGGCGTGTCTTAAGCAAAAGGTAGTATCTAATTATAATTTGAAGCTTCGATAGTGGTATATTTTTGTCATTTGCATTCATTATTTTGTAATTATTACGTAAATAATAATATTTTGCATTCAGAGCGTGCTATTATTTGTGTATTGTTATTATATGTATAGGTGTATAGCTACAAAATGTATTTTCAAAATAATTATGCAAATACGAAAAAAAATGTAAACTTTTTTTAAAATTTATAATTCCCCCAACCCCTTCTTTCTATGCCACTAATACTTTAAAACCCCGAAAAATAATTATATCTATTTTACCAACATACAAGTATATAGTGTACAGCTAGATCTCTTTTACGCTGTGTATAGTTCGATTTCTGGGAGAACAGTGCGCTTTAGAGAAAAATATTTATCATAAAAGTTGTAGAACTTATCAATGTCTACAATTTTTATTTGAAATATTTTTCTCTAAAGTGTACTGTTCTCCCAGAAATCGGAACTATTAACCGCGAAAAGAGGTCTAGCTGTATGTAAGTGCTTACAAAATTACATTAAAAACTTAAGGAAAAAAGCACTACCTATGCCACTGAATACATCAATAACATTTTAACTATATTCCAGTGATCATATGATAACAAAAAAGTCGATGATTTTTTGTCAGAAAATTAAAAATTAGGTCATGCCTTAAGTGGTTAATCTATCTATGCAAAAACTGACTGCTCTGTACTGTTCAGAGATAGCGACTGTATTGGCAGGTATTTAATGGGCACATACATATACAAAAAAAGTTTTTGTTGCGGGGGGGAGCGTAGAAAGAAAAAAATCTCTTTATGCACCCCCCTGAATTAAATCCTGGCGGCGGTAATGTTGTGTAGTATAAGCATACTGTTAGTTTTCACACATCCGGGTTTAATTAAAGCCCACCTGTGTTTCCCTTAAACCAGCCTCTGTAAGCTTAACACAATGACCACATATGTCACATGTTATAAAAATTGATTTTTTTCAATTACGTTTTTTAAAATTGAACAAATGCAACAAATGTGCTTTTAAAAGTAACTTTGAGAAAAGGTACAAAAAGCAAAGTAACATACACCGTTTCCCACCCCTAAGAGAATGATGTTGAGAAAAGGATAAATATGTGCAAGAATCTTGAGAACCCCCCCAAACTGGCCAATGGCCACTCAGCTTAAAATCAGCCAAGTGGCAAATGTCCATTCATTAATACAAAAGCCAAACAAATCATTAAGAGAGCTCAAGATTTACCATGTTGTTAAAAGAAGACTTCCAAAAACTGGCAGAAAAAAAGTCAGAAACATTCAAGCATAAAGCCACTGCCAACTCACCAGCAATGGTGCCAAAGGGAAAGATCCTCCACTGTGTACAATTAAGAGTGATCGGTGTAGAGAACACATCCAATTACTGGTATTTCTTTACAGTGTGGGGTACTAATTGGTTCAACCAGCCTGGTCGCGGTGGGCCAGTAAATGACCATGGAGACATGAGCCAGCCACCTTGTGGTATAAAATAAAATGACACAAATGCTTTGACAAAGAACATTTTATTGTCTACCAGGCAGGCACAACACAATATATTTGGAGGTTAGTTTGAGTTTTCCTTATTCACACTAAAAGTTAATGTTTGACAAGCAAACTTTATCTCATCTGCTTCAATGTTATTTCACCTGTGATGTATGAGTCGGAATTGTGCCATTCATTCAGGATTTTGAATGCTAAGACTCATTCACCACCTGCTTACAGAATATAAGAAGTTTAACAAATGAGCAGAGACCAGCTGAACATAACTTTTTACATTTTTTAAGACCTCTGCTTTAGCTACACAATTTAATAGTTTGTACAAATGTGCACAAACTTTTGTGTGAAGCTCCTGTAATGCAGTCATAGGACTGTGTGGAGACGGAGCCCATCTGAGCATCATCGGGCACAAAGTGAGAACCAGACCTAGCCCATCATAAGGCACACACAGGGTTACCAGACATCTGGCAAAAGGAGGACATATCCTCCTTTTTGGTGTTGTGTCCTCAGTCTGGCAGGCTTTGTCAAATAAAGGTGACAATGTCAATCAATGACTTAAGCGTGTTGTTGGCTGAAATCGCACACTGTCATCTCTGTTTTATCAAAAACCAGACACGGCTACACACCTACGCCCACTTCACCATGAAAATGTCATCCCGCAGTAACACTAACAAGAGGAATTGCAAATTCTCGGACCACATGAGAACACAGTGTGTGTGCTTAGGTGAAGGACGCACAAAAACAAAGTGTTTGGTTTGTGATTCTTACGTGTCCGTTGCAAACAAGGGTACCACTGATTTAGAACGACATGTTACCAGCAAAAAACGCAGAATCGCGGCAAACTTTCAAAGTTGTGCAAATGAAGCCAGTTACTCAGAGCTGCTTAAAATGTATGTATAAATAGATGTATACATTAAAATAGAATTAATAATAGTTATTGAAAGAATATGTGTTTTATCTAATACAGTTTTGAATATCGTGTACATATTTATATTTCCATGATATAACAAATTTAAATGGTTGTTTAAATAAAATATTACTTCCGGTTGAGTAATTTTTCTCATATTTCATATCTGTTTGCTTTTTATCATTATAAATATCTGTATAAATTCGAATCATCTATCTGTAATTATAATCATAGTTTACTTGAAAATTCGCGAAAGTATTCAGTTAAGGTACCGAAGTTGATAGGATTCCTTATTTTTGATATAAAACCGGTATACAAAATGTCATTTACCTACGTCAAAGCGTTTTCGAGTTATCGTGTTTACACACAGGCACACAGGCATACATAATTTCAGAAATAGTATTTTCGGATGCAGGAAGGCCTAAAACGTCAAGATTCATCAAAATCTCAAGGTCAATTTTTTTTCACGATTCCTATACATTCTCTAGACTATGTATACGAGAAAGTAAAAAGGTATGGGAAATCTGGTACTGTATTTACAGGAAAAGGAAGAAGAAATTGCATAAGACAGAGATGAGTCTTTCTGACTGAATGAGAATTGCCGGTTTGAAGATTACTTTTGGTTACAGAGCAGAGAGTTATGGAAGAACATGGCCACCAATGTCCTATTTGGATATGGTACCTAGAATAGAATGGGATAGAAACATTTATAGAGGAAAGCTATGACGAAATGAAGATCCACACACTCGCATGCAAAACAAGCTGTTATGGGAAACAATTCCACAATAATATGCAACAATGACGTTACTGACTGAACCTGTCAAAATGACAGACAATTAACCAAAACAAAATGACAGCCGTCATATAATCAAAAGTGGAATAAGTAGTGATGATTTAATGTATGACATTGAGTGTGTTCCACCGAGATTTGTAACATTCACACAAAAAGAAAGGCATTTCGTTCCTGTCTGGAAGTGTTTATATGCATAACGCCTTAAATAAACGTCTTTTGTCAAAAATAGAAATCATTATACTAGGGAATGACAGGGTGGAGTTTGGTAGTCACGACTTTTGATGCACTGGGTTTTATTGCAGAGAAAACTCGATAATGTGCACGATGGTGAGTTTTTGTTGTGTCATCCCTGTGGAAAACGTACAACATGTTGTATTTTTTTCTAATAAAATGACCTGCATAGATAGAATTGATTTTACTGGTGTGGTATGGATTACATGTGTTACTCAGTTATATAGGAATACACAGGTAAACACAGGAGTGTGACTGAGGCTTTAGGAAGCAGCACTTCTTATCTCTCATAAAAAACCTCCAAACAATGTTTTTTAGTGAATTTCAGCTCTGCGATGGCTAAATTGCCTGCAAAACCAATTTTAGGGTCCATTTTTCAAAGCTGTATATGCGAATTGACCCTTAGTGATTTGCTCATTACTACAAAGCAACATTTCATCATTTGGTACAAAGCCTTTTTGTGCCCAATGACTCGGCAGCCTTCATTTCATTTTGCGATTAAAAGGCATTCAGTTTACTACAGCTCTCTGCTTATGATTTTACCGATTTAAAGTTATGTTCAACTAAAGTAAATCGCAATTGCATCTTTTCCTAACTCTTGGCACTTGCTAGAGCTTCTTCTTCTTTTTCTTCCTCTTCATAATTTTCCCACTTCTGCATGGAGTTGATGTGCTTGATCAGCATTCTCCAAACAGCTCGGTCCTGCACCTCCTCCTCAGTAAGACCCCTTTCCTTCAGATCTTCATTTACTTTATCCATCCTCCTCCACTTTAGCCTCCCTCGCACTCTCTTCCCTTTTTACTCCCACATACCTCTTGTCCATCCTCATCACATGTTCATACCACTTCAAACTACTTTCTTGGACTTTTACGCCTTTACTTTACCTCTGATTGTCTCATTTCTTATTCTGTCCAGTTTTGTAACTTCACACTTCACAACTCAACCTTCTCATTTCTGCCACATCCAACTTCTTCTCTAACCCTAACCCTTTACTGCCCAAGTCTCAGCTCCATACATCATTTATGGTCTTATCATGGTCTTAAAAACCTTACCTCGAACCTTCACCTTAATTCTTTGATCACACAATACTCCTCATTTCTTCTTTTAAGTTTTCCATCCACACTGCCCTCTGTGGGTTATCTCTGCATCCTGTTCTTCATCTTGGGCTACCACTGAACCTTGATATCTAAACTCATCAATTCTTTTAAAAAGCTCTTCTTGTAGGCTAACTTTTTGACATTTGCTAGACCACCATCCTCTAAAGAGCTAAAGACCACCACCCTTGCCTTGGATAAATGTGTCTGCTTAACTAAACAATAAAGAAGAAATGAATTATTCAGTTACTGAGGCAACCCACCATTCGTCACTCCTTGTTCAGAGCAACATGGGAGATGCTTGGCTTTGGGGCTGTTTACATTGCATACAAGTTTCAGACTGGCTTAATCCAGCTCAAGGCACAAGATGGGAACCAACCCCAGATGTGAGGCTGGTCCTCTGCAGAAGCTGCTTACACACACATGTCCACATCCACACTGGGCCAATTTTCAAGATTTTACAAATGTCATGGCTCTCCAATTGCCGTCACTATTTAAATACTTCATGCCATCTTTAAAATGAACATTTCACAGATTGCATTCCTCAAGAAGGAAAGGCCACCCAAACAAAAGAAAAAGAAAAAAGAAACAAAACAACCTACGCTGTGTGGAAAATCTGTGGCAGCTGCAATTTCTATCTTTGAAATGAAAAATTAAACTGAATCAGGCATAGATTTCTTTTTTAATGATTCAGTGAGATGTGAACCTGCTATCACAATAAGCGAAAAGGTGAAATTAGATGCCTGACAAGCTGAACGATTTTTCAGTCAATAATTAGGCTGACACCAGAGACAAGAAGGGAATGGGGAGCGGGGTTGTGGTTACAAATAACCAAATGGCCACTGTTAACTTCTTAAGGGGATTTTGTGAGGGTCTTTAGACTGCTGTGTGACTTGAAATAAAATATACAGTCACTTTAAAAAGTCTTCATACCCTGGGAACTTCTTGCGTTTTATTGTTATACAACATTGAATCACTGTGGACTTTTTTGACACAGAAAAAGACTCTTTAATAACAGTGTGAAAATGGATCTCTGCAAAGTGGTCTAAATTCATTCCAAATCATTGACTGCTTAAGTATTCACTACCTTTCAAGTAAATATGTTGAAGATACACATTTGGCAGCCATGACAGCCTTGAGTCTATCTGCACAGGTCTCATTAGCTTTACACATCTCCACATTGCCATTTTGTCCCATTCTTCTTTTACAAATCTGCTCAGGCTCCGAGTGAACAGCCTTTTCCAAGTCCAGCCACAAATTCTTAATTCAGTTGAGGGCGGGACTCTACCCATGAGGAACCCCCTCTGCATTTCAAGCAGAGCAATCGTCACCAGTCTTATCATATTTTTGAGGGACTGAAGGTAAGTTTCTTGGGGAGGGTGTAGCCTCCCCTAGCTTCCCCATAGATATGGAGTTTTTCTTCCCCTTTCCTTGTTGTCACACAGGCAGGCTTTGGGAGTTTTTCACAGGTCTTGCAAAAGTGAAACACAAGGGGGAAACTAGAGGTGGAAAACAGTCACTAACCAAATTTCCATTTCCATCTTTAGAGTAGGGTAGAACCCATCTGAGGAAGTGTGATGTCACTTAATGGGACAAGCCTTCCAGTTCCTCTACCATACATACCGCTGCTCTCAAAGGCGTTGTTGTTCATTTTGTGCTCAGCTTTTGAAGAGGACAATTAATAAGATTATTATAGATTGTCAAAGAGTCAGTGAGAAATGCCAGGATGATGACATTTTCACCTCTGTACCCTTTAAGAGCATGAACAATTGGACAAGTGAGAGGAGTCCATTCAGGCCATCAGCTAAGCTAACAGCTAAGCTGTCCCAATATCTCATCCAGATCTTTCTCAAAGGTTCTTGAGGTTTCTGCTTCAACTCCATGTCTTGGTAGTTTGTTCCAGATTCCCATAACTCTTTGCATAAAGAAGTGCTGCCTGGTTTCAGTCCTCAATGCACTTCTCCTTAATTTTCACTGGTGTCCTCGAGTACGGGAGTCACCATAAAGTAGAAAGAATTCTGCGGGATCTACTTGATCGATACCTCTGCATTTTGAAGGCCTGAATTACGTCCCCACCAACAGGTATAATTCTGAGATAATTGGATATTTAATGGGGTATCCTTTGGGAAGCCCATTATCTGTTTTGTTGTTCTTCATTTACTGATGCCACATATATGGGTACCTATCTTCCATTCAACAGAATCTGCCTTTTATGTCCAGACCAGAGTCTCTGAAAATGGGCGTCCTCACACACATCCTCACGAAGATCAAACCTAAAAATAAACCTAACCCGACCCCCTAAATGTTCTGAATCTAAAAACACAGAAGACAACTTAGAGGAGAATAACAAAGCTGATTAGAAATGACTTTTTTCTATTTCCAGCCATTCCAGATGCCCTAAACCATTCATGATGATCATTGTCTCTTATCCTTTTTTTTTCTCCCATCTAAGTCATTTGTCAAAGTTGCTCTTTTAAGTTTCTCTATTGTCTCGGTGTGATTGTTAACAAAGATCACCATGAAAAGCCTCTCTATCTTTGCCGTCAGTTTCCGCCTTTTGATCTGAAGGCACATTCACTCTTTTTTTTTTTCCTTGCTGATGTGGGGAGGGAAGGTTGTGATTTATGAATTTGGATGGAATTAACTGTGACCTCGCTCTCGAGCGCAAAGCAAGACCACTTTTTGCCAAATAACTTCATCCTACACTTCAAAAGAATTAAACGAATAAGTAAAAGTGACTTGGAACATCATTGAACTTTGACGAAGCTGGGAGGAAACAAATTGAATAATTCATCCTTGGGTAAGGAAATAATGATCATCCTGCAGATTTGGTTAGCGAAATGGTTCATCAGGCCATCCCGGTGCGCCAGGGTGAAAAACACATGCCTCGCTGAGAGAGCTGATGGATTGCTGTGTTTATTGCCAATGAAGGAGATTTAGAATTATCTCTCTGCTATTGGATTAAGGTTCTGTGCTGGGACCTCGGATGCATTTTGATAAATCCTTCAGAGCACAGCCCATTTCCCTTTAGGGTACAGCGTTGCACAAAGAAAAGCCCCCCAACATGCTGCTTGAAATGAGAAAGCTGGCAACCAGATGTTTCATGCTGACAGTTGATGAAGGACACGTGGGGTTGGCATTGCATCTTAAAATCCGCCTGATATGTTAGTAATGGGACAGAAACACTGGTGGGACAGCTTCACGTGCTGGATACTCAAACAAAGTTTTCCACTGCATTCTTATAATGGGGGCTTCTCTGAAGACAGATTGACGACATTACACGGCAAGCACCAGAGGGTCCAGGGCAGAAAGCTGCACTGCACCTTTTACGGGGTCAGATTTAGATAGATAGATAGATAGATAGATAGATAGATAGATAGATAGATAGATAGATAGAGCGTTATTTTAAATAATAATAATAATAATAATACATTTTATTTATATAGCACCTTATAGATAGATGGGAGAGGCACTTTAAGATAGATAGATAGATTTTTATCCATCCATTATCCAACCCGCTATATCCTAACTACAGGGTTATGGGGTCTGCTAGAGCCAATCCCAGCCAACACAGGGTGCAAGGCAGGAAACAAACTCCGGGCAGGGTGCCAGCCCACCACAGGTATAACTTTATTTATAATAATAATAATGATAATAATAATAATAATAATAATAATACATTTTATTTATATAGCACCTTATAGATAGATGGGAAAGGTTCTTTAAGATAGATAGATAGATAGATAGATAGATAGATAGATAGATAGATAGATAGATAGATAGATAGATAGATAGATAGAATTTTATCCATCCATCCATTATCCAACCCACTATATCCTAACTACAGGGTTACGGGGGTCTGCTAGAGCCAATCCCAGCCAAGGCAATCCCGGGCAGGGTGCCAGCCCACCGCAAGTAGAACTTTATTTACAATAATAATAATAATAAATTTGATTTATTTAGCACCTTATAGATAGATGAGAAAGACACTTTAAAACAGATAGATAGATAGATAGATAGATAGATAGATAGATAGATAGATAGATAGATAGATAGATAGATAGATAGATAGATAGATAGATAGATTAGGTCTTGGCACAAAAAGCAAATTCAGGAAGGGGATGGATGAATCCCATTGTGTTTTCCTTAATCCACTACCATATTCCTTATGGCATATATCTGAGATATATGCATTGCATTTGTCATTCCAACAGATGGCACATCACAGACATTTGTAGTAATGCTTTTTATTACTACAAACATTTGTGATGTGCCATCTGTTGGAATGACAAATGCAATACATTTTATTACAACATGCATTACAAAATACTTTCCATTAGATAGTCTAGATTATTTCTTAGATTTATACCCACCTCAGATGGCCCACAACCTTCTTATAATGTGTTCTATGGTGTTATCAAGGTATCAGTTGATTATTAGTTTTCTGGAAGAAGTGTTACTGATCCCAGCCTGGGTTTTACCCTGTGATCTGTGTGTGGACACCAAAGTCCCAGTGTAGTGATGGGGACACTGTGCTGTTACAACTTTGTAAATTGATGAGACGTAAAACCGAGATTGCTGGGTATCCTTTGAAAAGACTAGGGTGTACCCTCATGTCCTGATTAAATTGCCCACCATGCCTTTGTCCATTCTGCTCTCCTAATCATCCCCTGTATCTAACTGACTAACTATCTCTCTTATCCTATCACCACCTAATAGCTAATATGTGGTATCCACAAAAACGGCTGTTGTTGCATCAACCAGATGGATGCTGCATGTTGGTGGTGGTTGAGGTGGCTTCCATCTATCTAAGCAAAGTGCTTCGAGTGTCTTTGTCTTCCTTGGGGAATCCTTGGTTAGCTTCCACAACTCAATTGGTTTAATTTTCATGAGGGGTACCCTCTGATTTTTGGACCCCACCCATTCTCAGATGAATTTATGAAAATAATGTAGCCTGCCAGATCAGAATAATAGCTGCAAAGAACTGCAATGTACAAACAAGTTGATTTAAATTTTCTTTGCTCCATCTTACAGCAGGTTCTCACAAATCTCTTGAAAATGGGACTTTTTTCCTGAGGGGTACCCCCTGAACATTGGGCTCATGGTCCTCGGTCCAACAAGCACTTGCAGGGATCCAAGTTTGCAAATAGTGCAGCCTGTCAGTGCTAAAAAGCAGCCACACTGTGCACTTTAAATTTGTAACAGCGTTAGGAAAATAAAGAACTGCATTGTAGAGGAGAGTCTGTTCAACTTTTCTTGCTCAATCTTAGAGCAGGTTGCCACAAGTCTCATCTCAATGGGATTTTTCTTCATTATTTTTCCCATTGTCTCCCTTCTTTAGTCCAGCACCACATCAGCCATCTTTCACTGGTTTTTAAGCTCTGTGACCTTCCCAAGGAATGAATTGCATCTCCTCAGTTTGGAGTGAATTCTGGAGATCATTTTCTTTGTCTCAGAGTTGGCATTCTGCTGCTGTTCATCTTGCTTGCCCTGAAGCACTGTCCGTAACTTTTAAGCTCCAAAGATCCATAAGCTTGTGCGAGGATGTCACACTCACTTATCATTGCAGTGTCATCTGCGGAATATTAATATGGGACGCTGCACAACTTTCAAACAATACCTTTACGTTCTCTCACAGGCTCTACAGCGGATTCAGAATTAGAACATAAAGCTTCTGCTGAGGATATCATTCAACAATTCAGCAGATATTGAGACAAGGGATGAGCCGAGGAGGCCCTGTTCATGTTCATCTGTCTGGTCCCAAAGCAATTCCTAAAGACATCAGAAAAGGCAATGGAGTTTGTGCTATATTTGAAATTAGTTACAACTTAAATGTTATCTGATAGCTTTTCCAATTGTAGGCAGTGGTTCTGTGGAATATGGAGTAGTATGTGTAGATAGATAGATAGATAGATAGATAGATAGATAGATAGATAGATAGATAGATAGATAGATAGATAGATAGATAGATAGATAGATAGATAAGGCACTGTTTAGGAACTTGCCAGGAAGGGGGGCTAAAGGCTGATAATTGTAGTCCTTTGGAAGAGCACTGCTGGGTGTCGTTAATGCCGCTGGAGGAGCTACAGGGATCAACCATCCCTGCTTTATGACACTTCTGTCTAATCTGGAAGTGCCTCCTCTGACTTTAAAGGAGCCCTAACGTCTCACCGAGGTGTGTTAGAGTCGGGAGGCAGAGGACACTTGCAAGATGGTTTGGGAGGAAAATAACAAAGAAAAAAGATTCACAATCTTGATATCCAGTATACAGTGCCATGTAAGGTATTTGAATGAAATAAAAACCGTTATAATTAAATTGTGATTTGTTCAGGGGTTGGGGTTCAGTGATGCCCCCTGTTTTTCACGATAGATAGATAGATAGATAGATAGATAGATAGATAGATAGATAGATAGAAATGGTACCATATAATATAGATAGATAGATAGATAGATAGATAGATAGATAGATAGATAGATAGATAGATAGATAAGAAAGGCACTATATTATAGATAGATAGATAGATAGATAGATAGATAGATAGATAGATAGATAGATAGATAGATAGAAAAGGTACTATATAATATAATATAGATAGATATTGTAAACAAGACGCTTTATATCGCCCGACCCGGCACAGAATACGCAGAGGCACGTGTTCACACTCAAGGTCTTTTATTTTTTTCCTCTTCAGCCGTGGGCACACGTCTTCCCCGTGTCCCACCGGCCCAACACAGTCCAAAGCACAAATACACAAAGAAACCAACACAAACCCACACTTTCCTGCTCCACCACTCCTCCGAGGCAACCTCGTCCTCTTCTTCCCGATTCTGGCCTCGATTGCTGGGAGGCAGGCCCTTTTATACCTCACCCGGAAGTGATCCAGGTGCCTGACCAGCTGGTCTTAATTGCACCTCCGGGTGGGGCTGTGGTGGATGGCTCTCTGCAGCACCCCCTAGCGGCCACCCCTTCTCCCAACCGGGCTGCTGTGGTGGACTCCATGTCCCATGGAGCCACGGGGGAGATTGAGGAGGAATCCATTGCCAGGGAGAGTGCCCCCAAGCGCCCCGGGGGAGGTATTGCAAAGTCCATGATGGCCCCCCCGGGACGTATGCATCAGAGGCGTCCCGGCAGGGCATGGGACCCGGCTGTCCGTCACAATAGATAGACAGATAGATATATAGATAGATAGATAGATCGATAGATAGATAGATAGATAGATAGATAGATAGATAGATAGATAGATAGATAGAAAAGGTACTATATAATACAGATAGATAGATACAAATGCACTATATAATAGATAAATAGATAGTGTGAAGAACAAAAGAGAGATAAACACAAAAAGAAGAGTTGGGGGAAATCCCCATATAATGTCGGTGTTCCAATTCAGAAAAAGGATTGTTGCTATGGTCAAAACTGAAAATACACATTTGACAATGAGCAGATACATCTTTTGAAAGTGTTTCTTTAGACAGAGGACCAATATCCATGTGATTCAACTTTTTTGCAGAAAATTATTACTTTCATTTGTTGTTTCTGTTCCTTCTCTCTCTCCCTCTGTCCCATTCAGCCAGCCACCATCAACCTCCATATTACAAAGGAAGACATAGCAGCACTAGAGAAAGTGTAATCCAGCAATGAAGACACAACATGCAGTGACTCTATGCAGAACAACAATGTATTTTTTTGATATTCTCTGTTTTTTTGTTTTCTTTTGTATGGTGCAAATCTTGGAATGACATCATGCATATGTGTACATACCATAAATTATTAACGCAGACACAAAGGAGATTGAGCAACAACGTGAAGTGTGAGGTGGAGTGCACTTGTTGTACTCATACATGAAAAGTTCTGCGCATCAGTGATGTAAATTGTGTAGGTAGCACAGACTGGGTAGTGACGTGATGTCCCCAGCAAACACTTCCATGATTTGAATTTTGCCAATCAATACTATCATTAGTGTATCAGATAATCTGAGTGCTGCCTCTGCCATTGAGTCCATGAGGCGTGATACAAGATGCCAGGTGAAAACATTAACTTATTTGACGTAGTGTGGCATGCCTAGACATTTACCATTCTTTTAGGTCTGGTGTAAGGACAAGAGGACACCTTTAGGCAAACCCTGTTTAACTGATTTCCCAACAAATAAACTAAATGTGAGATTTTGGGAGTCCGAGATCAAACTGATTAAAAGAGGGTGGAGTCTCTTAGTTATGTTGATTTCCAGCAGAAAGAGGCGGGTCCAGGCAGTGACATCGTGGATTGGAAAAGCCGTCAATCTTCTGTTGTGCAGAAGGAGGAAAAGAGAAAGCATCATTACACAGTGCCAATCCTGGAGTGGCGTAGAAAACTCCATCACCAGAGCCCTTAAACTGTCCCCTAGGTGCACACATGTGACACCGGACAAGCAGAACAGTGTCAGAAAATCAAGGCAGTCCTGTTATTCCAGGATTGAAGTTACTCCATTGTGTTGAATGATTTGAGGTGAGATTGCTTGATTAAAGGAAAATGAATGATGTCTGGCTTTCATATAAACTCTGCGCCTTGGTTTCTGAAGAGATTTGTCACAGGTGTGCCAGCTGAAACCGCTGCATGTGAATTGGCTGGCAGGCAGACTTAGCAGTGGGCATTTAAATAAAAGCCACCTAAACTTTTTTTCCCCTTTGATCATGAGCACCTTTAAGGAAGTTGATCCCAGATGTTTTAAACATAACCTGTTCAATTATTCAAAAGCCGTAAGAGCCAAATATCTTGACGTAACGTGACGGTCACTCGTAAACAATAAACCCTCAATAAAAAAAAAAGGTCAGTCTCATTAGAACTCGCATAAATCCACATTATATAAGATTTTCATTATCCAAAAATATCCATTGTTTGTACTTTGGTTGCTTTTGTGCAAAAGTATAAATGTCAAGAGTTTTTTAAAGGGGCACTTTAAACATTTTTGAACTAAGCACCCACCAGTCTAAATGAATGTTTTTTTATGTATGAGAGCTCTTCACATGAATGTAATAAAACTCAATAAATGTCACAAATGTGTTTATTTTGCTTTTTTAATATTGAGTGCTATTTTGAGAGTGATTCCCAGTCTTGTGTCAACACAATGCTTCAAAAACATCACCTCGAGAATTTTGTTTCGCCGCTTTTGTCTGGTGATTATTCTCATTGACGGTCGTCTGTCTTCTTTAATATTACAGCACCATAGCTGGGGCAGCACAGTGGCACAGTGGTTAGTGCCGCTGCCTGAGCTCAAATCCTGGTGTCATGGTCATGGTTGGCCAGTGTGCTTCCTCACATTTCCAAGGAATTACCTCCAGGTGAAGTCTTATTGCGGGTGGATTACGCATGTGTTAACTGCTGCATTGCAAGGACCTGTGTGTTAAAATAGTTAATGTCTTTAAACATTTGAACCTGGCAGGCTGGTTTTTGGGTCCAGTTGCATAGCAGTATATATCTAAAAGGCCAGTATAATGACCCACCTATAATAATAATAATAATAATAATAATAATAATAATAATAATAATAATAATTGATATTTCTTTAAATTTATAGTGCTTTTTTCACTAATCAAATTGCTTTCAATAGTGAGTGAGGAGCCACTTCCACCACCACTAATGTGTAGTACCCACCTGGATGAACCAATGGTAGCCATTTTTTGCCTCAATATGCTCACCACACATTAGTAATTAGATGGTGAAGGGGTGAGCAAGATTGCCAATTAAGGACAAGGGATGATTAGGGGGCCATGGTGGTCAATTTAGTCAGGACATCAGGATACACCCTACTCATTACAAAGGATGCCCAGAGATCTTTTATGACCACAGAGAGTCAGGACCTTGTTTTGCATCTCATCTGAGGGACAGCACTATTTTTACAGCTCAGAGTCCCCGTCACTGCACTGCGGCATTGGGATCTACATTCAGACCACAGGGTAAGCACTCCCTGTTGGTCTCACCAACATTTCTTCCAGCAGCAACCCAAGCTTGGTCTCCAATCCACTAATGGCGCTTTTCCACTGCATAGTACGGCACGACACGGTTCAGATGAGCTCACTTTTGGGGGGTTTTCCACTGGGAACAGTACCTGGTACCTGGTCCTTTTTTTAGTACCACCTCAGCCGAGGTTCCAAGCGCGCCGAACCGTTACCAAAACATGATGTGTAAACTCTGCTGGTCACTGATTGGCCGGAGAAAATTGTCATTACTGCGTCACTGGCTATTCTTTTCTTTAAAGGTACACACACGCGGAAGTTTGTGTCCCGTCTTTCCATCGCTGGACGCAGTTTGTTATAAGTGGATGAATGTTTCTTCAGACATTCGAAAGTTCTCCAGCCACTGAGAGTGTTTGTAAAACCGGGAACAATCACATCCCACCACTCTGAAGCACGGTTAAATGTCCAAACAGATGGTCTGTTGCGGCGACTTTTGCAAAATGTGGAAGATCTGTAATATACAGAATCAGCATTTTAATGTTACACTGGCAGTTAAGTTCATTTTATGCTTTGCAACAGTGATAAAAGTTAGCTAGTGACGTGCTTTTTTTAGATGCTTACCCTTGCGCGTCGTCGAGCTAAAGTGTTGTCGTTGTCTGCGTGTTGTTGTAAAAGTTCCACGGTGTCACGGCAGTAGAGGCGGCGCAACTCTAACGACACGTGAATAATCCCACCCACTCTAAAGCGGTACTAAACTGCAGTCGAAACGCAAACCGAGCCGAACTGAGCCGAACCAAGGTGAGCTGTACTGAACCGTGCTGTGCCGTACTATGCAGTGGAAAAGCGCCTTTACTGGCTGGGCCCAGACAGGCTTAGCTTCAGGTGATGAAGGGCAGGAGGTATAGCTGCTGGCCTGTTACCTATACTGTAGTCATAACCCTGCCGGCCTGAATAATGGCTTGTGTACTGTATACCCTGTATCTTTTTTGCCTCTCTACTCTGCAACTTTTGCTGCCATAGATACGTATTTCCAAAAGACCACAACACCTCTCTGCCATTATAACGCGTCTGGTGGGAATACTGGCCTTTGTTATATTAGACTACGCACATAATACCCCGCCGTCTAGTTACGCTTTTTTTTTTTTGGGCTTCAGATAAATTTAGTTTTTCACGTTGTAGAGTTCAAGAACAGAATGGAAAGAATTTCAGTTGTACTTTTGCATGAAAGCGACTCAAAACAATAGACGCATTGTGTGCACAGAGAGGAACGAGCAAGCAAAGAGAGCTTTTGCCCTTCTGCTCCACGGGAGATTTCTTTCCTCTCCAAGTTCACCTTAGGACAACAGCATTATGGTGTGACAGGTGTACCACCCCAGTCAAACTCCCCAGCTGCCACTGTCCCCAGAGCAGGTTGCACAACTGGTGCTTGACACCAGAAGCGAGAACCCTGTAGAGAACAGTAGATGCGGTGGGATTGATCGGAAGATCGAATGAAAATCACATGATGTGTTCATGTTCACTGTTTCTGGCACTAAAAATTATTTTGAAGCAAATCAATCCAAAGTGCAATTTTGGCTTTAGGTTCTTACAATGGATGAAAGAAAATGATGCAGACTGTAAGACTGGAAGTAATGAGGCTTGTTCTGTAGTATCAATCTGTTCTTATAACATTATGGTTTATCAACATATAATATATGTATTGTGACGTCCCGTCGAATAAACACATTGAGGAGCGGCTTGTCCGGGGAAGTCTTCCAAATGCCGACTGGCTTTTTATTCAATATGTCGCAATATAAACGGTGCCCTACAGCCGCCCGTTGTCTGGGTCACGGGGACACCTCCAAAATAACAAAGACTAATCACCTTCGTCCTATCTACCTCTCTTAAAAACATTTACTTCCCTTCTTTACACCTTATGCTGTTCTCCTCACTTTCTCCAGCTTCTCCAACTCACACTTCCGGCCACACCACCCCTTTTTATCACGCCCCATTAATTAACCCATATCCCTGTCAGAGACGCCCCAAGCCCTTAAAAACAGGATTCCCCCAAGACTCCACCCCAACACTGCTTCCCTTCCCTATAGCCCATGCAATGGCAAGACACGTCACACTGCCCCCTCCTCAGCTCCTCGTCCCCGAGGAAGCACATAATCATGCAGATGTCTTGGCAGCTGTCTTCGCCGGCGTGGGCGTCTGTTAATGGAGTCAGGCTGGGCAAGTGGTGTAACATCTGAGCCAGGATTTGTGTAAGGTGTTGTGGCAGTCATGGGTGCAGGTTGTGAAGGAGCACAACCTCTGTAACTGGCCAGACGGTCCTGATGCAAAAACTGCCCGGAGGTGGTAACTGGACCCAGTAAACAACCTCCCCCACCCGTTCCAATACTTGACAGGGTCCCACCCAAGGACTGTCCAGCTTTGGAGAGCGTCCCTTTTTTCTTTTTGGCCCATACACCCGAACTTAATCACCTGCTTAAATAGGCTGCCCCCGAACCCGAATGTCATAGTGGCGCTTCTGTTTCTCTGCTGCCACTCTTACCCGGCCCCTTGCAAAGTTATGTGCCACCTCCAATCGATCCTGCAACTTGCGAGCATAGTCAGGGCCTGGAGGTTCAGCTCGGGTGTCAGGGGGAACACCATATACAAGTGCAGACGGTGTTCGCAGCTCTCGTCCTAGCATTAATAAAGCAGGGGTGCATCCAGAGGATTCCTGCACAGCAGATCGGCAGGCCATTAGAAACAGAGCCAGCTGTTGGTCCCAGTCCTTTTGATCTTTAAAGGTGGTAAGAGCCAGCTGTGTGGTCAGAGTCTGGATAAATATATATACTGTATATACAGTATCTGTGGTGGGCTGGTGCCTGCCCAGGGTTTGTTTCCTGCCTTGCGTCCTGTGTTGGCTGGGATTGGCTCCAGCAGACCCCCGTGACCCTGTACTTAGGATATAGCGGGTTGGATAATGGATGGATGAATATACATAATATCAAATATTTGGTTTTCCAAAGAGATGAAAATTTCTGGGGAGGCTGGGGTTACAGTGGCAAAACGCCAGGGAGTGCGGTGTTCAAAGGATTAAGCCAGCCAAAGTTGATTATGTACCTAAGTAGACCCTGTGATGGAATGAAGACTCCATTCGGGGGTCTGCTCTTTGCCCGATATTGCAGGCGTAGGCTGACATGTGACCCTAAACTATTTTTTTTCTCTAAAACATTACAACAGTTTAGACGAGAACCCATTCGGCCTAACGGAGCTCGGCAGTCCTGTCCACTTAATTCTTCCATAATAACGTCAAGTCGAGTTTTGAAGGTATCTAAAGTCCTACTGTCCACCACACTACTTGGTCACTTATTCCAGGGGTCTTTGGTTCTTTGTGTGAAGAAAAACTTGAGAATGTTTAGGCAAAATTTACCTTTAACAAGTTTCCAATTGTTTGCCTGTCTTCTTGTTCTAATGTCACAGTCTCTATTCACTGGACTAATTCTCTTCATAATTTTAAACACTTCAGTCAGGTCTCCTTCTTAATTTACTTTTGCTTAATCTGTAACGGTTCAGCTCTTTCCATCTTTCCTCATAACTCATCCCCTGTAGCCCTCTAATCAGTCTAATCAGTCACTCTTCTCTGGACTTTTTCTAGTGCTGTTATATCTTTTTTGTAGCCTGGAGACCAAACCATCAGCTGAACGTACGGAAAATGAACTTGGAGGAGAGGAAGAAATACCGCAGGCAGTTGAGCATTTAGATGTAGGGACCCTCAACTTGGGAGCGGGGGTGTGGGCGGCATGGCTGCCACAAGTGAGCCATAATCGACCAAAAGCCTGCACCTTGTGGAGCCGATGGTATGAATCTTTAAAATGAAACTGAACCCTAATATGAATATAACAGTTGGTCATCTCACTTGAAGAAATTCTCAGATGATTCACTGATCTATGGTCAGAACTTCCTGAGGGTAGTCCTGTCTTAGGCGTGTGGAAGACACAGAGTTGATTTTCTGCTTAGCAAGCAATTTATGGATGCACATCATCTTGTCTGTTCTCAACAATGACTTTTATCCTGTTTGAAAAACAAATATGCAAATTAGACCTTCCCAAACTATGACGATTGACAGGCTTTCTAATGACACGAAAACTATAACTGACAGCTAGTATTATGACAAAGGAGAGGAGACCATTCAGTCCATCAATTCTGCTTGTTCGGCAAATATCTCAGCTGTTCCAATATCTCATTCTGATTCTACTTAAAGGTTGTCAAGGTTTCTGCTTCAACTTCATGTCTCTGTAGTTTGTTTCAGAGTCCCACGACTCGGTGCATAAAGAAGTGCTTCCTAGCTTCAGTCCTAAATGCTCTTCCCCTTCGTTTCCACTATGTTTCTTTTTTTTTTTTTGCGTGTGGCTTAGAGATGATGGGTGTTTCTTCAGTCGAAGGTGCGGGCAGGTTAAGTTTATTAGAAAAAGACCACGTTCCTGATTGTTCTCTGGAATGTACTGGGCACCCAGAGGGATGTTGGAGGCACTGTCCTTCCGACATCAGAGTCACTGTCCATTTACCTGCCTGAAAGAAAAACACTTTCTGTTTTTGAGGGGGAGTAGAAAGAGTTGCCAGCGCTGTGTTTGGTTTTCTAGTAGCTACTGAAAAGAGTGTCTCTTGGTTATTTAGGCCTGAACATTTGACACCCGCCATGTGACAGAGGATGCTGTGGCAAGGTAAAAAGTTCTGGCTTATTAGATCAATTTGTACTTTAGATGGACTGATCAAGGCGCATCATCTTTATGAGGGTTTCTCACAAAGTCTTATAGTTTATTTGACGTAACACCCGCAAATGACCTTAACAGTTTTATATGCCATAACATCCCACAGAAGAATGTAGCATTTAAATCTCTGTCTTGTTAGTCTTTCTGGATATGATATAGCCAGGGCCATCTTAATGTACTGGCTCAATGGGCACTGGTCAGGGGTCCCAGGAGCATGGGGGTTCACTGTGTTCCTGACGCCTATGTATGTTTCTGTTTTGCTATCAAATCAGGGGCCCCAGTGCACTACTTTTCTGGCGGCCTATGATGCTGGTAAGACGACCCTGCTGAATGGTGTGATTATAGGGGCAAGGGTGTGATTATGGCAAGCAATCAGAGCCATTTTATCAAATGGGCACAACGGGCACTGGCCGGGGGCCCCAGGAGCATAGGATGCCCACAATGCTTCTGATGCCTATGTATGTTTCTGTTTCGCTATCAAAACAGGGGCCTCAGTGCACTACTTTGTCCGGGGGCCTATGATGCTGGTAAGACGGCAGGGCTGAATGGTGTGATAATAGGGGCAAGGGGGTGAGATGGCCCTGGTATAGCACCTTATACAATAGTATTGGTGAAATAATCGATACTTTGCAAAAATATTTTCAGCAGGATAGAAAGTACATGAGAGAAGACCGTAAAAAGCCAGATGTCTACAAGAACAAACCCTGTTCCCCTTTATAAATCATTGCCGCTTCTGTAAGCATTTTTATTGGTTTCTTAGAAATTAACAGAACAGAAATTAAAAAACACCCCATAAGAATCTCTCAGATATACGAGTAAGTTCATTTTCCCGTTTCGCTCAACCAAACGTCATTAGCCACTGAAGGCGGCCATAAACATAAAACGAAAACTGGTCAATTGTTGTTCTTTCTTGCCATATGTTGAGTATTTAGTTTCAGAAATAAAGTTTATAACTGTGTTAGGCTGCATAGTAAATGTGGCTAATAGCTGGAACAATGACATTTCCTTGTGAATAAACTACTAGAATTTGTGACGGTAACTGCATTTTGTGCAAGGGACTGCGGCAAACGCGGCACTAATTGGATTTGTTAAATAGAGTTTTGAGTTATTGAGAAGAAAATAATTGATTATCGACGTGGAGCATGTGCTCCACATCAATTATGGAGTTTAATTTTCACATTCAAATGCCAAGTTTCTTGTTATACAGTGTCTGCCTAAAAAAACGCGCCGTAATTAAGGAACGCCATTCTAAAACCTTTCAACTTGTGCCATGTTTATGCCTTCAATTTGCAAAAAAAAAAAAAGCTTGAGATCAGAACAAACGGACTGTAACGCTGTCATGAACTGAGCATAAAAGATAAACTTATGAGGGTGAAAGAAGCAGTGCGGTTTCCTCAGTTGAAACTGTTCATCTGTATTTATGAATTCATTGTATACATTTGCATGATCGATATTAAATTGGATCAATGTGCAATACTGGAGATTTACTTTCCAATATGATCTCTTTTGTCACTCGAATGACAGTGAAGCCCGCCAAGGCTATCCGTGTGACTTTTTGTTTTGATGGCTGAGGAGTTCCAATCTGAGATAAATGACCTATGTGACCTCTTGACTGCCCTAGAAGCCCCAGACTACCCGAAGAAGTCAGTATTTCAGCACTTCAGTCCAGAAATGCTTTGATCAGCCCTGTCCTCATGTCACATATCCTGGGACGGTGGAGGCAGGAAATTCCATTAATAAGCTGTTTCGTCAAATCTGGTTTCTCTTCTTTCTCTTGCCACAAGAAGGACGGTGAAATACTAATTAATGACTCAAGCAGCACAATCGAGGAGTGTCCCTCCTAATGATCTTACAAGTGGGCAAAAGTAACCTCAATGATAAATACAAGATGGAAGGCACTGTCATAGAGGGAGTGACTTCTGAAAAGGATTTAGGGTTTTATGTTGACACTTTCATCAACTAATTATTGAGCAGAAGTAATTAAAAAGGGAAATAAAATGTTAGGTTATATCATAAAAACTGTAGATTTTAACTCAAGGGACGTTATGCTCAAACTATATGATGCACTCGTAAGGCCACATCTGGAGTACTGTGTGCAGTTCTGGTCACCACACTACAAAAAAGACGTAGAAGCAATTGAAGCTGTGCAGAGGAGTACCACCAAGTGCACCAAGTGCATCATGGGACTTGAGGACGAGTCCTACTGTGACAGATTCAGAGAATTAAACCTGTTTAGTCTCGAGCAGAGGAGAAACAAAGTGCATCATGGGACTTGAAGATGAGTCCTACTGTGACAGATTCAGAGAATTAAACCTGTTTAGTCTCATGCAGAGGAGAGCATCCAAATGCATCATGGGACTTGAGGACGAGTCCTACTGTGACAGACTCAGAGAATTAAACCTGTTTAGTCTCATGCAGAGGAGAGCATCCAAATGCATCATGGGACTTGAGGACGAGTCCTACTGTGACAGACTCAGAGAATTAAACCTGTTTAGTCTCATGCAGAGGAGAGCATCCAAATGCATCATGGGACTTGAGGACGATTCCTACTGTGACAGACTCAGAGAATTAAACCTGTTTAGTGTCGAGCAGAGAGAAACAAAGTGCATCATGGGACTTGAAGATGAGTCCTATTTTGACAGACTCAGAGAATTAAACCTGTTTAGTCTTGAGCAGGGGAGAGCACCCAAGTGCATTGTGGGACTTGAGGACGAGTCCCACTGTGACAGACTCAGAGAATTAAACCTGCTGATTTTGGAGCAGAGGAGACTGTGTGGGCACCTAATCTAGGTCTTCAAAATCCTCAAAGGTGTTGATAAAGTCAATCTATCAGAATTATTTCATCTTAAGGGAGAATTACACCAGTGGAAATGAAGAGGACTAAAGCCAGCAAGAACTTCTTCACACAAAGAGTTGTGGGCCTCTTGAAAGAACTACTGGGCCATGGAGGTGGAGCAGAAACTTTAAGAACCTTTAAGAAGAATCCTTATGAGATATTAGCTAAACACATTAGCTCAATGGACTGAATGGGCTCCTCTCGTTTGTCAGATTTCTTAAGTTCTTAATCCTGACTTGTACAAGGTAGGCCTTAACTAACTAGCAAAATAAGAAACTATTTAGTTCTAAAAATTTATATTTTTAACTTCCAACACATTTGCCAACATTTTCTAAAAACATGCTTTCATTTTGTCATTATGAGTTATTGGGTGTAGATGGATGGAAGGTTTATCCATTTAAAATTCAACCAACAACACAATAAAGTGTACAGAAAGTTTAGGGTTGTGAACACTTTCTGAATCCACTGTACATTTTCCAGTTTAATTTATTATTTATTTACCACGCTACAGGTAATTAAATAATTTGAAAACATTTGTACTCTCTTACCTAAAGTGTACCTCCAGCACCTTCTTCGATTTCCACGTGTGTCTGAACCTCACTTCACCTGCCGCTCCGTCTCTTGAGCATGTTCTTATAAAGGTCGCATTCTCAGACTCTGTCATCATGTTTGAGGCCCATCCTGTCCACTTTTATACTTGCCATCTTTGAAGGTGACTCTCTGCAGGTCTCCTTTGCTGTCTCTCCTCCTTGTGTGTCTCACACTCAGGGTTGCCAGGTTCCAAAATAATTTATAGCCCTAGTATAGTTTACAAATAGTGAAGTTTCTCCAAAAAGACACCCCAGTTAGCCGGGTGGGAGTCGATATCAGAGCAAGAGAGTTAGGTACATACCATCAAGGCCCGAGGTGGGGGTCCACTCTGAGATATTGCAGAGTGATAAAATGGGTACATAAAATCACACTTTGTCCCCCTGTTAGATTTTGGTGTGGGAAGGGGTGCCACATGGATAAAAATATGGTGGAGCAGAGCAGGTTAGAGAT
Organism: Polypterus senegalus; assembly: GCF_016835505.1. NCBI lineage: Eukaryota > Metazoa > Chordata > Cladistia > Polypteriformes > Polypteridae > Polypterus > Polypterus senegalus. The sequence goes on from NC_053166.1 coordinate 146,336,217, forward strand.
GTTGAAAGTACCACAATTCTAAAGTTTCAAAAAACTGATAGTAAAGATCGCATTAGTGCTAACAAATAGAAATTATTACTTGGTGAAATAACAGAACAGCAAATATATGGACATACTGTAGGTGATATGACAGACCTACTACAAGTTTAATTTCAAAGAAAGCACAATTCAGTCAGGTTTATATTTATGATCATGGAGAAACGATGCAACATAGAATCAGAAGAGTTAAACAATCAGACATATTAGTTATTTTACAGCCAATAATGGATACAAATCCATAAATAAAAAATTATCGCACTTTACACAAAATTTATTTGAAAAACACCGACCAAGTTTTCTTGGATTTCTATATGAATCCAAAAGATCACACTCGCATATATAATAAACCAACATGTGGCGAATTGTCAGCAATAATAGTTTCGAAAGATGGAGATATTAAAAACAGAGTCGATATCCGTGTTTATCCAAAAGCACAGCACGATTCGTCACAAGCCGAGCGCTTACGGCCCGCACAGGGGTTGGCATGCAAAGGGGGGCAGAGCCCCATAGTCTTTTAAAAATTAGTCCAAAAAATGCAACCTATGAAACAGACGCTGATCAAAAATGGCCCAACTGGACGAGAAAACCGTGGACCTGGCAACATTCCTCACACTATCACCATATCATTCATTGTGCCACCAAAGCCAAACTGACCAATCAGATTGCTCAGAGGGACTGGACACATAGATGTTAGTGTCTAATTAGATAGATAGATAGATAGATAGATAGATAGATAGATAGATAGATAGATAGATAGATAGATAGATAGATAGATAGATAGATAGATAGATAGATATTTTACTTTAACTGTTAGGGGGAAAAAAGTATCTTTAAAGGCCCCAAACATGCCTTTTCATTGGCTCATATGCAATTTGTTAATTACGTGGATTCACACCAAAGAGTAAACAGAAACAAAACAGGCAGTTTTGGAAAATGGGACTCGCTGAATCTCTGGTAAGGAGCTATATAACTTCTAATGATTTTTCTTTCTATTTATTTATTTTTGTCACACATTGGATTTGACATTCAGCGTTGCTCTGTTTTCAATCCAAGCTTGTCGTGCCCACATCCCGCTTTCTTCCCGCGGCTGACAGCGAGGTGCTGTGCTAACCAGGCGGTGCGACAGAAGCCTGGCGGAGACGGCCGAGTCTGACGGCTAAAACGGCTCTCCCCGGAGCGTCTGCGTACCGTTTTATTTTGATGTGATGTGCGGCACGTTAGTTATCAGCATGTCTCGTGACGAAAAAAAAAAATCATAATAATAATACCCTTTTCAGAATATATTGAAACATATGACAGCTGGTAATAATGCCTGTTTGGAGTTCTGACAGCTTTTTTTTGCCTTTGCCTGCCAGTGACTAACCCAGGAAGACGGTGTCAGGTCTCATTCCACTTGCCTTCTCACTTTCTGCCGGTAAAGAGACTGCTGGTCTGCGTGTGTGTGTGCGTGTGTGTGTGTGAGCTATGGCTTTAGCAAGGTTAACTACACGCTTCGGGATCTCGATTGCTGTCAGCAATGACTTGGCCCTCAATGAGCCCCGCACCTTTTTCTTCTTTTTGGCTGGCAGAGCCCGACGGCAGTTATGATTGGCACCCGCGACTCTATTATCCTAAGTGTATCTCGAGAACGAAATAAGAAAGACGCATTTAACATTTAGCAGTGCAGCCCCATAAACACATGCTCGTACCGAACATCCATTCATTTTCTTTCAAAATGTCATTTAAGCCATACACTGACATTTTCAAAGAAGCCAAGAAACATTCTCTTTATTTTAATGTATGAAGGGGGATTTAACCGTTTCTTAATGTGACCGCGCAGATTAATAACGAGCCTATTCTCTGCATTGATTTGGTATTGCAGCGGGGCTGTTTTTAAATGCTCTTTGATTCTTCTTTGGAAATAGTCAATAATTTCCATATAGTTTTATTTTTAAAGTAAAAGATTGTAATGAATTTTATGAGTTATGCCGTCCATTAAACAGCGCCCGTTTAAATTTAATGGCAGGCTTTCTCCATTTTATGTAATATTTCAGTGTGTGTATCCATTAAAATATTAGCACTTTAATGACAATAAATAGGACTTGTCTATAAAAAGTACCATAATGATCCACACTCTTTTGAAATAAAGGAGCCAAAGTGGTTCTTATCAGAGAAATGCCATAGTAGAACCATTTGTGGTTACCAAAACAACCATCCACATTGAGGATCCAGCAAAAACCGTTATTTATTTAAAACCATAACAGGTTCTATTTAAAAAAAGCTAAAAGTGTAAGATGGATGCAGAATTGCCTAAAACACAGAGAGTTATAGAGCAAAGAGGAGGAGCCTGGAAACAACAGGGTGGGCAAGCCATAAACCGTTTTTAAACTCCAAAACTTTGTGTGGTCTGGACGCAAATTCCACAAAAGTCTCGAGTGGCTCAATTCCTTGGCGATCGATCGATCTTGAAGTTTTGCACGGCTCGATTTATTGAAGTGTGGATGAGAGAAGGAACTGCAAGTAGCTACTGGAAACGGGAATGGGTCGTCCCCTTTTAATCTCAACAAAAATATATTTTTTAGAGCAAACTAAATTTAGGGACGCTATGCGCGCCAACAGAAAGGTACTATAAAAGATTGCTGTCAGGCTATGTAATAACAAAGTTCCTCAGGAAAGAATTGTCCTGACTCGGGTTCGGTGCAAGACTGAACTCCTTCTCCCGTCAGCAGCTGGGATTTATAGCTTGGGGACCAGAAGGGGCGGAGTCAGTTGCACTCACTTGGTGTCTTCTCTGCGCTGCAGTGGAAACAAGAGAGGAAACTGTTAGCAGCAGCGCCCCCTCCCGACCCAGAGAGTGGTCCACAGACACACGAGTGGCACAAGATTAATGTAAGGTTCAGACGGGCTTTCCATTTTAGCGGTGAGCAGTTCAAATGATTGATAATTGATGATCAGCATTCATCAAATAGAAGCATTTGGAGGTGGTCTGGCTTCTGAATACGGAGGTTCTTCAGCTGGAACCCCAACCCTTTTTTGGCCATCAACCCTGGTCTGCTTTCACAGCCAGCACCTTAAGGATGAGGGAGAACATTTTTGTTCACCCAAAGAACCACAGAAACATGGAATAAATTACCAAGTATTGTGGTGGAGAGTGGAATTTTATGGACCTTCAAACGGCAATTTGATGTCAGTCTGGACAATCCAAGTGAACAGGATGGATGAACGTGTTGGGCTTATCAGCCTGCCCTGGTCACAACTACTCTGATATTCTAAATACCCGAAAGGAAACCCAGCCAAGCTCAGGAAGAGGGTCCAAAGTGCATACAAACGACAGCTGGGTTCTGGATCTGTGGAGCAGCATTGCAAAGATCACCATTCCACTCAGGTGGTCTTCCATATTAATATTCACCTTTACTTATTTGGTTGATGTCTTTATCCCAGGTGACTTAAAACATTTGAGACACAATTAGTTACTGTACATTAATTTGTTTTTCTAATTGGTGCACAGGCAGATGAAGTGACTTGCACAATGTCACAGAGTGTGTCAGAAGTGGGATTTGAACTCACAACAACCACAGCCTTAACCCCTGCGCCACATAAAGTACGCTGAGTGTATGACCAGCAGTACAAATTGACTTTGACACGCCACATACAGCCTGACCACTGAGGCGCAGTGTATAGTGGTCAGTCAGTGCCAGTGTCTAACACACTCCATGAGATCCGAGGCTTCACAGTTTACAGATCTACCACCACATTGCCCACTTCTTTATTTGGGATTTTGACAAGTAAAATGGTTTAGGTCGTTAAGGTCGTTCTAAAAAATTGATTCATTTTTATTGACACTATAAACCTTGAAGGAGTCTGCAGAAGTTTTATAGAATAAAAAAAAATTCAATTCAGAATGCTAATTTGCCAAAAGTTGACGACGGCCTCACCTGCTGGATTGTCATGAAGGTGCTCTGCATGGCCGGGGCCCGAGGGGGCAGAAGAGCAACCAGCCGTGCGAGAGCAAAGACTGAAGAAAGGTCACCCGACTGAGTAAGCGATGGCTGCCGGGGTTAGTGGGAAGAAGAAAAACAAGTGTCAGTGGAGAGCTGATTGATATTCTTTTCCTATTGCTTTTTATTGAAATGCCTCGTAATTACAACAATTTATTTCAGTGACACACTGCTATTCCATCTTTCACTGCTTCACTGTTTACACATGATGCCATTTTATCAGAGCAATAAAGCATTCAGTGGACATGAGATTCTACATAAATGAATTAACTTTGTAAGGTTTAAGTGGCATCTGTTGCTCAGACATATCATATACACCCCCGGCCCAAGTTTGGGCAGCTTCTCCTCAAACTGCTTGTTTTAGTCAGGGATCATGAAGAACCCAACTTGGATGAGAGGCCAAAGACTCATGCACATGGGCATTAATTCACGTGATGAGTTAAGCAGGGGGCGACCTTGGTATGGGGGACTGGCTTGGGGGTCTCAGAAGGCAGCAGCAGAGAGACGGGTGTTGGTTAAGCAGCTGAGCTGCAGTCTCTCCAGTTTGTATCTATGTATCATACAGCATCTTTTATGCTTGTTTATCTACTATATAGTGCCTTTTGTATTCATCTATGTATCTATATAGAGTGTCTTTCATGTCTCTCTATCTACCTATCTGTTGTATATAATGCTTTTCACATCTGTTTATCTATCTATTACATTGTGTCATTCACAGCTATCTATCTATAATATAGTGCATTTTCCATCCACATATCAATCTATTATATAGTGCCTTTCATGTTTATCTCTTATATAGTGTCTTTCATGTTTGTCTATTAATCTGTTATATAGTGTCATTCATAGCTATCTATCTATAATATATTGCTATTCCTATCTATATATCTGTTTATTATGTACTGCCTTTTATATTTGTCCATCTAACTATCCAGGTATTGCATAGTGCCTTTCATAACTACCTACTGCATTTACAGTATTATATATTGCATTTCATATCTGTCTAGTATATAGTTTCTTTCTGATCTACCTATCTATTATATAGTGTCTTTCCTATCTATCTATCTATCTATCTATCTATCTATCTATCTATCTATCTATCTATCTATCTATCTATCTATCTATCTATCTATCGCGAAAGACAGGGGGTGTCACTGAACCCCAACCCCTGAACAAATCACAGATTTAATTATAATTATAATAATTATTTAATTAAAATACCTTACATGGCACTGTATACTAGATATCAGGATGGTGAATCCTTTGTCTTTGTTATATAGTGCCTCTCGCATCTATCTATCTATCTATCTATCTATCTATCTATCTATCTATCTATCTATCTATCTATCACATAATGCCCTTAATGTCTATCAATCTCTCTATTATATAGTGCCATTCATATGTAATTGTTATATAGAGCCTTTCATGTCCATCAGGCTATTATATAGCATCTTTCATATCTATCCATTTTTCATGTAGTATCTTTCATACCTATCTCTGTGTCTGTTGTACAGTGCCTTTCATATTCATCTATCATCCTATTGATGTTCCCATCATCTTTATGACAGACTCTTATGATTCTGTCCAAGGTAAAGGTCAGTAGCAAATGGCTGTGTAGAAATTCTCACTGTAATTTGACCTGAAGTTTGAGAGGGGGGCCGTGTCCCCTCGGCTGTAATTGCTCAAGGCTTATGTCATCTATGGTGTGTTTATTTCTTTATCAAACTTTGCCTGCATTGTCATGAAAATGTGTGTGTCTCCCTATAACCAACATAAAAACAATCTTCTGTTACCTAAGCATCTGCACTTTGCTTGATCTCCGCAGTAATTCTCTTTTCTCTATTCAAATCCACTCCCGCTAATTTCGGTGTACTTCATACTCGAGGGTGCCCAATGGCAGATTAATTTTTTCCTTTGAAATGGTTTTCTCTCCAAGTGCTTCATTGCAGGTAATTTGTGGTCACCAAGCTGATTTCGAGAAATTGAGTGCTCCTGATATCAGGGAGTCTGTCGCCTGGTGGCTAACACATTGTCTCTGTGCTGGGAGGTGCGCAGACCTCACTGACGAGAACAGCTCACTCACTTAATCGTTTTCTTTGTGGTGCCACCAGCAGTAATGATTTGTGAAATCTTGTACACTCCACCAAGTCTACAGCTAATTAGCAGGCCGGGAAACTCGGATTGTTTTCCTTAAGTAACACCAGCCAGATATTTCACTTGATTTGGAGAAAATTAAACCTCACACTGCCATGAATTAGCGGGTCTGACTGGCACGGCTAATTTCATTCTGAGCACAAATGGTTCATCGTACTGCTTTAAGTGTGCCATTCTTGCCCCTTATAGAGAGGAATCTGGCAGCATGTGAAATGTGTATATAAACAGCGGAAATTGTAATTATCTAGAAGTGACGACGCTACATTGTATTTTTTTTTCTAGTGACAAAGCTGTGTGACTGCAACCTAACATTTAGAAGGAGTGAATACGTGAATCTATAAATTCAATTTCTAACAGACTTCTATGAGGCATTAAAGGAAACCTCCAGCCAAAAATATTTTTTTTTATGTATTACTTAGCCTGGGCACTTCCCGGGTCCTCCCTGCGTGGAGTTTGCATGTTCTCCCCTTGTCTACGTGGGTTTCCTCCGGGCGCTCCGGTTTCCTCCCACAATCCAAAGACATGCAGGTTAGGTGGATTGGCGATTCTAAATTGGCCCTAGTGTGTGCTTGGTGTGTTTGTGTGTGTCCTGCGGTGGGTTGGCACCCTGCCCTGGATTGGTTCCTGCCTTGTGCCCTGTGTTGGCTGGGATTGGCTCCAGCAGACCCCCATGACCCTGTATTCGGATTTAGCGGGTTAGAAAATGGATGGATGGATAGCCTGGGCAGCATGGTGGCGCAGTGCTAGCATAGCTGCCTCACTGTAAGGAGACCCGGGTTTGCTTTCCGGGTCCTCCGTACGTGGAGTTTGCATGTTCTCCCCGTGTCTCCTCTGGCTTACTCCCACAGTCCAAAGACATGCAGGTTAGGTGCATTGGCGAGCCTAAATTGTGCTTGGTGTATGTATGTGTGTGCCCTGCGGTGGGCTGGCTCCCTGCCCTGGGATTTGTTCCTGCCTTGCGTCCTGTGCTGGCTGGAATTTGCTCCAGCAGATCCCCGTGACCCAGTGTTAGGATATAGCGGGTTGGACGATGACTGACTGATTACTTAGCCCATGTGGTTTGTAGTGATGACCGAGAAAAAAAAAATTAATCTTATGCTTTCATGGAGAAGACATAAAAAGGTTTATAACAGAAGCTAACGATGCGGTTTAACAGCAAACGATATGAAAACCATGGATAAAAGAATAAAAATCCCGTGTCACTAGTGTCATATAGTGCAATCCGCACATCAGTTATCCAGTTGTTTGCTCACAATGTGTGAGACTTGCATTTTTTGCTAAAATACTGTTAAACTAGCTGTTGAAATTTAAGTAATCAACGTACACCGCAGTGTTAACCTTTGCACTGCACTGTCAATTGGAATGTATCTTGTAATCCATGTAGTAATAAACTGCATTGCATTTGTCATTCCAACAGATGGCGCATCACAAACATTGATCGTAACAAAACACATTACTTCCGTGTCATTTTTGCCGGGCTGACTATGGATACAAGGCACCGTGTCTGCTTCGCTGCATCAACAGCGCAGTGTGCGGGGTATGCCTCTGTGTCTGATGCCATTTTCACTGCGTTGACTTTAGATACAAGGCCCCATGTCTGTGCAGCACGCAGGGACGAGCCTTTGTGTCATTTTCACCGATGACACATTAAGTGTACACCTGACCTGACGTAACCTTCTCTAATCTAACCTAACCTAACATTGTCATAATTATCATGTCATGTCATTATCATATCATCACATAAATGAACACTAATTATTGCAAAACGGTAATAGTAAGACATTAATACAAATATTAGAATAGAACCGTTTACAATGGTGTTTCGATACTTTGTTGTTAAAGTGCAATGTCACTAGCTGGGACTTTGTTAACCAAGTCATGCCTGTAGGTTAGTCCTCCGTAATTTGGGGAGAAAATGAGGGGACAGCTGTGTCTTAATTTATTAAGTGATGCACACCCCATGTGTCCTATCCGAATGTGGGGAGCGATTGTTTGTCGATCTTCAGATGTTTGGTTTGTAGTAAATGGCAAACCTATCAAAAGTGTGCAAACTCCTATCAGTGATTGCAAGGGTTTCATTTTCATTCCGATAACATACTTACGCTCAAGGTTTCCATTAAAAAGTAATAAGACTATGAAGGCCCTTTGAAGCAACAAAGCATGCGTTCCCAATCTGGCTCCTCCAGTAAGACAAGCCGTAATTTTCATCAGATTCCAAAGTGGTGCGGATTAGCCACTTTACTTTGACATGACTCCCTTATCAGCACCAGAAATGTTTGCAGACAGATTCAGAATGGGAAGTGGCAGAAATGCCGCCAGAGGTCGAGAAGGCCTGTTCTTGTTCTTTGGTAAAAAAAAAAAATACAGGTCAGTCGGTTAATGCGACTTCCAGAAGACAAGCGTAACGCCCCTGGAGCGCGTCTCCTTGAGGCACTGGTGTCTTAGACTGTGACGGGGGCAGTGGAGATATGAACAGAGCTGCGGTCACCTTATAATTGTTTTTGTAACGCTGGCCGTCTCGTCCTTCCCAAGGCTGAGCAGAGATAGGCCTAGGCATCCTATGGAAATGCACACAAGCTCAGCTCAGCTCAGCTCGGGAAGCAGGAGGGATGCCAGTTCAATGTTCTCAAGATACAGAGGATTCAGAACGTAGTCAGACCCCCCACCCCGCACTTTCCACACACTTTATTGGGTTGTAGTTTTCATTTTAAATGGATACATTTGCCATTCTTGCCCAATAATCTGCACTCAATAATTCATGAAGACCAAGTGGTAACATGCTTAATTTATTCAAATTGAAAGCTCTACTTTAAGGTGACTTTCCATAGGCCGGCACTGACTGCAGTGTGGTGTCCAAGTATGCGGATATTTGAAAAATGAATTAAACAGTCTGGGGCGGCACGGTGGTGCCTCACAGTTAGGAGACCCGGGTTCGCTTCCTGGGTCCTCCCTGCGTGGAGTTTATATGTTCTCCCCATGTCTCCGTGGGTTTCCTCCCACAGTCCAAAGACATGCAGGATAGGTGTATTGGCGATCCTAAACTATCCTTGGTGTGTGCCCTGCCCGGGGTTTGTTTCCTGCCTTGTGACCCTCTAGTTAGGATATAGTGGGTTGGATAATGGATGGATGGATGTGTCTTCTTCATTCATTTTCATAATGTGCATTACCATTTTCCATTGGTTCCTATAATATTGTTCTGTTCATTTGTTATTGGTCTAATTATGTATCATCTCTTTGTTTTATTCTGTTTAGCTGTTATGTAGCATCTACTGTATGTGTGAATGCATTTGCTTTTGCAGCACTCTTAGGACTCATTTATACTTCACGCTCAGGATGCATATGCGCACGCATCATGGCTGCCACGCGTTCCCAGCGTTCATTTGACACGTACTCTGAGCAGGTCCTCAGAAATTAACGCGACACGTGCGTGAGTTGCAGTACCCGCAAAAAGTCGAGGGGCGCAGTGTGCTAAAAGTTGGAATCTCTGTTTACTGAAGCCGCTATATGGATCCTACGGGATCGATGTGCGTGCTTCAATGTTTCATGAATGGTTCGATGTGGTGAAGTAAAATGCCGACATACAGATGCATTCGTGGTGCTTTTATATTCAAGCGTCTCATATTCCCGATCATAATGACACGATACGTTTTAAAAGTCTCACATACCATCTCTTGTGCCGTTTTTTTTTCTGGGGCTTCCTCCTGACCTGACAGCAGCGGCAAACAGCAATAGATCGCCACACAGAACACATTAAATGTGATATTCCAACTCTCTGCGCATCTAGAATCCTAAGATTTTTTTTTTTGTTCTTTATTTCACCTTATAAAATTTCTTGTATTAGGAATTTGTTAGCTTTCGCATACCCCTTGGGGTCTGAGCACAGGGTCAGCCATTGTACAGCGCCCCTGGAGCAATCACAGGTTAAGGGCCTTGCTCAAGGGCCCAGCAGAGTAGGATCTCGTTTGGAAGTGACGGGGATTCGAATCGGCAACCTTCGGGATACCAGCGCAGATCCTTAGCCTCAGAGCCACCACTCCACCCTTAAGATTTATACTTGATATCATTTTCATGATGAAATGCATTAAAGTAGGTATGTTACATTTTACAGATAAATCGTGAATTTTGTTTAAATAATGAATACTGTTAATAGTTACACACATGGTGGTGACACGGTGCCAGAGCGGTAGAACTGCTGTCTTGCAGGGAGTCACATCGCTGGTGTACCTTGCCAGGAGTTTACATGTTTTCCTGCTGGGTTTCCACAGTGGGCTAAGGTTTCCTTCCAAAGATATGCAGATTTGGTGACACTAAAATGACGCTAGCGTGTATGTGAGTGCTTGTATTCACCTTGCGATGAGCTAATGCCTCGTCCAGGGATTGTTTCTGTCTCGTACCTAATGCTTGCTGGAATGGACAAATCCCTGGATTGAGGGATTTAATTATTAAACATTCTTTTCAGAGATATTGTGGTAAGTTGTCATTAGGCAATTCAAAACACAGTGAAGCCGAACCCTGTTCTCACTGTGATGATATCCGGCACCTGGTGGATTCTTCCAGATTTACGTAAAGTACGCATGCAAGTATAAACAGTAAAATGCTTGAGTAGCAGGAGTATCTGCTGGAACATGTGTGGTGTCGCATGAAGTATAAACCCGGCCTTATGTTCCTTATCTTTTGTGGGTGGATCCCAAGGAGGTGTGGCCACCTATCCATCACCATTAAGGAACCGCCCTCATTTCTAAAAAAGACAGGATGAGAATAAAAGTCCAGGACGATTCATTTTAAATGCGCTCTGGTGGATATTGGTGGACTTTGTGAGCATCATATATTGTTTTCAATATTAGTTTCTGCGTCTCTTCTACCTCATCTATTTGTTCCTTCTATTGCTTAGATTTTCTTGTTGATTTCGTATGAGACTCATTTGCTTTGGATTGCTTACCAGGCAAGTCCTTTTTGCTTTTATTTTGCTCCTGTAAACTATCCATCCATTTTCTAACCCGCTGAATCCGAATACAGGGTCACGGGGGCCTGCTGGAGCCAATCCCAGCCAACACAGGGCACAAGGCAGGAACCAATCCTGAGCAGGGTGCCAACCCACCACAGGACACACACAAACACACCCACACACCAAGCACACACTAGGGCCAATTTAGAATCGCCAATCCACCTGACCTACATGTCTTTGGATTGTGGGAGGAAACCGGAGTGCCCGGAGGAAACCCACGCAGACACGGGGAGAACATGCAAACTCCACGCAGGGAGGACCCGGGAAGCGAACCTGGGTCTCCTAACTGCGAGGCAGCAGCACTACCACTGCGCCACTGCGCCACCGTGCCGCCCTCCTGTAAACTATTTTGTTGTATTTTTTTCTATTTCTGTAATAAATCCTTTTTTATATAAAGTTTCTTTATTGGCTTGTTTGTTGATCGTGATGCTATCCCTAGAAGGCATTTGGAGTGTTTTTTGGGAGTTTTTTTTTTTTTTTGTATATTTTGTTATATTTGATTTTGAAGCACATTTTGGCCTGGTGTAGGCCAGCACCAGCCACTCTAATATTTTTTTCCATTTAAATAGCCCTTTTCTCATTATTCAAAATACTTTTCATATTGAGTGGGGAGTCTTCAACCACCACCAGTGTGAAGCATTCACCTGGATGATGCAATGGCAGCCATTTTCCACCAGTATGCTTACCATAGGTGGTGAAGGGGTGAGCCATAGTCATGCTAGTTAGAGACAGCGGGATGATTAGGGGGCCGTGATGGGCAATTTAGCCAGAATATCAGGATACCTCCTACTCTTTACGAAGGATACCCATTGATCCTTTATGATCACAGACTATGTGGCAAAAAGATGAAATGATTTTGTCACTTGGTTGTTTTACTTTTTGCCTTTCTATTGCTTCTTTCATGCTCAGCTCATCTCCTACTCCATTTTTTTAACATTTTTGTCCAAGTGTAAACATTTCCAATCCAAGGTAAACACTACAACTACTATGATGGCCAAACTAACCACTGGACTGCCATTGAAGAGAGATTATTTGTTTTGTATTCCAGCTGAGAAAGAAAATATTCATATGAAATAGATGTCCAACCAACCATCCTTCCATTATCCAACCCGCTATATCCTAACTACAGGGTCATGTGTGTCTGCTGGAGCCAATTCCAAGCCAACACAGGGCACAAGGCAGGAAATAAACCCCGGGCAGAGCGCCAGCCCACCACAGTGAAATAGATGTTCCATATTCAATCCTATACCCTTTGACCAATCTGGACCAGCCCTTGTATTGTTGCCCCCTACAGACAAAATAGACTACTTTAGGGCCCAAAATGTTGACCCTGGGGGTCCCCGTGTTTTTTTTTTTTTTCCCTTGTGTGCTACAGTTTAAACACCAGTGCCACCTTCTGGTTTAAAGCAAGTGCAGCATCCAAGCAGACCGATGCCAGACTAGCAGACCAAATGAACAGAGCTTAACATCACTTACCAGGACAACGCCGACTGCTGCTTCTGTCTACTGTAATTCACAAAGAGACTGTTCGGTGCTACTGCAGTGGGTGTTGGGTGAGGCCTGATCGAGGGTGGAAGTGCAGCGTAACACAAAGAAGAATCAAAAGATCGTCGTTTAACTGCTGCTTTGACTGTTTTTCCTCCTAACTTAAGCATAACAAACTGCAAACCTTGAACTAAGAGTAGTTTCAGACTTGACAGCTTTCATGTCTCCAGTACTGTAACTCCAGCAATTTGGGAATTGAATCAAACCCCCAAAGGAACAAAATCTCAACTAACATATTTTACAAATATATGTGGGGGACGCCGGGCTCAATGGCTAGTATTCATGTAAAATGCAGTGTTTGAAAAACGTATAATAGTGATGCACCCTATTTCAACCATTTCAGATTTATCTAGAATTTTCATATCATCTTCTTTATTTTATTTGTAAACATGCAATGTCTGTAATACTGATTTAATGTTCATTATTATTTTACAAATTAAAAAATAAATGAAATCGTAGTAGTATTTCTCTTTTTAGCTGCTACACACTCTGTTACACTTTTACATTAATGATACATATAAAGCATCCAGATGTTTTTTAATTGTTTTGTTATGTAAATGCTTTTCATCCTTTTAAACCACAAACGTTGTCATTTGTTATCAGGTCAGCAGCATGGCTACAGCTTAGAGACTGAAACGAGTCACTCAGATGTGTCTGTTTGGGTGCGTACTGTACATGCGGCACGTCTTCATTAAAAGCTGTTATTAAGAATAGCAAATATTTATTCACTTGATTACCGTCATAAGCGGGTGACTTCCAAGAATTCTTTCAGATCAGCTTTTGAGTGGCTGTAGATTAATTAGCTGTGAAATTGGGAAGCTTACAATAAAATACCAGTAAGTATTGCTTTACCTTGATTATGTGTACAGTAGAATTAATATTAAACGGTTCTTTCAAAAATGTCATCTTTTTGCATTTCTCTTGTGTATTCTTTTCTTCGTATGTTTTAAGAAAGTTTCATTCTCACTTCTATACAAATGTTCATTCTTTTTTAATGAATGCAAATTTCTAATAGTGCCACTCTTTCTCTGTGGTTTTTTTAACCCTAGTGGTCCCACCACTGACCCCACAATCGCCAGTCCATTAGTCTTTGTACATGGTCAAGCTTTTCAATTGAAGACTCGACTCTCTCTTCATTTGTTAATCATGACAGTTATGTTTGTATCGGGTGTGGCACGTGGCTGGGGGTGGTACCCAGCTAGGACGCCCAAGAGGACCAGAGGAGGGCTTACGCCTCCTCCAGACCACGAGGGGGCGACCGCCCTGATTGTGTTGGGGAGCTTTGAAGCTCAACCCTGTAGGGGCCCATGGTCACCGCCAGGGGTCGCCCCAATGCCTGGAGAGCCCTGGACCTCAGCACTTCCGCCACACCCGGTGTGGGAAGAGGACCGGGAATACCCGGAGTGCTTCTGGGTACACAGCCGGTACTTCCACCACATAGGGGAGTGTCAGTGGAAGATTACTGGAGGACACCTGGAGCACATCCAGGTGGATATAAAAGGGGCCGCCTCCCTCCATTCAGGGCTGGAGTCGGGTGGAAGTGGATAGAGCTTGGGAGGAGAGGCAGGAGGCAGACTAAAGAAAGCACAAGGACAGTTGGAAGAGGCCTGGACTTTGGGGTGATTGGTGCTGAGGCACTGGGTTGTGTGGTTTATTACTGTAAATGGTGTAAATAAGCATGTGTGGGTGACTAAAAACGATGTCCATCTGTCTGTGTCCGGGCCAGGTTCCACACGGGATTTTTCAACATTTGTTGAAATGAACCTTCTGCTTATGGAAGCACCTCAGATACCGAATTCACAACTGCAAGGCATACTGAAAATGTTTTCACTCACTTACCTTCAAGTTTCAGCCTCTAATTGTACACCCCTCTGAGAACACATACTAAGGGTCTAAGGGTTCCTCTTTCCCTTTGGTGCCTTTGAGACTTTTTGAGAGCTTGAGAAGCCTACACCCTTTTGACGGGTCTCTGCAGGCCATAAGCCTGCTTCTGAAGTTTAGGGGTGAGGCACATATTCATTTTTAGGCCTCATTTTAAGCCTGAGGCTACACTCTGGAGCAAACTCTTTGCTTTCAATTGCACAAGCTGGCAGATCATAACAGTGGTGTTGATGTCACCACGATTACAGCCAATTGAAGAGCTTTATTCAGGCAAAGAGTTCTAAACACTGAATGGAGGTGGCTGGGGAGGGTCTTTAATTCAAGGACTAGTTCTCTTTTGAATGCACATCTTTGCCCTGCACAAGAACATTTTTGTTAAATATTCAGGATAAAAGGGGGAGATTTTCTAAGTTTGGGCATAGGGAGCACTGGTGTGGGGCAAAATGTTTAACCCATTAATAGCAGAGGTAGGGACTTCTTCCTAAAAAAAAAACAGTATGGAATGTTGATTTAATGTCCTTGTATTTGGGGACATTAGAATAGGAAGACAAAGAAGAAGAAGAAGAAGATAGAAGTTTATTTGTCCCTATGGGGAAATTTGGCTTCATACACTATTTCATAAAAGCTCTCTCTATACTGTACAATGCAAAGATAGATAAACATGAAAGGCACTATATAATAGATACATATTATAAGTATAAAAGGTTCTATATAATAGAGAAATAGATATGAAAAGCAGTATATAATTGGTATGGACAATAAGGGCACTATGTAATAAATAGATATAAAATGCGCTATATCATTTTCAGAACAATTGAAAGGACAGGTATAATACACAGATAGACATGAAAGACACTATGTAATGCATATATTATACACATGAAAAGCACTATAAGATAGATAGATAGATAGATAGATAGATAGATAGATAGATAGATAGATAGATAGATAGATAGATAGATAGATAGATAGATAGATTAAAGAAGAAAATGACAGGTGTATTGCTAACCCTAATTCATTGGCTGAAAGTCCTCATTGTTTGTGTGTCACAGAGGGTATGTGCAGCATTGTTCATAATGACACTCAGTTTTGTCTTCATTCTCTCCTCCTCTACTACTTCCATGGCGGTCCAGAGTGCATCCTATAACTAAGCTAGCCCTTTAAATCAGTTTGTTGATTCGGTGGGCCTCTCTTGAAGTGACCAGCACACCACAGCATAAAAAAATCACATTGGTCATCATAGAGTTGTAGAAGGTGTGATGGATGTCACTACCCATATTAAAAGAGCACAGTCTCCTAAGTAAGAAGAGCCTGCTCTGGCCGATCTTCTATAGTTCCTCTGTACTCCAAGTCCAGTGCAGCCTGTCATTGATGTGGACCCCCAAGTACTTGTAGGAGTGGACAACCTCTACCTCCACCCCCTGAATGGTGACCAGATATGAAGGCTCATTGGTGTGGCGAATGTTAATAAGTATTTAGTGGGTTTTGCTGAGGTTAAGCAGAAGACAAATCTCTATGCACCAAGAAACAGGAGTCCTCTCCCCTGTCTCACCCCCCTTATCAGTACACCCCATAAGTGCAGAATCATCTGAGAATTTCTTCAAGTGACATGACTTGCTGTTATATGCACATTAGGGATCAGTTTAATTTTAAGGTTCACACCATCACCTCTACAAAGTGTAGGCTTTTGGCCTATCATGGCTCACTTGTGGTAGCCATGCCACCCACATCACTCCCAAGTTGAGGGTCCCTACATCTAAATCCTCAGCTGCCTGCAGTATTTGTTCCTCTTCTCCAACATTATTTTCCGTATATTCAGCTAATGGTTTGGTCTCCCTGCAGTGGGCTGGCGCCCTGCCCAGGGTTTGTTTCCTGTCTTGTGCCCTGTGTTGGCTGGGATTGGCTCCAGCAGACCACCGTGACCCTGTAGTTAGGATATAGCAGGTTGGATAATGGATGGATGGATAGTTTGGTCTCCAGGCTACAAAAAGAACATAGCAGCACTAGAAAAGGTCCGGAGAAGAGCAACAAGGCTGATTAGAGGGCTACAGGGGATGAGTTATGAGGAAAGATTAAAAGAGCTGAGCCTTAAGTTTAAGCAGAAGAAGATGAAGAGGTGACATGACTGAAGATTTCAAAATTATGAAGGGAATGAGTCCAGTGGATTGAGACTGTGACTTTAAAATGAGTTCACAAAGAGCATGGGGACACAGTTGGAAACTTGTTAAGGGTACATTTCACACAAACATTACACAGATCAGCTCCATACAGAGACCCACAGACCCTTGGAATAAGTGACCAAGTACAGTGGAACCTCAGTTCACGACCATAATTCATTCCAAAATGAATGGTCTTAAACCGATTTGGTCGTGACCCGAAGCAATTTCCCCAATAGGATTGTATGTAGATACAATTAATCCGTTCCAGACTGTACGAACTGTATGTAAATATATATATATATTTTAGTTTTTAAGCACAAATATAGTTAATTACACCATAGAATGCACAGCGTAATAGTAAACTAAATGTAAAAACATTGACTAACACGGAGAAAACCTTGAACAACAGAGAAAACTAACACTGCAATAGTTCGCGCTATAGCGCTAAGAACCGCTCGCTAAAAACACTTTTTTTTAATGAGTTTTAAGCACAGGGAAAAAAATGAACATTTGAAAAATCCGTAATTTTATAAACCACCAAGAAAAGTAACATTTCAACAATGCACGCTGCGAACCGATCGCTTTAAGCAGAAATGAAAACAAAAACAAGTCCAGTGCATCCTATAACTGCCTTCTCTACCTTATGCGTCCAGCTCTCCCTCTCTCGTATGTGCGTGTGCCTCTCTCCCACGAACCTGTATGTGTGTGTGTGTGTGTGTGTGTCTCTCTCTCGTGCGTCTCTGTGTGTGTGTGTGTGTGTGTGTCTCTCGTGCGTCTCTGTGTGTGTGTGTGTGTGTCGCGCTCTCTCTCACTCACTCGCTGCACAGGAAATGCACAGGGAGAGACTGAACACGTACAAACCGAAAGGGAAACTGGTTTGATCGTATACCGGGTGTGTGATCGTGAATGGAGGCAAAAGTCTGGCGAACTTTTTGGTCGTAAACCGATTTGTACGTGAAACGAGACGTTCGTGAACCGAGGTTCCACTGTACTGAGGTGGACAGTAGTGACTTTAGTGACTTGCAAAACTCGACCGGATATTTTTTTTAGAAGCATTAGGTGGACAGGACTGGCGAGCTTTGTTGGGCTGAACGGCCTGTTCTCGTCCAGATTGTTCTAATGTCTGTTGGAATCATTCAAGTACAAGCTGGCCTCATACTCTACATACATCACAGAGAGGATAATTTTTAAAGTTTAGGAGTATTTAGTGCAGCCCTGGCATTAACCTGCGACAGTCCAGCTGCAAAAAAATAAATAAATAAGAAAGCTTGTAAATCCAAATGCTCTGATATTTTAAAGGTGAAAGAAAAGGATGCACCTAGAGATTCTCCAGTGCCAAGCTGCAAGTAGACTTCCATTGCCTCGCATGCCTTGGTAATTTTAAATTACAATTAATAATAAATGAAGACATTACCTGAGCACCCAGAACTATTCAAATGATTTACTAATCCGCATCAGCTAACTTTAATTTGGGATAAAGTCATTCTAAGGCTGATCTGATAGCAACGCCATTATTTCACACAGTTTAGTTCATTTACACTGGCTGATTATTGTTGGTGCATTCAACATCATTATCTGCACAACCAGCCGATCGGCCTTGACAGAAGCAATATACTATTTAATACAGTGTCTTAATTCAGCAGCAAGCTGTCTGTGATAAAGGTTTTGTTTATAAGCAATAATGGGGGGAGGAAAGTAATTTGGAGGCCAGGCTGATAACACTGATGAGAATGCTTTTAAAGCGCCCTCTCTACCCACCCATTTATTTGTCTGTTTTAACAGCATTATTATCCCCTACAGGCACCGTGCTCTACCTCTTGCCATTTTCTCATTACCGTCGCACCCCATGGTATTGATGTTTACTGTCCATTTTTTTTTTCTTTCCTTCTGCCGGTAGAAGCAGCCCCTTTCTCATATTCATGTTCAAGAAAATTGCCTTTCTGAGAGGCTTACTGTGTAATTTCCTCTAGATTAGTGACCCACCGAATAAGCCATTATTTTATTTTAGAACAGGAGCACTTGGCACTCAGTTCCTGCTGTGAAACACAAGCATAGAGATACACACACACACACACATTCTGGGTTAAATCACAGTAGAAATATATTAAAAATGATTAGCCTATTACCGCACACAGACATACAATCTTATAATCACTGTAGTCCCATTTGCTGCCCACATCTGTTTACACCTACAATGCGCTGAAATATCATGGAGCTAGCAGCTGCCTGTCGTACTTGTGCGAATGACGGAATTATTTATTTTAAAGTGGCGAGAGGCATTAAATGGGAAATCCAAAGGAACATTTATAAATTCATGAAAATTCGCAGAGGCGGCGCCTAACCGAGAGAGTACACAGAGATCATGAAGATGAGCAACAAGCAAAAACGGTTTAAAAACAACTGAGGAAATCCTGTAAGTGCATGTGATTTGCCAGCAGCCATACCACTTGCATGATCTTCTCTTAGCCAAATTTTATTCCTCCACTCTTTGTAGTCCAACGCTTTCTTTGGGTTGAGACGCCTTCTTTACATATCATCTCATGTCATGTCTTCTTTTATTTTGAGCCAGCAGCCATACCACCACATGTACGATCTTCTCTTAGCCAAATTTTATTCCTCTACTCTTTGCAGTCCAACGCTTTCTTTGGGTTGAGACGCCTTCTTTACATATCATCTCACGTCATGTCTTCTTTTTCTTGAGCCAGCAGCCATACCACATGCACTACAGAAGAGGTCATCCACCTGAAGCTAAGCCTGTTCAGGCCCAGCCAGTACTTGGAGAGGAGACCATCTAGGAAATGGCTTGGGTTGCTGCTGGAAGACGTGTTGGTGAGGCCAGCAGGGGGCGCCCACCCTGTGTTCTGAATGTGGATCCCAATGCCCCAGTGCAGCGACGGGGACACTGAGCTGTAAAAGTTGCGCCTTCAGATGAGACGTAAAGTCATTGTGACTCCCTAATCATCCCCTGTCTCTGACTGGCAAACTATCTCTCTCTCTCTCCCCTTCACCATGTGTGGTGAGCATACTGGTGCAAAAATGGCTGCCATTGCGTCATCCAGTTAGGTGGTGGTCGCTATGTACAGTGCATTGAATAGTGGGGAAAAAGCACTATTTAAATGTAAAGAATTATTATTAAGACACAACTCTTCTTGGGCCAATGCACCAACAGAAGAAAATGATAGATGTATTGCTAATAATTCATTGACTGAAAGTCCTCAGTGTTGGTGTGTCATGGAGTGGATGTGCAGCATTGTTCATAATGGCACTCTGTTTTGTCTTCACTCTCTGCTCCTCTACTACCTCCAAGGTGGTCCTATAACTGAGCTTGCCCTTTTTGTCAGTTTGTTGATTCGGTGGGCCTCTCTTGAAGTCATGCTACCAGCTCAGCACACCAATAGCGTAGAAAATCACACTGGCCAACAGAGAGCTGTACAAAATGGGACAGATGTCACTACCTGTACTCAGAGAGCACAGTCTCCTAAGTAAGAAGAGCCTGCTCTGCCCTTTTTTTCTATAGTTCCTTTGTGCTCCAAGGCCCGTCCAGCCGGTCACTGATGTGGACTCCCAAATACTTGTAGGAGTGCACCACCTCTACCTCCACTCTCTGAAGAGTGACTGGACATGGAGGCTCTTTGGTGTGGTGAAAGTCAATAAGCAGTTTCTTGGTTTTGCTGTTGTTAAGCTGCAGACAATTCTCTTTGCACCAAGAAGCAAACTTCTCCACCTGACTCCTCTCCTCTGCCTCATCCCCTTTATCAATAGACCCCATAAGTGCAGAATAGTCTGAGAATTTCTTCAGGTGACATGACCTTCTTATTATGGTTCAGTTTCATTTTAAGATTCATGCCATCAGATCCACAAGGTGCAGGCTTTTGGCTTATCATGGTTCACTTGTGGCAGTAATGCCACCCACATCACCCCCAAGTTGAGGGTCCCTATATTTAAATGCTCAGCTGCCTGCAGTATTTGTTTGTCTCCTCCAAGTTCAGTTTCCGTATGTTCAGCTGATGGTTTGGTCTCCAGGCTACAAAAAGGACATAACAGCAATAGAAAAGGTCCTGAGAAGAGTGATGAGGTTGATTAGAGGGCTACAGGGGATGAGTTATGAGGAAAGATTAAAAGAGCTGAGTCTTTAGAGTTTAAGCAAAAGGAGATTAAAAAGTAGACGTGATTGACTAACTATCTCTTTCCCCTTCACCACCTAAGAGCTCATGTGTGGTTAGCATACTGCCACAAAAATGGCTGACATTGCACCATCCAGTTGGGTGCTGGGTATGGATAGTGGTTGAAGTGGCTCCCCACTCAATATGTAAAGTGCTTTGAATAGTGGGAAAATGCTCTATTAAAATGTAAAGAATTATTATTAAGAAGCAACTCTTCTATACTCGGCTCGGCTCCTGCGTGCTAGCAAATTGCGCTGGGAAACAACTACAGCCGGTTGCGCCGCTCAATGAATGTACAACGCCAAATCTACTCAGCTCCAGCATGCTGGAAAATTGCACTGTAAATCCGATTTTAGCTAGTTGCAGTGTTCAACGAAAGTACGTTGCCAAATATACTCGCTCCGGCGTGCTAACAAATTGCATTGGGAACTGACTATAGCTGGTTCCGGCAGTTCAATGAATTATTATTATTATTATTATTATTATTATTATTATTATTATTATTAGTGACACAGGGGTCCAATGAGTAAATCCAAAAGTCATAAGCCCCAAAACGAGAAAGAGGAATCGGACACAAAAACAGAATGTCAGGGGTGCTTTGAGAAGATCCTCGCTGCCTAATCTGGTGGTCCCGCCTCCTGGGGCTCCACATACAGGAGACAGGACAGATAATAAAAAAAAAAATGATATACAGCATATGCTTAACATAACATCCATCCATCCTTTATCCAACCCACTATATCCTAACTACAGGGTCATGGGGGTCTGCTGGAGCCAATCCCAGCCAACACTGGGCGCGAGGCAGGAAACAAATCCTGGGCAGGGCGCCAGCCCACCGCAGGCGCGCACACACACACACACACCAAAAACACTAGGGACAATTTAAAATCACCAATGCACCTAACCTGCATGTCTTTGGACTGTGGGAGGAAACCCACACAGACATGCAAACTCCACACAGGGAGGACCCGGGAAGCGAACCCAGGTCTCCTAACTGCGAGGCAGCAGCGCTACCACTGCGCCACCATCCCGCCCTTATGTAATAAATATAATATCTACAGAAATTGGTTTATTTTGACTGTGAAAATGTATTGTTACAGCATATGAGTTCACATTAAAAAGAGTTATTGGATAAATATATGTACAAATTTTTTATCATGTAGAAAATTGTGATGACTTTCCAGGGGACTGAAACATTTTGCACACTGCTGTATTACGTTCCATATTTTCTTATTGGAAATATATTCGACCCTCTACTGTGTTAAAGTTTGAATATTATTAATTATTTATTAAGCCTGTGTGTATGCTGCCTCAGAATAAGACAGCGCATTTTTTTTAAAAAACAGGATCACAAGATTGGAACGTAGCTGGGAGTTCATGCCAGGGTTTTTGCCAAAGAATATAATTCAATTGATCATCAAGTTCAAAACGCAAGACAAAATTCAACATGTCAAGGAAACAAAGTAATTTGAATACCGGGAAGTCTTTTAACAATGATTGTTCACGCACCAATACTATTTTTATTCAAAATTCAAATATGAAAGGGAAGTGTGTGAATCTCTTTGTATGTGACGACATGCATTGTGCATCCCCAGGTGGTTCTGGGATAGATCTCAATGGCAATAGTCATCCCAATCACTCCAAAACTGATAGCACCCGCAATAAAACAAACGTGGAGCCGCAGCAAAATGGTAAATATTTTCTACATTTTTTATTACACCATAAAATGAAAAAAAGGGAGATGTTATGATTAGATTCTTTGAAGTTCACAACGCCTAACTGGATGCATACTTACTGAACATCTGTCCACGATAAGCTATAAAAAAATGAATAAAGACTACTGATCACAGCAGTAATATGATTGAGTTAGTGTATTCCTTATTTAGTTGTGTGCCCTGTCCCCTCAAGATAGAGTATGAGGGGGCAGGACCACCATTACAATCAACTGGAGGACCACCCTCTGCCTATTTGTTCGAGTCAGAAAGTCAGTCCCACTGGAATGACATTGTGAGTCATGGAGTTCACATTATTTGTGAGTATTGTTGGATTTTCTGGTTTATGACTTGTATTCTGTTGGATTACAGACTGGAATTTGTTTGGTTTGGGCTTTCTTTTTAGACCCACCATTCTTGAATAGTTTTTATTGTTTGACAAACCTTTGAAAGATGAAGGAATTGAGTGTCATTTTTGTCCTAAAGGTTAGGGCTTTACGATCAGCCTCTCCTTTACAGAGCATTTTTAGATAGATTGTGAGATTTTTGAGCTTTAAAAGGCTAGCCCTATTTTGGGTTTGTGCAGGCCAAGGCATTTGAGTTGGGTGCTATGCTGCCTGCAGTGAGGCCTGCTTTTGGGTTCCAGATCAGGGGAGTGCTGGTTTGGTTTTAGATAGTTTGAGGACATCACTCTATTTAATTGAGGTTTGTGAGGAACTTCATTACTCTTAAGTGGATTACTGGCCAAAATACTATTTCTGGGGGCATTCAGTAAGTTGCAGACCACTGGTATAAGAGTATTGAGGGGCAGGGAGAATATATTAAGAAATGTAATCTACTCAAAGTCACTTACAACCTTTGCAATTGCAGGGTGGCAGGAGTGTTTTTCATTAACAAATAGTCCCTTGAATTTTGCTGTGTGAGGATATCAAATTTTTCCCATTTAATTAGGATTTTTCTTTTGCTATTAAAACCAAAAAGCTGTAATGCCAAATCCTATGCATTTCCACAGATAATGTAAATTGTTTTAAACATGAAAATTTCTGACCTTTCTTTCCTTGAGGCTAAACACATCCTCTTCACTGTGAAGCATGGTGGTGACATTGTAAAGTTAGGGGGTCAATTTTCTGGAAGTGTGGATGTGGAAAAGCACAGAGAAACCCATCAAGAAAACCTGCTGCAGTCTGCATGAAACCCAGGACTTTGGAGACAATTCATCATCCAGCTGAACAATGGCCAGACACAGACAGCCAAAGGCACATAAGAGTCGCTTCAAACGTCAAAGGAAACACGCAAAAAGAGAAGGCCTCTGTCATTTAATCAACCTGTCTTTATGTATTATTTGGATTACATTTAGATCAATTAATATAGAAACACAAATCATTTGAAAAGGTTCAGTATGCGTTTATTTCGCACCTGTCATATCCCAGTCTGCGTTCCTCTACTGGCTGGGGTTCAAATGCTTGTTTCTTTATTGTACATTTTTGCTCAGTTTGTACGTGTTACTATTTCTTTTGTCTATAATTGTTAGCATTACTTATATTTTATGTATCAAAGCCCATATTCTGCGATGGGCTGGCGCCCTGCCCAGGGTTTGTTTCCTGCCTTGCGCCCTGTGTTGGCTGGGATTGGCTCCAGCAGACCCCCGTGACCCTGTAGTTAGGATATAGCGGGTTGGATTAACCGACATTGCGTTCCATGTGTTTTGTGGTTGGTCCCCCCAAGACCTGCAATTGCTCCATCCTCGGTATGATGTTAATCTGCATCCAGGAAAACCTGGGGGCTGGTGGCAGGATTGGCACTCCAGCCACTGTAAGTGTGGTGCTGAGGTGTCACCCGTTGCACGGCTGCAAATCAGATCTCAATCCGGGTGGTTCATCGTGTCGTGGGTGTGGCAGCGCATTGTAATGAGCACATGCTCCCAACCTCCTCCTCCTCCAAGAGGTGGAACCATCTGCCAATCACACCTGGAACCTGCATGAGGGCCTTCCATAGTTCCAGTGGGGTTCATTGTGAATGCGCTCTGGAGTTGGTGGGTTCTTGTGCCCTCTTCTGCGCCTTTTGTGAACTATTAAATTTTCTACCTGTTTGCTCCGTTTTTGACTTTGCCTTGGATTTCTGTACTGGAACTCAATCAGTGTTTGACTTTTTCTTCAGGAACATCCTTGTGCCTTTTCTGCTCTACGGAATTCACTTTTCTAGACTGAGCACCGTGTTAAGAATAAATCTTTAATTTTATTAAAGATACTACATTTGCTGTTATTACTAGCCAGGGTTAGATGGTGATATCCCCCTCTAGTGGACATTTTTGAAAGTGATTATTGAGACTTGTGTGCTCTGGGACTCCCAGTTCATGACAGCACCAGGACATATAAAGGAACATCAACATGCAGACAAAAGAGGCAAGCTTTGGAAATTAGAGATGTGGTAACTGTTGACCTTAATCAGAGAAGGGTAGAAAATTTCACTGGCATTAAAAATTGCAGTCAATCATGGTCATGGGAGAAAGTATTTGTCCCCTGCCTGATTTCCCCTGTTATTACAAACTAGCTGTTAGAGACAATATCATTCATGTGCTTCTGTGGATCATGTTGCTGATGGTATGCAGTACCATCCCAGGGCAAGAGGGAGCACTATCACGAAATCACTTGTTTCTTCACTTCACAGCACAGAGATGGCAACCCAGGGAGCCAACTGACCACTCCCCCATCACTTCCTCAAGCCCTGCCCCTTTCTGGTTTGAAACCTATCAGAAGAACCCTTACCCAGGAGGTGGCATCTCATTTCGACCTGACCTGGCAGCAGAATGGAGCTCCCATTTAGACAAAGCAGACCAGTGTTTTGTGTTCTAGTGATTCCCCCGCATCCCTCCAAACACCCCGTCCACCTGCTTATATAACTGCAGCTTTTTGGTTTGTGGAAAATATTAAATGAGGTGGCACGCTTGGCACCCTTAACTATTTTCGGTCTCTGCAATTTCATTCATTCACTGCAAAAAGGTTATAGAATAAATCAGAATATCTACAATGTAATGTACAATCTAATATACAGTACAATGGAAATTAGGTGCAGTCCCTGTGGGATCAAAATATAAATAAATATACTTACAAGAGGTAGACATACATGAGGATCCCAAGGAGTAGGAGGAACCCTGAGAGTCACCTTCACACAGGAGAAATCTTTGCAAGAATGCAAATTTGTGGGAGTCAAAAAGTGCAGGGGGCAAGCAAAATGCCTTGAAATGACAGAGTCTGAGAAGAAGGCTGTAGAGGAAGTGAGACAAGAAGACACAGAGTCAGTCGCCCTTAGTGGGTGTCTTCTCAGAGCTGCGGAGGCAGAAACAGGCGACAAGATTACCACTTTGGGGTGGTACTACATATAATATATATGTACACAACACATGTTTCAGTCTACCTGGTGCTCATCCGGTGTGTGCAATTTTTGCTTCCAGTGGTGGGAATCAAACCTCAGATGTTGTGCCACAACAGCTGGGTGTAGATCAGAGTATTAAATGCATAGGTCTGATCACAATCTGATATTTGGGTGGTAACACTTATGGTTGGCTATATATAGTTATATATACACACTTACTGAGAAATTATTAGGACCGGCTGTACACATGCTTATTCATCCAAGTATGTAATCAGCCAATCGCGTGGTCACAGGGAGACCATGCAAACTCCAAATTGACAATGCCAGGGCATGCAATTTAAACCCAGCATGGTGCATCCATTAACCACCACCACCACCACCCTTGAGATTAAAATGGCATATACCGCGAGGCCTAAAATGGCATCTACTGTTAATTAACATGTTTTACCTTTGTGTTCTTGCTGTTGATTCACACAAAGTCACATGATTTGCAGTCAACAGTCACATTAACCTGGGATTGTGGGAGGAAAGGCCACCAGGTCACAGGGAGACCATGCCAACTCCACACTCACAATGCCAGGGCATGCAATTCAAACCGAGGACAATGATTCCATTAGGCAGCACCACCACCACCACCCATGGAGGATGAAAATGGCCTCAACCATTAAGTAACAGGCTTCACCTTTATGTTCTTGCTGATGATTAAGAAGCTCATTAAGTAAGCGCTGAATAATTGCCACCAATTTGCGGTTTTCCTGTCAAAACATTCAAACAAAAAGAACAAACAAGAAAAGATCACAACGTATCGCGTCCAATTAAGAAAGAAATCAAGCCCATTTCTATTTAATGACGATGAAAGGGAAAAACAAAGCGTGACGGGTCCGCTTCTAGGTTTCTGCAGGAGACCTCATCTGATAAACACGTTATCGGCCGTCTCTCTCTCTCTCTCTCATTATATAACCAAGTCATATTTTGGCGGCTGGTCACATCAGCTGTGTCCAGATATCTTCTAATACTATCTCCAAGGACTTTGGAGGACAGCATGCAATTCCACGAAGACCCTTTCATCCCTCCTTTAAATTCCATGTGTGTGTGCCCTACAAGCAAAGGAAGAAAAAAATTAAACAATAGTCAAAGTGTGTTTTATAGACTTTAATTACTGCCGACATCCCCTTCTGTATCATTGAAAGACGAGAGGTACTTTCTCCTTTTTTTTTTTTTTACAAAGTCAAATTAAGGTTTTTTGTGCATTATTTATACTATGTAAAGGCGTAGCAGATTACATGGGAAATATTACACTCCCATGCAAATGATTTCTTTGAATAGAAATTGCTGATTGAGATGCCACTAGGGGTTTGTTTTGTCAAAATTCATGTAGTATTTACCAAGGTAATCATTGCTCAATTGTTAAGCACAGCAAGTGTAAAATTACCATAATGGGGAAGCAAAAAAAAAAGGAACAATAGGCCTAACACCATTTGTTAGATTATTAATGACCGCCCCAAAAAAAAATAAAGAGTCCTAACCTTGTTCAATGCAAATGTGGGGCAGAACCACACTTCGCTTTTAATCTCCCACTTTGTTAATTTCACATGTACTTTTCCTATGTTGTTATTAATTTTTGCAGGATAAGCTCCTAACTTGGCACGAGACAAGCCTCATGCTTGCTGATGCATGTTGTAAATGACAGCCGTTAGACAGGCGAAAGCCAGAGGAAGCTTAATACTGGGCAAAATGTTAACTGTTATGGCTCTTGTTCCCGTTCCCCTGGCAGAAGTGAGCTCACACGCCCGTGTGCGTAGGGTGATTAAATGTCAAATTGGCTGGCTTCGTTTCGTCGGCATCCCAGTAATAAATGCGACTCCCCTGGCTTGACACAAGTCACCCGCACCTTTTTTTCTGCATAGTAAGCTCGTCCTGGAAGTGGTGGGTGCTATATATTTATGCAAATCGCAAGCAATTAATTTTCCAAGAGAGATCATTTCCCCCCGGTGTGTGTTAGATCCTTGAGCTCATTATATGGAATGCCACTAGAATGGGATGGAGGGGGGAAAAGGATGACAAACATGCTACACCTTGCATGCTAGTTATAAATCATTACTCTGACATTGATTAGAAAATCTATTATATTAAGTTTACACAGCAGGTTTTATTTTTTCTGCATATTTTGTGAACTTTCTATTTAATGTATGAGTATACCACCGGGGCAGGGTCCAAATTAAGAGATGGCATTTAGAGGAGCTGACCCCTAACCAATTTGTGTGTGGTGGCATGAAATAAAAAAAAAAAATGGAGTAGGCTGTTGAGGAGAATGTGCCCCCTGTTTGTCAAAACTTGATCTATGTTTACTTGATATTATACCGACATGTGAAAAAAGTTAGCACACCCCCTGGAAACTGTCGACATTTTCAGCATATTAGACCTTCAGGCAAACTGAGCCTACAGCTAAAGGTGACGTACTTGAACAAATGACACATTAAAAATGGCACCGTGTATTCATTCTCATAATCGACGTGAACGAAAATGTCACACAGAGAAAAGTAAGTCCACCCTGTGACGGTGCGAGTTGGCTCCTTGCTCCCTCTTGAAGCCGATACCATCGACGATCATGACCGGGATAAGCGTGGCCTATGAGGACAAAACACACCAAGCAAGTGGATGGTGATTATTAAAATAAATCCACAAAACAAGTGTCTCAAATGCAGTGCTCTAAAATGTCAATAAATAAATAATCCATAAAAAACAAGTGTTAACGTGGAGTTAAAAAATCAATAAATGGAGAAATCTTTCAAAATGAGGTTAAAACAGTGCAGTGCAGGAAACTACAAGCCCTGACGCCTTCCTTTAAAATGGACACCTCTCCGGGTTATCCAGTTCAGACCTCACAGGACAGACGGAGAGACGTCAACCAGCAGGTGCAGACACTAATCTCTTCCAGTCCGTGTCTCCGTCATCAATCCCATGGTGTCTGTAGGGGCAACCACCTAGCCTTGCTCCACCCGAACCGCCTCCAATCCAGGTTCCATCCTGCACAGGAAGTCTGCACTTCCACCGGTGCCATTGGCTCCACCAGGTGAAAGCATGATGGTCGCTCCTGATCCGAAAACGCTCAACAGGAGCGACTCACAGCCCCCTCCGGAGCGAGAGGGCCACTCGAGCCTCCTTGGGACTCTATTCCCGTCCACCTGCTTCCATTCTGTTCACCAGCTTGTTTTCTCTCTCTTACTCCTTCCTGCTTTTTCTCTCGTCTTTTAACCTCTGCTCTTTTCTTGACTCTCTTTTCTTTTCTTATTTTTGTGCTCCCCTTTATGGGCTGGGGAGCTGTTGCAGGTGCGGTCCCCTGATTGCTGCCAGGGCTGATAATAAGGCAAATCAGACTGCCCACATGTGCCAGCTAGGTAATGCATGGACAGCTGACCGCCTCGCACCAACCCGGGGATGGGTCGTCTTCCTGGCAGATCCCTTGCACCTGATCCCACTCCTCAGCACGAGCGTGTTCATTATTTATTTATTTAAACTCCCACCCTTTGAGCCGCAAGACCCACTATACCACACACCCCTCCATTTATTACCACTTTAACTTCAACAAATTAGAATCCGGTGCTCCAGATGGGTAGGTGCCAATGATTAGAACCTCCTTACTTATTCCATAAGC
Organism: Polypterus senegalus; assembly: GCF_016835505.1. Classification (NCBI taxonomy): domain Eukaryota; kingdom Metazoa; phylum Chordata; class Cladistia; order Polypteriformes; family Polypteridae; genus Polypterus; species Polypterus senegalus. The sequence goes on from NC_053166.1 coordinate 146,365,876, forward strand.
ATCGAGCGTCTCTGGTGTCCTCTTTCACCATTTATCTGTGTGGAGATCATCATGTCAAGAACAAAAGAGCCCTCTAAGGCTCAGAAATAAGGTTATGGATGCCCATCAGTCTGGTAAAAAATTTCAAAAGAAAAATGATTTGAAATCAAGTATTTCACCGTACAGAAAGTCACCTACAAGTGGTGCAGATTTTCAATGTCTGCTAATTTGTCCAGCAAATGTAGTCTAAGACCTGACTGTTTGATATCAAAGAACATTTCCAAAAGCACCAAAGTTTCATCGAGGGATCTGTAGGTAACTCTTGCTAATACTCAGCTCAAAGTGCATGCATCTACAATCTACAATGTGACCTATATGTGAGATGTTCCAGGAAAAAAGACTTGACTGTCCAACAAGAGCAGGGCAAGAATACACTCTGCCATTGAACATCTAGGCGCAGACCAGGCCTTCTGCAACAATGTGCTCTGGATGGATGAATCAAAATGCTGTCTGGCCACTGTCACAGTAGACATGTTTGGCACAAGCGAAGAATCTCATACCACCTGTGAAGAATGGTGGTGGTGGAAATGTTCTGGTTTGGGATTGCTTTGCTGGCTCAGGGCCTGGGCAGCTTGAAGTCATTGCTGTGAATTCTGCATCGTATCAAAGTGTGCTTGAGGAGAATGCGAGGCCATCTGTCCAAAAGCAGAACTTAAAGTGGACCCTTGAACACAATAATGATACAAAATACACTAACAAATCCACCAAGGCATAGTTCAAAAAGAAGAAATGGAGGGTTATGGACTGGCCCAGTCAAAGTCCTGATCAGAATACCCTTTGAAATGTTATGGGGGATTTGAAACGTGTAGCACAGGCATTAATACCCATGAACATCTTGCAACTGAAGGATATTGCATGAAGGAGTGGTCCAAAACGTCATCGAGTCGATGTCAGAAACTGGCGGGAAGTTATCTAAAGAGCCTACCAGAAATCATTTCTGTGCTTTATAACCTAATAGCTAAGGTGTGGTGAGCATGCTGGCACAAAAATGGCTGCCGTCGCATCATCCAGGTGGATGCTGTTCATATTACTTAATTTGTTCATTTGATTCAACTTCCTGTTCACTTTACTCTGCATTTATTTGTGTTGTCATGAACAGGAGCACCAGGTTTCTCTCATGAGTTTGGGTCTAACTGAAAATATGGGGGTTTGGATGTGACACTGCCATTAATGCAATTTCTATATTCTTTAGAATGGAGGAGAACTAGCTGAGGGCCCCCTGCAGGTCACAATGTATATTGTTGGGTACAGTGGGTAGCGCTGCTGCCTCGCAGTAAGGAGACCCGGGTTTGCTTCCTGGGTCCTCCCTGCATGGAGTTTGCATGTTCTCCCCGTGTCTGCGTGGGTTTCCTCCCACGGTTCAAAGACATGCAGGTTAGGTGCATTGGCGATCCTAAATTATCCCTAGTATGTGTTTGGTGTGTGGGTGTGTGCCCTGCCGGGGGTTTGTTTCCTGCCTTGCGCCCTGTGTTGGCTGGGATTGGCTCCAGCAGACCCTTGTGACCTTGTAGTTAGGATATAGCGGGTCACATAATGGATGGATGGATGGAGGAGAACTTCTAGAAGATTACTGACATCACTTTCTGCTAGAAGATGGACATCTCCACCTCTTCCACTTCCTGCACTTTTGAAATTTTAGCCACAGGAAACCCATTGTCAGCTTGGCTTCCGACCGAGACAGAGGTCAAAAAATTAAAATCACCAAAAGATGCCAAAACCAAAATGGGGTATAGGTCAAAACTGGGAATTGGAAGAAACCATTCATCAGAGCCAAAAAGACAATCAAAACACAGAATCAAGAAACGAGCGAAGATTCAAGACCAGGAATTCAGAAGAAAAGATTTAGTTGGTCGTCAACTAAAGGCTTACTAACCATCAAGCTTGAATACCACAAAATTAATGGGATTGAACTTTATACTATCGCTCGTTTGACATCATTAATGAGTGCATCCTGGGGGAATTCCAAGATGGGGTTCCATGGCATGTGCCAGCAGAATGGTTGGCACCTGTGGTGAAAAGAAAATGGAATCATGGTAGAACTTTTTTATGACACAAAAACAGACCTCAGAAGACGTATAAATATCAGAGATCATAATAATTATAAATTCAGTTTAGAATTGCTTTAAGTTTTTGTTTCTGGGAATTTAAAGGGGTAACCTGCAGTGTCACAAACATTTTCTGTTTTGTTCCCTATCTTTGACAACATACATGATGAATATTATACAAGTTAATGTAGGCCTACTTGTTTCTATAAGATCGTACAGTAAAGTGTAATTTACAGAACACGGGAGTTCTGCGTGGACCAGTCCACACTGATGTTTTGCTCTATTTAATCACTAGCCTAGTCAAATACCCATTTATTAAAATGGGCTTAATGGTACAATGGTAAGTCCATCCATTTTGATTCTCTCATGCATTTACAAGCATCTATTTACCGGATATGCCTTACATCCCTCTTTCTTTGAACGTATTGCTGCCTTTTTTTCACAGAACTTTCTAGCTTACATAATTTTTCCTTTGGACTTGTGTTGCCTTTCTTCATCACACATTCAATCCCTGTAGTTGACGCCAGACAACGTGACACACGGACATATATCACATGGTTTAATATCTTACATCAGCCCTTTTGTCTTTGTTTATCATGCGTTCCCACTCTGTTGCGAACCCCAGATGAAATTACACCAAGGCGAGGGCACAAAAACCAGATGGACAGACAGACATCGTATTGTTTTATATATTTTGAAGAAATCACAAACACAACAAAGAAGGTTTGGGGTTGAACCGTGTATGCTTGCAAAACTATCGACAGATGAAGCACAAATAATGTCTTTTTAAACCGAGCTCAATACAGAACTGACCTGGAGTATACAAAATGGTGTTTACATAAGGTCAGAGGAGGAAGTGACGTCAGTAGAACTGGGACAGGAATTGAGGTCAGGATAGCCGGGCAGGAAGTGAAGTCATCAGGTGGGACTTCCTTCTGATGGTCTACAGAGGAGGAAAGAGAGAAAGAGTTATCTGACAACGTCAACCCCTGGTCTGTTGGATAATCACACTTTTCGGGCCTGTAAACTGTCTCCTAATTGCAACTGTGTGACTCTATATACTGTACACTAGCCATCCCCCTCAGTTCTGCCCGTGTAGTCGTGAAACAGGACAGCCCTAAAAAATCAATAAACAAACAGGTATCACTAGCTAAGTGGAGGCAAGGCACACTCCAAAATGCAGAGGTACACTGACTCAAACAGAGGCTGGCGTGTGAATGAGGAGGGCCCTGCCCGGCTCACCACTCCTGACGTCACGCTTCCCATCCCCTCGGTCTGCAGCCTCTGTCTCAGATTAGCACGAATATATCTCTCTCCTGCAAATGAACTATGATACTTAGCGCGATGAGAGAGAAGTCACAAAATCAACTGGAATGTTCATGCAAATTATAGAAAAAAATCCCAATCTATAAATAAAATAGCAGCCAGCCTAGGCTCCTACCCAGCCGGGACTCCTGTTTAATAGAAGGACCAGTGGAGAGAACACATACAGGGCATTCTCTCCCCTGGAGCTGCAAGGACTGTGGAGCCCACCTTTGTAACTATGCTGCATTTGGTAGGAAATATTTGGTAAGCGTTTCCCACAGGAAAATAAAAAACATGTGTTGCTGAACTTGTGTCCTGCATCTGTTTGTGTTGGGTTTGGGTAGCTGAGGGCCCCCTGCAGGTCACAATGTATATATGAATCTATATATATATATCCATCCATCCTGCTGTATCTTAACTACAGGGTCACAGGGGTCTGCTGGAGCCAATCCCAGCCAACACGGGGTGGGTGCAAGGCAGGAAACAAACCCTGGGTAGGGTGCCAGCCCACCGCAGGGCATGCACACACACACCACACTAGGGACAATTTAGAATCGCCAATCCACCTAACCTGCATGTCTTTGGACTGTGGGAGGAAACCGGAGCACCTGGAGGAAACCCACGCAGACACGGGGAGAACATGCAAACTCCACGCAAGGAGGACATGGGAAGCAAACCCAGGTCTCCTTACTGGTAGGCAGCAGCGCTACCACTGCACCACCGTGCCACCCTATATATATTGTGACGGGCGGCCGGGTCCCATGTCCGGCCGGGACACTCCTTCAACACTGGATCTGGGGGAGCAGCCATGGGATGCACTCTATGTCCAACGGAATGCTTTGTGGCAGCTCTCCTGGGTTACATCGGGGCCACAGGTGTGGGACTTCAGGACTCAGTCCTGTTGGGCTCCATGGCCACCACCCGGAGGAGCTGCATGGCTTAACGAGCCTCTGTGGGCTAGAATGCAGCCACACCTGGAAGTGCAGCCTAATTAGGCCAATTACCACCTGGAGCCCATCTGGGAGGGCTACAAAAGGAGCCGAAAGAGAAGGAGGTTGCCTGAGAGGAGGAGGAGGAGGAGGAGAAGGAGGAGGAAGAGGAAGAGGAAGAGGAAGAGAAGGAGGAGGAGGAGGAAGAAGAGGAAGAGGAAGAAGAAGAGGAGGAGGAGTGGTGGTGCCGGTTCCGGTGCTGGTGTCGCCGTCGTCAGAGGAAGAATTGGTTTGGTTTGTGTTGTGTTGTGTTGTGTTGTGTTGAAGTGGTTTGAGACTGTGTTGGGCCTGTGGGACACGGGGAAGACGTGCCCCACGGCTGAAGAGAAAAATAAAACGTTGTTTATTGAACACATGCCTCGGTGTGAATCTGTGCCAGGTTGGGCGACTATATAGCGCCTTATTCACTATATATATATATATATATATATATATATATATATATATATATATATATATATATATATATATATATATATATATATACAGTATATAATTTCATAGCATTCATAGTCTGAGTCCCGAAGTGATTTTATGGTTGGTTACCTACCAGGTAACGCATGTGGTTGGTCTGCCAGTCTGCAAACATCTGCCACGGGCCCTTTCAGTTGCGAAAAGCAGATCATATAATGCTACATATATACCAGCTGTCCCCTGCGGCTGCACCCATATAGTAGTAAGACAGGACAAACTTTTAAAATCAATAAACGTTGGCACTGTATCTGATTGTGTTCAGTTCTGACAGGCGAGTGTTCCCCAAGTGGGTAGAAAAGCACATGGCCGTAATATCTCTGGAAGTCAGCAGGTACCCTCTAAAACACACGTAGCTCTTATCTCTCTCTCAAAAACGTCAAACGTTACTCCTTAACAATCTGTAGATGATAATGTCTGTTGAACAATTAGGTATCGCTAGCTAAGCAGAGGCAAGGTACACTGCAACATGTGGCAAGAGGTAGAATGACGCAAAGAGAGGCTGATACTTGAGTGTGGAGTGCTCTGCCCCCCTCCCCTTGGCCCGCAGCCACTTTCTCCGGTTCTCGCAAATAAATCAGTACCGCAAGCGACCTATACTTGCCATGATGAAAGTAGTTGCAAAATCAACCAGAATTTTCAAACAAATTATAGGAAAGAAACCGTTAAGTCATTCTCTCATGAAAAGTGGACAGACAGACATTGGATTTTTTTATATATATTTATAAACAAGAGTGGCATGGTGGCACAGTGGGTTGCGCTGCTGCCTCGCAGTAAGGAGACCTGGGTTCGCTTCCCGGGTCCTCCCTGTGTGGAGTTTGCATGTTCTCCCTGTGTCTGCGTGGGGTCTCCTCTGGATGCTCCGGTTTCCTTCCACAGTCCAAAGACATGCAGGTTAGGTGCACTGGCAGTTCCAAATTGTCCCTAGTGTGTGGGTGTGTGTGTCCTGTGGTGGGATGGCACCCTGCCCGGGATTTGTTCCTGCCTTGCGCCCTGTGTTTGCTTGGATTGGCTCCAGCAGACCCCCATGACCCTGTAGTTAGGATATAGCGGGTTGGATAATGGATGGATGGATAGATTTTTGAATATCCTGTCGTGCTGTCATTGGCAAACATTAATGGCACACCATAACATTCTCAAAGCCATTTAACCCTGTTCAGGGTCATTTTGAAGCCAAAGTCTATCCTAGCAGCATCAGGTATAATGCAGGATCCCATCATGCTGATCCTGCCCACCCAAGTTCTGCCGGTCCAGAATCATTAATTAGCCCAATGCACACAATTTTAGAATAACAACCTGGAAGAAAACTAAGACAGGCAATGGGAGAACATACAGACTCCACATTGGCAATGACTTGGTGCAGGATACCAGCATCCATGAGGTAACAATGCTAACCACTAGACCACCAATAAAAAGCACTACAACTTTTAAACAAAATTAAAAGCAAAAGTGCTGCCATTTCCCATGTTGATATCTCAAATGTTCCATGTTAGGTTTTTATTGCTTGGTTGCTAACAGAAAAATCAGAGGTAATAGGCTCGCCAGAGCAACTGGGTGATTAGATTTTGCTCTTTCTGAACAAAGGTCAGTTCGTTAAGTGGGAATGTGAGTCACAATGACCAAAAAAAACCGGAGCCTTAATTAGATGTATTAGACGCCCTTAGCAAAGCTCACCACCACCTAAAAACAAGTTAGGCGGAGAAGAAATTAAACCCCGAGCCACACGAATTGGCCAGGAGCTCCGGGAGTCACCTTGCGCTGTAAGAACTAGCAAATATAGAGAATGTAAAGTAAGTCATTATCTTGCTTTGTGTTTAATAGCAGCAGAATGTAAAAGAATTCAAATTAATTTGCTCCCTGGAGACCTCCAGCAGTGTGTCTTCGACAAAACATTTCTGCAATTATACATCACGCGTACTGTATACACTTTTTTTTTTGTTCATGTCTTTAATTAACTCAGTGGATCCTTTCGCTTCTTTTCTGTATACAGTTTCTTTCACTACACGGCAGTCAGTGTCTTCCATTGATCAGGAATTTGTTTTGCATAAATGCTGAAATGATTTCACGCCACTGTGACATTTTCATTGGTGGGCCGACTCGCTCTACTCCTTGCTGTGTTCTGTTGCTTCTCATGCCGGCTTTAAATGAACCATTTGGCCAAGCAGAGCCACATGCCTCCCTGGACACAGGACTATGTCTCTGTTCTGTTGCCACCCTGTATGTGTACACGTCACTTGCCGGTGCTCTGAAATAAGGAACCACTTAGCATGGTGGCTACTACAAGCGGTGCTGCCCCCTAGTGGTTAAGCCACGGGAGTGTAAACAATGATGTTGCTAATCCAGCCTACATGGCTAATCCTCCAGGTCACCATAAGGGATTCAGTACTGCTTCGGTTATGCATGGCTCAGTATTTTTGTGCATTTAATATTTTATTGTCATTTTTGCACTATTATTTTTTCATATTTTAGTGGTATTATTGCTTTTCATGTAATTTTCTAACCCGTTTAATCCTAAACAGGGATGCTGGAGCCTATCCCAGCAAGTGTAGGGCACAGGGCAGGAACAAACTTTAGACAGAGTGCCAGTCCATCGCAGGGCAAACACACTCATAAGCCAGGGCCAATTTACTGACACCAATCCACCTAAACTGCATGTATTTGTACTGAGTGCGGAAACCACAGTACCCGGAGGAAACAAACTCAGACACAGGGAGAACATGCAAACTCCACGCAGGGAGGACCTGGGGCACGAACCATGGTCTCCTTACTGTGAGGCAATAGCATTACCACTGTGCCACCGTGCCACCCTATTTGTGCATGTGTTGTTTATAATCTGATAATTATGTCCTTTGACTTTAGATAAACCTCCATCCTATCACTTTGTGGGTAAATCCATAGGGGGCGGGGCCACCCTGTCATCACCATTTCTGAGCTAATTAGGCCAGAGCGGACAAGGCTCAGAATTACTCCTAGGAATTGCACTCAAAGTGTGACTAGGATAAGAATTTGAACGTTTTTTGTTAATAATAATTTAAATCTACTTACAAATGGTGAAGATGAATTGACTCCCTACCTTTTGTCGATACGTAAGACATACCAGTTTCGGGCATTTCTGTTTGTTTCTTTTCATAAATAAGACCTAAAACAGCTGTTTGTTAAGACATTGTTCACGTTTTCCTCCAACAAGACCAAGCCCAACGGTAAGCTCTTGTGATGTCAATTTGTAAACCGCTTTGTTCTTTTTGAACGACTCTTTCCAGTGAATCATACAAATCAATTAAGTGGAGCTCAACTGGAGGGCTAACGTAACGTAACCTTCATGTCTTTGGAGGGTGGGAGGAAACCCTCACTGCCGATATCAGATTCGGGAACTTCTGTTTGTTTCTTTTCGCAAATAAGACCTAGAACAGCTGTTTCTTGATACATTGTTCATGTTTTTTCTCCAAGACCAACAGTAAGTTCTAGTGATGGGCAATTTGCAAACTTTTGGAACTGACACGGAGAGAACATGCAAACTCCAAGAAGGGAGGATCTGGGATGGGAACCCTAGCCTAACTATTGCAAGGCAGCAGGGCTACCACTGGGCCATCATACTGCCTCCACTTATCCATATATGAGCTTTCCAAATACTTTTTTAAGAGTTAAATCAACTCTCCTAATGGTAAAGTTAGCACTTGTGATTTTGCTGTGTAGTTTTTTAGTCAGTCAGTCATTTTCTAACTGGGTTGGGGTGGTTAGGGGTGCTGGAGCATATTACAGCGAGCATTGGGAGCAAGGCAGGAATAAATCCTGGACAGAGCGCAAGTCCATTGCGGTGTGAACACACACACACACACACACATATAACCCCAACCACACAAGTGGTATTATAATCAAGGGAGATGTGTATTAAAATACATGAATGAATGAAGAGTCAGCTAATTGCCATTTGAAGAAAAAGAAATTTAAAAACATAAGCTAGAGGATGGGCCAATGAGGACAGTAGGCGGACAAAATACTAGCTCCGCCCCTGCATGTGACCATAAGTGAGTCACTTCGCCTGCATTTGCTCCAACTGGGAAAACAAAAAGAAATGTTTGAATAAAGGCGTTAGCCAAATAAGTAAATGCCTATGTTAGATCCCGCACCCCCATAACCCAAAATTTGACTGGTGGAGATAACAGAAAGGTCTGTCTGCAAACATGCATGGGCCTGGCATGGTGGTTAAGTGGCAGGACTTCAGTGTTGCCCATTTAATTCTTACATTCAACTCTTTGGAGCAAGTCATTTGAGCTACGACTGTGAAAAACAAAAAAGTATAATAAATATGCAAGTAATTGTGATTAATTTAGGGAACTGCCTGAAGAAGGGGCCTCGGCTGCCTCGAAAATTTACATATTATAATCGATTCAGTTAGCCAATAAAAGGTGTCATTTTGCTTGACTTCTCATTGTAAATTCTTTATTTTCCCTTATACAATTCCTATACAATACCCCTTGCGGTCAGAGCACAGGGTCAGCCATTGTACAGCACCCCTGGAGCAATTACAGATTAACGGCCTTGCTCAAGGGCCCAGCAGAGTAGGATCTCTTTTGGCAGTGACGGGGATTCGAACTGGCAACCGTCTGGATACTAGCGCAGATCCTTAGCCTCAGAGCCACCACTCTGCCACTAAGTCCATCCATCCATCCATTATCCAACCCGCTATATCCTAACTACAGGGTCACGGGGGTCAGCTGGAGCCAATCCCAGCCAACACATGGCTCAAGGCAGGAAGCAAACCCCGGGCAGGATGCCAGCCCACCACAGGGCGCACACACACACCCACACACCAAGCACACACTAGGGGCAATTTGGGATCACCAATGCACCTAACCTGCATGTCTTTGGACTGTGGGAGGAAATCCACGCCGACACGGGGAGAACATGCAGAGAACATCCACCCAGGGAGGACCCGGGAAGCGAACCCAGATGCCCCAAAGTTGAAATATATAATAATATATTTATAGTATATAGTATAGTATAGTAATAGTAATAATACTTTAATGGTGTATTTTTGTATACCTGCACAGAGGCCACATAGAGCGTCCCGTGTGACTGACTCGTGCACCTTTGTGCTTTACAAGTTTCAATTGTTGATACAAAAGAAATCTAACAGCAAAGAATTCAAATGTATAATCCTTGGACTCGAGATTCTCCAAATGAGATTTTATTTATACACAATGGCTCTTTGCCGCACAGCACAGCTATTAGCTTGCTGGAGCAGAATTAATCGATTTAAGAGAATTGTTTGTATGAGCAACCTTAGTGTATGCATTTTAAATAAAAACCCAACCCCTTAATTAACTGCCTGCATTAATCACTGTCAGGAGTTTCAGCCTGGTTTTTTTTTTTGTAGCTCTAAAAATAAATTGTTTGAAAATATTGCCAACGCTACAAAACCGAAGCAACACACGGCAGAGATGGAGTAGCTTCATTTTTAACTTTAGTAGTGCGGTAATACAAGCATTGTTTTATGTGTCACCACGTCAGTTCATCAAAGTTTGAATACAGCTAGAAGATGAGTCACCATTGAGGAGTCAGATGTTCTGTATTATCAGTGGTAGAAGAAGAAGAAGAAGAAGAAGACGTCCTGCGTTTCTTTGGACAGCCCTCAATTGAGAAGTCCAGCCACAAGATGGACCTTCCTGATACGGTCCATTGACACTACAATCAGCTGAAACCCTCAGATAGATGATCTCCATTGAACTAACATGGAGTTACTTGCCATATTCGTTTCTCTTCATTGTGTTAGGTGGGCCACATTACTAACTTACCACAAGTTGGACCTTCAGGTACATTTAGACTACAACGAATTAAAACCCCTGACAGGTGATTTTCAAAGAGCTAACATGGAATTGCTTAGTGTGCTCTGCTGTCTTCATTGTGTAGGGTGGGCCACCACACTGACTTACTACAAGTTGGACCTTCCAGGTATGGTGCATTGACACTACAATCAATTGAAACCCCCAAACATGTGATCTCCAAGTAATGATTTAGGGGTGTCATATTCAAGGAGGGGAGCCAGCATGGTGGTGCTGCAATGGTAGCGATGCTGCCTTGCATTAAGGAGACCCGAGTTCACGCCCTGGGTTCTCCCCGTGTGGAGTTTGCATGTTCTCTCCAAGTCTGCATGGGATTCATCCTGGTGCTCAGATTTTCTCCCACTGTCAATGAAGACATGCAGGTTAGGTGGATTGGCAATGGTATATTGGCACCTGTGTGTGTTTGGTCTCCCTACGGTGGGCTGGTGCCCTGTCCAGAGTTTGTTCATGCCTTGCACCCTGTGTTAGCTCAGATAGGCTCCAGCAGACCCCTACAACCGTGGTCTTGATTAAGCAGGTTAGAAAATGACTTGATATATAGGAGGTGAATACTTATGCAATCAGTTGTTTAGTTTTTATATTTGTAATTAATTTAGACCACTTCACTTTGACATTAAAGAGTCATTTTCTGTTGCTCAATGTCAAAAAGCCAAATTCAACCTGTTGCATCTCAATGTCGTATGAAAATAAAATAAGAAAACTACCAAGGGGGTGAACAGTTTCATAGGCACAGCATGTCAATGCTCAATGGCCGCACATCTTACTTCAGCAGTATATCTGACTTGTAAAGGAGAAAACCAAATGGAAAATGGGGTCTTCAGCCAGCAATAAGGAGCCCAGCACCTCTAACTTTGTGAAAATAAAAAACGGATACAATTAAACTGTAGTACTAAAACCTATTTATTATTAAAGTGATGACTGAAACAGCCAAGTTTTTTTTCACATATAGTTTTGGGAAACTGATGCTAAAGTTCAGTTTGCTTGCAATTTCAACATTGTAAAACTCATTAAAAAGACCCTTTTGGGTTGTTAAAAGTTCTTTTTAGGATGGGAAACAATTAATATTGCTCCCTAAAGCCTCTGTATTTTTTCTGCAGCCGAATAATGCAGGTAATCAGCACCATGCCAGCAAAATCACCTTCTCCTGCTTCTTGATCCCTGCAGATAAGGATTTCCACACTGTCACCTCCATGCAGGAATCAGCAGACTAGCCTTTCTGACTCCAATGCATTTTTAGGATTTGGATCACCAAAGCTGTTATAATAATTGGCAAAGCAATCATCACACTACCAGAACAACCACAGCACAAATCCTTTGCTAAATAAAATGTCTACATGTGAATGAAGAAGAGTCCAATGGTTTTTCTTCTCAACAAAACTTTGTTTAAACACAAATTGAAAGGCAGATTCATGCAGAATTAGTGAAGGAAAGCACTTCCAGACACGGACTGAATGTCCTTCTTACTGTGTCAGTGGCATGAATTTTGCTGGTTGGAGAACACCACATTTGCCTAGTCTGACAATTAAATTTAATGGATCATCACTAATTATTATTATTATTATTATTGTGGAGATTAATTATAATTATTAAATTATAAAGATAGATAAATAGATAAATAAATAGATGTTCTAGACAAGAAGCTGATGGCTGAGTGAAGATAGAGGAAGCACTCCACTTGCAGTGCTTACAGGCAATCCCTGCTGGGACAAGTAAATGAGATCCGCTATTGCTCATGGCAGAAAGGAGCTGCCTCTGAAAGTCCTTGTAATGCAGATGTCGCAGGCCACAGGTGGTTGCCAAAGTGCAAATATCTAGAGTGTGGCGGTAGATAGATAGATAGATAGATAGATAGATAGATAGATAGATAGATAGATGAAAGGCACTATATAATAGATAGATAGATAGATAGATAGATAGATAGATAGATAGATAGATAGATAGATAGATAGATAGATAGATAGATATGAAAGGCACTATATAATAGATAGATATGAAAGGCATTATATAATAGATAGATAGATAGATAGATAGATAGATAGATAGATAGATAGATAGATAGATAGATAGATAGATAGATATGAAAGGCACTATATAATAGATAGATAGATAGATAGATAGATAGATAGATAGATAGATAGATAGATAGATATGAAAGTCACTATATAATAGATAGATAGATAGATAGATAGATAGATAGATAGATAGATAGATAGATATGAAAGGCACTATATAATAGATAGATAGATAGATATAATAGATAGATAGATAGATAGATAGATAGATAGATAGATATGAAAGGCATATAGATAGATAGATAGATAGATAGATATAGATAGATAGATAGATAGATATAATAGATAGATATGAAAGGCACTATATAATAGATAGATAGATAGATAGATAGATAGATAGATAGATAGATGAAAGTCACTATATAATAGATAGATAGATAGATAGATATATAGATAGATAGATAGATAGATAGATATGAAAGGCACTATATAATAGATAGATATGAAAGGCACTATATAATAGATAGATAGATAGATAGATAGATAGATAGATAGATAGATAGATAGATAGATAGATAGATAGATAGATAGATAGATAGATAGATAGATGTGAGAGGCACTATATGACAAAGACAAAGGATTTACCATCCTGATACCCAGTATACAGTGCCATATAAGGTATTTGAATGAAATAAAACTATTATAATTAAATCTCTGACTTGTTCAGTGGTTGGGGTTCAGTGACGCCCCTGTCTTTCATGATAGATAGATAGATAGATAGATAGATAGATAGATAGATAGATAGATAGATAGATGTGAGAGACACTATAGATAAAGTACTTCTGAGGATTTTTCTTTCTATACATTTATTAATTTATTTATTTGTGTCCCACATCGGATTTGACATTCAGTGTTGCTCTGTTTCCAATCCAAGCTTGTCGTGCCCACAAACATCCTGCTTTCTCCCCGTGGCTGACAGCGAGGCTGCGCTGTGATGATGTCACTCTCTGCCCAGATTACATCACTTCCACTTCAGACCTTTAAAGCTGCCATCTTTGCCACATGTCATTAGTTCTGTTTTGGAAACTGAACCAGACATGACTCCACAAAAATGAACCCTATGTTTTTTTCCCTATTTCTTCTTTGTAATGCTGAGAGACTCTACCGTGTTCATAAAGGGAGATGGTGGTGGCCACCTTGGCTTTTACAGTATAGCCTCTTGGCCCCAGGGGTCCACAGCAAACACTCTCACGCAGCATTTACAGGTAGAGTTCAGATCAGGCGTATTCATATTTTTGCATATTATAGCATTTGCAGGTTAAGTGATATGCTTTAGGCGACACAGTCACCTTGTTCTTACATTTCCAACACCTATGATGAGCCATCCTCCTGTTTAGAGTGCCACGTTCATTGAGAAGATTTCGGAGCTAGACTGAAAGGTAAGTCAAGATGTTGCACTGTACTCTACATCTAAGTTCTGTACACTATGCCAATCCAGACACAGCCAGAGAAATGAAAAAAAGGGAGTAAAAATAAACTTTCCAGATTAAAGTTTTTCTTTTCCGCTAGACAGTTCCCAAAGGGGTGGTTTGATCTACATAGATTGCATGTTTCTGATTTAATGAAATGGGTCTCGTTAATATGTAATAAAGAATTCCACCATGCTCTGGATTAGTAAAATGTGAATTGCTGTTGCTATTAATGCTGATCATAAAAAGTACATGGGAATGGAAGCCGCGTGACTGGGCGATCTGTCTTTCCTGTAATAACACGGCAAACACAGAGCCACAGAGCATGTCAATGAGAGCGTATCTAGTTGGATTTCCAAGTACAGATTGAGCCGATAACATCTGCCTCTGGTGGCAGGAAAACCTTAACAGTATTTATCATTAATGCAAGGTAGAAATAAAATATATAAATGTAAAAAAAAACAGAGAGAGAGAGAGAAAAACCATCTTCAGTTAGTCTCTGAAATTGTGATTCCCATTAATGCAGCACATTGTGCCATATTCCTCTCAGATAACTTTTTAATATACTGTTAAAAAAAAAGGCTAGCCAAGGCTTAACATACATCCGGCAGCTTTCCTGGAATTCATATCTTGATTTTGACAGTAAGCCAGCAAGGGTCTCTTTCTTTAAAAATAGTAGACAACGCAAATAACGGGATGTCTAGAAGAAATATTAAAGATTAGAGAAGGTACAGCCAAGGCTGGGGATGACAAGAAAACCATTAGCTATGCCGGCATATGGCGTACTTATGAGTCTATGGGACATTGTAACTATATGTGGAGTTTACGGAGAATATAAAAGGTTAATATATTCTGCATTATGTGGTTTACCTTTACTGACACATCTGTTACAATATCAACTATTAAAATAGCGGATTTATCAAAACGCCTGTTGTTTTCTTGTAACGATTTGATAAAAGAGAGGCTTTCCGATGTCATTTTTGAGAAGTTATCACCCTTGTGCAGCCTTGCGTTTTCATAACCTGTATGTGTGACATTAAGATGAAGTCATATCCTCCATCCTGAATATTCCATTTTAGACACATGGAGGGGCCGGAGTATTTCTGGGCAGCATTCCTAGGTGGGACACTCTTCCACTGCAGAGCCTACACATCCATACCCCATTCATTCATCTTCTCTATAGAATAAACGCTGCCCAACACTTTCTAGTTTGGCCAAGCAAAGTGAAGCCACGTGGTAAAGAAGGAGAGCCTGTCAAGAACACAGAACAGATGAAACGGCAGTGTTCTCTCCATGCATTCATCCAAATTCTAACCACTTATACAGTTTAGGGGCTCATGAAGCTGATACCTAATCCTGGTAGCACAAGTATGCCAGTCCACTGCAGGGCCCACACACTAAAATACCCATATTGCACTGCATTCATCCATCATCTCTAACCTAGGCACCTTTAGATTGGCCAAAGAAAAGTGTGATCACAAAGTAAAGAGACGCCATCTGTCAAGGGCACACATGGCACGTACAGTAATTGTCCATCCAATATTTCATTTTTTAACACATTGACTGCACAGCCATTTATTACCAGGATGCTGTGGTATTGGTCTATGCATGTATGATTGTGGAGACTGGCCCAGACACAGAAAGGCGGACACCGATGGTTCACCAACCAACACACGTTTATTATACATTTTATATACAAAGTGTCACACACAACCCAGTGTCCCTGCACCAATCACCTTTCAGTCCTGGCCTCTCAAAATTCCTGTTCCTTTCCTGACGGCCTCCACTCCTCTCCTCTGAGCCCCGTCCTCTTCCACCCGACTCCAGCCATCGAATGGAGGGAGGCGGCCCCTTTTATCCCCACCCGGACGTTCTCCAGCTGCCTCCCAATGAGCTTCTGCCGGCACTCCCTGGTGTAGCGGAAGTGCCGGCCATGCACCCGGAAGCACTCCGGATGTCCCTGGTCTTCATCCCCGGGGCTCTTCAGGCATCTGGGTGCCCCCTGGCGGTGACCATGGGCCCCTATAGGGTTGAGATTCCATGCTCCTTTCCCATGGTCCCCATAGCCACCAGGGTGGTCATCCCCTCGTTGGTCTGGAGGAGGTGTAATCCCTCCTTCGGTCCTTCCTGGTGTCCCGGCTGGGTACCAACCCCAGCCGCTCGCCACAATGATAAATAATGAACTCTATCAAAACTTTACAAAAATGGAAAGAAATGCATTAGAAGGCAATGGTTTTACTATCAACAGTAACTCTGTCAAAATGTTAATTATTTTATTTAGCAACAAGACTGAAAGTCTACATTTGAATGAGAGAACTTGAAGCTTGGCACCATGCAGAGTGTGAGCTTAGAAGCCCATGTGTCATAAATATAATGCCTTTCCTGGCGCTGCCCGCACTTGTTGCACAAAACACATCTATCTGGTAGTTGGTGACGGTTTGGGTAGCAGAATGTCCGTGTAGTCGGATGTCTTGTAATAAAGACACGCCTTTGGGGCAGCAGTCCACGTCAGTAACAGAGCCTATGCCATAGGATGCCATAGGACAGACTACTTTTTCTTACCTCACTGGAAGGCCCAGGCAGCAAATGGGCAAAAAGAGTGGCAAGATGTTCTTCCCTGCCTTAGCCAGGAATGTGCCAGTGCAGAAGTGGGCAGGTCGGCATCCCAGCAGGGTTGGATTGAAGAACAATACCCGGATGGCATGGAGAGATTACCTGTCAGGATTACAGGCTCCCCTGATACACCAGATGGCAGCATGCCTGGGCTAGGATTCCCACACAGACACCCGCAGGGCATGATGGGAGTTGTAGTCCAATGGGACAGCCCTGTTGGGTTTTGTTTGAGTCACCAGGACGAGCTGTCGGAACTAGTAATTTCTACTTTTAGGGACTTCTGTTTGACCCAGAAATGCTTTCAATGGGTTATGCCCCAGCACCGGAAGTGCACCCGAGTCCAAGATAAAGGAAGCTGTTCAGCCTCATCCAGGTAAGTAGGCATTGGGTGGAAGAAGGACAAAGCTGGCCTGCAGGAAAGCAGAGAGAGAGCAATAAGAAGAGAAGAACTGTGTTGTGCCACTGTTAAGCTAATGGTATAATAAAATGTGTGTTTACACCCGGGACTTGTGTCATTGCAGTTGTTTCTGTGGTTTGGGGTGGTGCAACGCCCCCGACTGGTCACACTATGAACTGCCTATTTACAGCACTATTTTTCGCAAGCTGTTGCCACCATAAAAATATTGAATGGCTGTCCACTAGATGGCAGCACTAAAGTATGTGACTAAGATGCGTCTATTATGGCTGTTTACTGAGATATTACTTCTGTTGTATGTCACGTTTCACATTCAAAGTACAGTAATATACAGTGGATTAAAAAAGTATTCAGACATCTTCACTTTCTGCATATTTTATTGTGTGGTAGGTTTAATTTTATGTGGATGCATTTACCATTTTTGTTTATCATTCTACACAATGATGAAGTGAAAACACATTTTCAGAAAGGTTTGCTATTTTTTAAGAATCAAAACAGAAGTCTCTCATTTTAATAAATATTCAGACCCTTTGTTGTGGCATCCTGTTTGCTTCGGTTCTCTGTGAAATGTGTCCAGACACTCACCTATATATGTAAGTCCACAATTCTCACTGCCAGCCAGGACAGAAACCAAGCCATGAAATCCAAGGAAGAAACCGGATAACAGCAGCGCTCCCTCCTGCTTTGTGGTGGAAGTGTTCATCTTACCTGAGTCCTGTGGAAGATCTCAAGGCTTGCATGTGTGACAACTAAGTATGATAGATAATACATTTTATTGTAACTAATGCCATACAAGCAAAAATAAAAAGAAGGAAGGGAGACCACCCGATTCTTTGGCTTACAAACCCTCTCAAAATGATAGTTGAAGTAGTTTTTGAGGGCCAGAAATGATTGAAGAAAATACTACATGTCAAATCACGACAGTCCCTAAAAGGGGCTCAAATCTCTTACCTATTTCGTTGCCTTCCCTTACATTATTCAGTTCATTCATTCACCCCAACCTCTGTCATTCAAGCCCCTCCCAACACTTTACACTTGTTCCTACATCTTCACATCCCACCGCACATTCAAGCTCCTCCCACTCCCTTTACACTTGTTCCTCGATCTCCACCTCCCACCACTCATTCAAGCCCATCCCACTCCCTTTACACTTGTTCCTTGGTCTTCGCCGCCCACCACTCATTCAAGCCCATCCCACTCTACACCATACAACCTGATAACACTAGATATGTAGTTTCAGGTGGCACAATAACTTATAGTTGTGTTTGATTCTTCCTGGTCAGCACGTTATCTGCACAGACCCAGTCTATGACTGCTGAGACAGAGTTCTCCTCTCTTCATGAAGGAATACCGAGAGAGGGGCAGAATGACCAACTTATACCACTTCAATTACAAATTTAAGACCAATGGGTGCAGGCAACTACTTTGGTTCATCCAATCCTGTTTCAGCCACAATCAAATTGCAGTGACCAATAGAATAAACCCACTTGTCCCTTCCCGGGCCATTCAGCAATGAAATAGCTCATGCCCAACTCCCATTCCCAGTTCAGCTACTGTACAGTGAGTTTGTACAATACAGTTTTTTTGTATAGCCTAAAATCACACAAGAAGTGCCACAATGGGCTTTAACAGGCCCTGCCTTTTGACAGTCCCCCAGCCTTGACTCTCTAAGAAGACAAGAAAAAACTCCCAAAAAAAACATTGAAGGGAAAAAATGGAAAGAAACCTTGGGAAAGGCAGTTCAAAGAGAGACTCCTTTCCAGGTAGGTTGGGTGTGCAGTGGGTGTCTACAAAAAGGAGGTCAATACAATACAATACACAGAACAGAAGTAACCCTCAATACAATACAATAGTACAATAGAAATATTACAAGTATGGAGCAGAATTTAACAGTAGATGATGCCACATAATAGGATTTGGATTTGTTCAGAGTCCTGGAGACCTCGACCATCAAGTTGCCTCCCCCTATTGGCCATTCCACAGCTGAGTCAGTGCTGGACCAGCCAATCCGATGAAAGGACCCCTCTACCCCACGATTCCTGTGATCCTCCATCAGTGCCATATTTGAGTACCGAGAAGAGAAATAGAATAGGTGAGGGTTAGTAACAAATTATAACTATCATGTTACTTATGTTTTAGTGCTAATGACTAACAACAGAGATGTAGTGTATCCGGTTAATCAGCAGCTCTAGTCAGGGTGTGCTAAACTGAACCAGTGAGATTTGAAAGCTGAGACTGAAGGGACATCTCTTATACTGTAGTGGCAGGCAGACCACTTCACAGTTTAGGGGCCCTGTAACTAAAAGCTCGACTTCCCACTGTTATTTTATTAATCCTTGGAATCATAAGCAGACCGGCATCTTGAGATCTTAATGTACGTTCTGGTTTGAAAGTCATGTTATGTTCAAACAAGTAATCCGGACCTTGGCCATTTAAGGCTTTACAGTTGTGCTTGAAAGTTTGTGAACCGTTTAAAATGTTCTATATTTCTGCATAAATATGACCTAAAACATCATCAGATTTTCACTCAAGAAAAGTACATAAAGAGAAACCAATGAAACAAATGAGACAAAAATATTATACTTGGTCATTAATTTATTAAGGAAAATGATTGAATATGAAATATTTGTGAGTGGCAAAAGTCCTATAGGATTAGCAGTTAGTTTGAAGGTGAAATTCGAGTCAGGTGTTTTCAATCAATGGGATGCAAATCAGGTGTGAGTGGGCACCCTGTGTTATTTAAAGAACAGGGATCTATCAAAGTCTGCTCTTCACAACACATGTTTGTGGAAGTGTATCATGGCACAAACAAAGGAGATTTCTGAGGACCTCAGAAAAAGAGTTGTTGATGCTCATCAGGCTGGAAAAGGTTATAAAACCATCTCTAAAGAGTTTGGACTCCACCAATCCACAGTCAGACAGATTGTGTACAAATGGAGGAAATTCAAGACCATTGTTACCCTCCCCAGGAGTGGTTGACCAACAAAGATCACTCCAAGAGCAAGGTGTGTAATAGTCGGAGAGGTCACAAAGGACCCCAGGTTAACTTCTAAGCAACTGAAGGCCTCTCTCACATTGGCTAATGTTCATGTTCATGAGTCCACCATCAGGAGAACACTGAACAAAAATGGTGTGCATGGCAGGGTTGCAAGGAGAAAGCCACTGCTCTCCAAAAAACATTGCTGCTCGTCTGCAGTTTGCTAAAGATCACGAGGACAAACCAGAAGGCTATTGGAAGAATGTTTTGTGGACGGATGAGACCAAAATAGAACTTTTTGGTTTAAATGAAAAGCGTTATGTTTGGAGAAAGGAAAACACTGCATTCCAGCATAAGAACCTTATCCCATCTGTGAAACATGATGGTGGGAGTATCATGGTTTGGGCCTGTTTTGCTGCATCTGGGCCAGGATGGCTTGCCTTCATTGATGGAACAATGAATTCTGAATTATATCAGAGAATTCTAAAGGAAAATGTCAGGACATCTGTCCATGAACTGAATCTCAAGAGAAGGTGGGTCATGCAGCAAGACAACGACCCTAAGCACACAAGTCGTTCTACCAAAGAATGGTTAAAGAAGAATAAAGTGAATGTTTTGGAATGGCCAAATCAAAGTCCTGACCTTAATCTGATCAAAATGTTGTGGAAGGACCTGAAGCGAGCAGTTCATGTGAGGAAACCCACCAACATCCCAGAGTGGAAGCTGTTCTGTACGGAGGAATGGGCTGAAATTCCTCCAAGCCAGTGTGCAGGAATGATCAGAAGTTACTGGAAACGTTTGGTTGCAGTTATTGCTGCAAAGGGGGGTCACACCAAATACTGAAAGCAAAGGTTCACATACTTTTGCCACTCACAAATATGTAATATTCGATCATTTTCCTTAATAAATAAATGACCAAGTATAATATTTTTGTCTCATTTGTTTAACTGGTTTCTCTTTATCTACTTTTAGGACTTGAGTGAAAATCTGATTATGTTTTAGGTCATATTTATGCAGAAATATAGAAAATTCTAAAGCGTTCACAAATTTTCAAGCACCACTGTATATGTTAAAAGGAGGATTTTGGAATCTGCCCTAAACTTAACCGGGAGCCACTGTAAGGAGTTAAGAATTCCCTTTCATTAATGAAGCTGCTATCACAAACTCACCCCCGAGTCTGGCATTTCCTGTACTTTCAAGCAAACAGAAAAGAAAGAAAACAATGAAACCATAAACCTGGCCCAGATGGTGCCTCATCAGTGAAACTCTGGGGGTAAAAAACTGGTTCTTCCGGGTTCCTGACACATTATAAATAAAGATACGCAAAGCAGTTATTAACTTACATGCTAGATATCACTCATTTTACAGTCCATTAGACCGACTAACTTTGGACTTCTTCCCTTTATCTTCCCTAATGGCATCTTTTCCTTGCACCCTCCTATCTATGTTACCTGCTTTTTCATTTTCATTTGCACACCTGATGACAGCCACAATATTACATCTTTAACCTTCTTTTCTTTTCAGTATAAATCTAAGCTTTATTCCTTAATCATTTTTTTTCCCCATTAACTTAAAATGACCATCTCTTTGAGGAGTACCCAGAGAAAAGCCGGTGCAGACACAAGGAGAAAAGCCAACTCCATACAGACCGTGACTGGGCTGGCGCGCTAACAAGCCGCGTTATTAACTAGGCCTTTCCGTCTAGGATTTCTTCCAGTCGCCTTTCGCAGTCCCTCAATTTCATGCCATGCTGCCTTTGGGGGTCCGTTGCTTAACAAAGACATTACTGCCACTTGAGTGAAGCAAATGGCTGGCAGCAAGTAGAAGAGACACGAGGGTACAAAAGGGGACCGGGCACCACTATTTAAGAACACAGGGTCCTCACTTGAGGGCAGCGCCAATGAAATCCCCGAAACGCTTGTCACATCCTGCAATGCAAAAAATCCCAGGAAGTCATTTACAGGCAAGTGCACAAACCACCCAGAAATCCTGCCATAAAAATTGAAATGGAAAACAGTGCTGAAATCTGCATTTTGCTTCCAACTGCAAACTTAACATATTTTACATAATCTATCCAATTCCGCCTCATTATGCAAACCCTGCACACTTTGCAGGCGGTAATAAATGGAGATGCCATCTGCTGATCAGAAGTCAGCTTTAAGCAGCTCTGGGCAGTAGGTCTCCTGCAGCTAATCCAGTCCAGCCATTCCCAGGAGAATCACAAGAAGGAAAATGATGATTGTGAGGGAAAAAGAAAAAAAAAAATCTTCAATTAGTCTGTCGTCCGGGGCCTGAGCGTGCAGAATGTGATCAAATCTCACCTTTGGTCCTGTCGCACGCGCTGCCTGTTTCTTTAATTCTCTCATAATTCTGTTCCATGATTTACAAGGCTGTCTGAGGCGCCACAATCAGATTCCTGTAACTAAAGCTTGTGCTTAACAGCATTAAATTACACACTTGTTTCTTTATGTTCAAATTAAATATGGCCAGGTCTGTAATGGGACAAATTGAATATTCATACAATGGGGAAGAAAATTTAATGAGCTCTCCCCCAGCCTTTTAAAAGCAGACAAATCTGTTTTACAAAAAAAAAAAAAAATGAATGGAATTTGATTAGACACGCATAGCTGACCCCACCTTTACAATAAAACGAGGAGACGCCATGGCTGACATCATTGACTGGGGGAAGACTTGGATCCTCAACTGAAGATGTGCGAGTATATCGGGGACAGAAACCAGCCCTGATGAAGATATAGTGCCTGCGGAGAAATAAGGCATCTTTAATTGCATCTTGTGCCTTCTGCACATGAAAAATGGCTTCATTTTATATAATCTGGTCCAAAAGAGAAATAATTCTCATTTATTGTATTAAGTGACTTCTGAGAAAGAAGCAGCAAATCACATATTATATACGGTGCTTCCGAAAAGAGAAACCAAAAACATCATTGATTATGTACAATGATTTCCGAAAGAGAAACAAACCTCCTTTATTGTATAAAGTTGTATGTTTAATGCCATTCTGAGAAAGGAGGAACAAATCCCATGTTTTGTATAGTGCCTTTCCAGATGGAAACCGAACCCTCCTTTTATTGTTTATGGTGCCTTCTGGAAGAGAAAACAGCCATTCTTTACTGTATATAGCTCTTCTCAAGACTGAAACACACATCCTTTACTATATCAAGTGTCTTCTGAGAAAGAAGCAACAAATCCTATCTCTCTATTATAAAAAAAAAAAATCCTGGAAAGGAAATGCAGGGTCGACGAGACGTGATCTTCTCGGATGTTCTCGGAAGACACTTAAAAGACCCGCGAGATGCAAACAATATCAAATAAGAGCATGGCCAGCAAAATACTCAGCCGTGTAAAGGCACGTAGCTCACACAGATCCTGTGCTCTCAGCACATATAAAGCGTATAAGGACAATACGTTCTAGATGAAGCGTCAACGACTAAACAAAGAAGAAAGAGCAGCGCGGAGAAAAGAGACACAAAAGCGTTGGAGAGAAAAAAACGCAGATAAGAGATTATGAAAACAGTGGAATTCGAAAGGCTCAAACAAACGATGGCGCGATACACATGCAGAGAAAGGTAAAGAATATGAAAGCAGTAAAATTCTAACGCATTGTAGTGTCCCAGCCAGGTTGAAGCCTTTTTTGGTTTAAGTGACTGTTAGGTCAGATTGAGGGAGGGTGGAGTACAGCACGGAAGACTGATAGCTGGGTATTGATTGATGCGGTAAGGGGATGAGAGGTTGGAGAGAATGCTAGAAAGTTGTGTTTGGGGTTACGAAGTCGGCGATTGTTCAAGTAAAACTTTTGTGACACTCTATTACGTCAGTCACTACAGTATCAAAAAAAAGATAGAAAAGATCGAATTAGCGCAAACAAAAGGAAATGGATCATCAGGACCAGGTGTAATTGAAAAAATAGCACGACAAATCAAGGTCAGAAATAAAAGGCAAAGAGCAGAAAACAAAGTCTTTTCGCCTTCACAACATTCAATGCACAAAACGTGGATTTACACAATAATAGACCGTACGCTATGAGAATCTGTGGTCCCGGAACAGTTAAAGTAACGACAAGTTTCATTTCAAAGAAAACACAATTCGGTCAGCTGTATATTTATGATCACGAAGAATCGATGCAAATTTTAACAGGCGACAAGAAAGGTAATGTATAAATTCCGCGAATAACATTAGACACCAAAGGAAATCTTGATATGCCGTTCGTATTAAAATGTTTACAGTTTACTGTGAGAATAGCTTTTGCTATGACAATCAATAAATCACAGGGACAAACATTAGAAAAAGTCAGATTATTTATTAGAGAAACAGAAACGATATTCACTCACGGGCTACGTTGTGTTGTCACAATGTGTCTCCAAAAACGGAATCACAATACAATGTGATCTTCAAGAAAAGGTAATTCCAAATATTGTTTTTAATGAAGCTTTAAAGAAAAAGTGCAAATAATGAAATTGAAACAATTCCAAAAAAAAAAAAAAGGCTTTTAAAATTGTATATCAGATTAACCAAACACAGGGGTTGGCTAGCAGAGCGAGCAGGGGGCAGAGCCCCCTAGTCTTATATATAAACGTCTACGCGTGGAAGTGCGTGTGTGTCTGTCTGTCCGACCCGGAAGTGAGAGGTGGAGTCGGAGTGAGGGCTCCGCCTCGAAGGAAACAGAAAACTCGCTTAGCTGCTAATAACACAAGCGAGGCAAACACGTCAGCAAAACGAAACCTCCGAAGAAAGACAAAGTCGCTTAGTCACTAACATCGGCGAAACAGTATCCCTTTAACTTTTCCTCCCACTGCTAATACACAAGTGATGAGAGCACGTCGGCAAAATGAATCCTTCTAGGAGAGAGACACCCAGATAAGTTCCTTTCAATTACCCGACATCTCTACGTTGAATTTTTTTTTTCTGACTATTTCAATAGTTTCAAGGACCCTGGGCTTTTTACAGCACAGGCTTACACAGCTAGCATTTTATATTATACCTTCCAGAAGACAAACAAAGCATCCTTTATCATTTATAGTGACTTTTTAAAGAGAGAAAGCAACCATTCTTTATTTTATATAGTGCATTTCAAGAGAGAGACAGACCTCATTTATTTTAAAAAGTGGCTTTTGAGAAAGAAGTGATAATTTCCATATTTTATAAAATACCTTCAAAAAGACAAACAGAACATCCAGTGCGTTTTGAAAGAGAACAAAAAAACAACATTCCTTGCTGTATATAGTGCCTTCTGAGAACAAAGCGACAATCCCATATTTTATATGGCACCTTCCAAAAGACAAACCAAATATCCTTTATCATTTATAGAGACTTTTTAAAGAGAAAACAGCCATTCTTTATTTTATATAGTGCCTTTTAAAAGAGAGACAGACCTCATTTATTGTATAAAGTGCCTCCTGAAAAAGAAGTAATAATTCCCTTATCTTATATTATACCTCCAAAAGACAAACAAAATATCCTTTATTATCTACAAAGGTTTTTGGAAGAGAAAAAAAACAACATTCTTTACTGTATATAGTGCCTTCTGAGAAACGAGGAGCAAATCCCATGTTTTGTATAGTGCCTTTCTAGAGGGAAACAAAAGCCTCCTTTATTGTTTATAGTGCCTTCTGGAAGAGACAATAGCCATTCTTCACCATATATAGCGCCTTTCAAGATTGAAGCACAGATTGTTTATTATATAAAATGCTCTCTGAGAATGAAGTCACAAATCCCATATTTTATATAGTACCTTCCAAAAGACAAATAAAGACAAACAAGACAAACAAAGAGAGAAAGCAACCATTCTTTATTTTATATAGTGCCTTTCAAGGGAGAGACAGGCCTCATTTATTATATAAAGTGCCTCCTAAGAAAGAAGTAATAATTCTCATATCTTATATAATACCTTCCAAGAGACACACAGAACATCCTTTATTATTTATAGTGACTTCTTCAAAAGAAAACAGCCATTCTTTATTTTATATAGTGCCTTTCGAGAGAGAGAAAGAGAAACAAACCTCCTTTTTGTATTCAGTAAGTTCGGAGAGACAAGCAACAAATACCTTGTTTTACACAGCGTCTTCCAATAAAGAAACAAAACAGCTTTTATTATTTATAGTGCCTTCCGCAAGAGAAAGCCATATGTAGTGCCTTCCAGAAGGGAAACAAACCTCATTTATTGTACAAAGTGACTTCTGAGAAAGAAGCAACACACCCCTTTTCTTAATCAAAATAAAAAAAAATAAAATAAAGTAAAATCCCTTATTAAATGAATTTTAAAATTCTTAAATAAAAATACAGTGTTTCACAAAAAAGAAAATAACCATCATGTATTATTTACAGTGCAATCTGAAAGAGAAAAGAATGCCATTCTTTGCAGTATATAGCGCCTTTCAAGAGGGAAACAAACCTCCTTTAATGTATATAGTGCCTTCTGAGAAAGGCACAACAAATTCCTAATTTTATATTCAGTAGTGCCTTCCCAGAAAGAAACAAAACTAATTTTATTTTTACAGTACCTTCTGAAAATGGAAACAACCATTTGTTACCATATATAGTGCCTTTTAAGAGAGAAGCAAACCTTCTTTATTGTATAGCATGCAAGTAGCAACAATCGATTTATTTTGTATTGTGTGTCACACATGCGCGTCCGAGGTTGTCCTTGCTGGCTCACTCAAGGTGTATGTGACAACCCGCCGACTCTAAATAGGGGCTGTCGCTAACCGTGTCTTCTTCTTTTCTGCCCACAGCTCTGAGAAACCACCCAATGAGGGCACTTAGCTCTGCCCCTTCTGGTCCTCACAAGATAAGAAGCCCAAGAGTCTGGAATGAGCTGAAACTTGACTGGTTAAGAGCTCCTTGGGAGACCAATTGCCTTGTTTTTAATGTTTCTCTTCATTTTAGTGTAACCCTGATATTCTGTATATGCATTTAATTATTGTTATTATCATGACTCTGTAATCTGTACTAACCCTTACTTACTCTGATGTTTTCTTTTCCTGTTTTCTGAGGTGGCGATCTGTGCCACATCACCTCCTGATCAGGGCACCATGCAGTCCCCACATTGATGGATTGAAGGCCAGATGTCCCCATGACCATCATCATCATCATCATCATCAAATTCTTCCACGTGAGGTCTGAAAACCACAAGGACTGATTGAGATCATTGATGTTGTGTAGAATGCCCAGTGGGGTCCGGGTGGTCTTGTGGCCTCAGAACCCCAGCAGATTTTTTTTTTTTCAGCCCTCTGGAGTTTTTTTTTTTTTTGTTATTTATTATTGCCTAATCTTATTTTTATATTTATAAAAATATTAATATTAATATATTAATATATTATATTAATATTTATTTATATATATATATATTTATATATATATATTTTTATATATTGATGTTAAACGTTTGGCAGAAGGGAGCCTCTTGTTTGTGTTTATTGTGCTGCCATTGGGGTTTTATTGTTTTGCCGCCAGGAGGTGTTGATTTTGAGTTAGAAGAAAACAAAAAGAAAGGACATTTAATGGGACGCCCCGGGTGGCGTCCCAACTGTTCTTCTTTTGCCACATTCCATCCTTCCTACGCCGGACCACAAGTGCCTTTCGAGAGAGAACCACAATTTCTTGCACTGAATATGGCTCCTTAAAAGAGAGAAACAAAATTTATTTAATTTTATACAAGGCCTTGAGTGAGAGATGTAAAACATTCCGTTTTTTATGAGGTCTCCTAAGACAAAACAAAGGACCCTTTATTGCATAAAGCTCCTTCTAAGAGAAACAACGTGTTTAATTTAATACAGTAAGAGAAAGAGAGAAACTGCGAGCTTATTACTTCATAGAATGTCTTCAGAGAGAGAAATCAAACCTCCTTGATTGTACAGGGTGAGGCAGAAAGGACAGACTTTTTTTACAAAATCACAAAACTGTTATTTTTCCTTACAAATAAATTTATTGAAAGATTTGAGTTCATATTGAAATAGCATTTGACAATTTGTAGGGATGGAAATGCAGGTCTAAATGCAAAATATGCCTTACCGAACGATTACTGAGGCCAAGTATAGAAGAATGCTTCCGAGCAAATCGACTTGGACTGCGCAGCAGGGCTAGTCGTACGCTTTCCACATTTTCAGGGGTACGTGCCATTCGTGTAGCCCCCAGCAGTCTTTTGTTCATTAGTGTACCTCGTGTACGAAGTGCTTTAACCCAATGTAGGATAGTTTTACGAGCGGGAACAGCTTTATTTCTGTGGATATTGAAATGGCAACAAGACTCACGCTGAACTGCGGTAATAGATTGGTTGTTCTTGACAAAACAGTCGTCCATGGCTTCAACTAAACAGAAAATACAAAAATGCTAAGACTTCGCAAACCTAACACCATCTACCGCACATCTGTCACTCCACCTAGTGGTGAGTTCTTGCCATTTCAAAGATGTCTGTTCTTCTGCCTCACCCTATATATGATGCCGTCTGAGAGCGGGGCGCCCTACACTTTATTGTATTTGGTTAATTTCCTGGTAGATGCCGAGTGTTACAGAACCATTCCATACCACACTGAGGTGTAACTTTATATGGGGGGAGTCCTGGGGGTCCAAGTGCCGGGCACTTTGCTCTCACCTTTGTTAGCTGTGTTGTATTGTGTACTATGTGACGTCTCACTATTGTGACACCCCACTCTCCCACTTCTTCTGGCGTAAGACTTATACGGCTGCCCTATGTATCCACATCTTGGGCTGATGTGGAGTTTTCATGTTCTCCCCAGGTCTGTTGGAGTCTATCACTGGGGACTCCAGCTTTCCTCCCACATTGGTTGGGTGAGATGTTGATTCCACATCGGCCCTGTATGTGAGTGGGACTGTCCAGGCTTGGTTCATTGCTTTGTAAGCAATTCTGCTAGGATAAGCTGTTTCATCTCATGCCCCTGAATTAGATTAGAACAATGAAATCTGTTTTATAATATGAAACATCTGGCATTCCAGACATGGCCTAGTGGGAGGGTTCAGGCAGACCTGAAGGATTTACATGTCATGGCTGGCATGGTAAATACGGAATGGCGGTGGTAAAATGTAATCCACTCTGCTGATCTCGTAGTCATTTAAGATAAGCCCAGGTGGGGTACTGTGACTTAGTCAGAGTGCCATAGTGACCAGTGCTAATGGCTTTGTGTGACAATAAAGTGTGGGATGCAAAATGACACCAGGATTACTCAATTTCTTTTCATGGTGAATAGCATCTCAGGGTAGCTCACCAAAGCAACAAGGCTAAAAAATAAAACGATGGCGGAGATTAGAGATATGGAAATGGTAATAAACTAGACAAAAAAGAAAAGAACGGGAACTAAAAGAGCAATAAGGAGAAAACTGGATTGTGGGTTAGAAGATGGATGGAGGAATATGTGAAAGATGGATGGATAGAGAATAAATGAATGAACGAATTTATGAATTAATATGTGACTGGATGGATGGATGAATGGGAGAATAAATTAAATGATGAATGGATGGCAAATTATTCAAATGCCTTGGAATGTTTAGTGGAAATATCAAGTGAGCTTCTGCTTGTACCCAAGACCGGCCTTCCACTAAAAGCTCCACACAAGCACCATGATCTTTGAAGAATTGGCCTCCAGAGTCAACCGAAGAGGTGAGCTGCTGTATAAGTGTTCAGTCCTACATACAGCTATGCCACTTCCCTTCACTGTTCATCAAGCACACTCGCTGAGTAGAGCAATGTGCCAGGATGTTCATGCCAGGATTCTGGTCACCAGCCGGTCTCTGTCATGTCTGGTCAGCATCCTGTAAAATTAACAGGCAGGTTTCGTGGTCCACAGGTGTAGGAGCTGGCATGGTAGCCACAAAGTCACGCATTGACTTGTTGGGTGATCTGGCTGGCCAAAGTTCAAGGCTGCCCATATTTCTCCCTGCCATCAACAATGGAGAGGATGTCTGTGCATTTCTGTATCCTTTTTAGGCATTTTATGGAGAAAATAAGGACCCCGTTTTGGAGTTTGGTATCTTTATAGGCAAAAGACAGATGGCGACATTGGGCCTTTTCTTGATCAACTCTAATCCCTATGCCCATTCATGCCTAATTACAGTGGCACCTGCCCGCAATTAACTGCAGACCTTTTTCTTCTCTCACTTTCAGTTCAAACTTGAAAATTAGCATCTCCTCAAAGAGCTTTGTGGAGGGGCTGCAGATGAAATCAAAACCAAAAAGAGAAACAACAAAATGGTGGATGAAGTGGATTTTGATAAAATGTAACCTAACATTCTCAAACCCTCGCTGTCTAATTTAGGGTGATCCTGGTAGCATCAAAGACGCAAGGCAGGAACCACACCTGGAAAGGACACAAATCCATTCCATAGATAGTCAGATTTCGTATGGACCAGTTTTACACCCAATTCTTGAACCCATTTCCAAACTGCTTTGGGTCCATTTCTGCATCGATAATTTCAACGAACACCTGCCTGTCTTGGGGGATGTGGGAGGAAAACCACCACTGACACAGGGAGAAGGTGCCAACACCACACAGTTGGACATCTCAGTAGTGTAACGTACCATACAGTACATATAAAAGTAGCACACACGGACAGTTTAGGCCCTCCAAAACCTACAAGCTCATTTTAATGAGCAGCACATTGTAATGATATATTGGCCTAATACAATGTGCTAGGTTGTACTGGGCATCAGACCTCTTCACTTTTTTCACCAGTTTGTTATGTTATACTAAAATCATATAAATTCATTTCTTTTCGTCATCAAACAACACTCCATACCCCAGAATGACGGAGAAAACAGACTTTAGAAATTTTTGTAAATGTATTGAAAACAAAAGACAGAAATATCACACTGACAAAAGAACTTAGACCCTTTGCTATGACCCTTGACATTTGGTTCAGAAGCCTCCCATTTGTTTGATCATCGTTGAGATGTTTCCACACCTTGTTTGAAGTCCAACTGTGGTCAGTTCAATTGGTTGGACTGATTAAGAAAGGCACACTCCTGTCTATAGAAGGTCCCACAGTTGAGCAAAAAAACAAACCATGACATTGAAGGAAATGTCTGCAGAGCTTGGAGACCAGCATTGTGTCCAGGCACGGATCTGAGGAAGGCTACAAAAATCCTGCAGTGTTGAAGTTTCTCAAGAGCACAGTGACCTCCATAATTCTTAAATTAAATAAGTTTTGGAATAACAACGACTCTTCCTTGCCAAACTGAGCATTCGCTGGGGAACAGGGCCTTGGTAAGAGAAATGATCAAGAACCCAATGGTCTCTCTGGCAGACCTCCAGAGAACCTGTGTGGAGATGGGAGAATGTGGGCTTTATGGAAGAGTTGCCAGGTGACATGCAAAACGTCAATCTGGAGTTAGCAAAAAGGCAACCAAAGGACTCTTGAATAATAAGATTCCCTGGATTAATGAAACCAGGATTTTGCCTCAGTTCTAAGCATTACTTACATCTGGAAGAAACCATGCCCTGTTCATCACCTGAGCAATACCATTCCAATGGTGAAGTGTAGCGGTGGTAGCATAATGGTGTGGGGTTTGTTTTCAGTAGCAGGGACTGAGAGACTAGTCAGAGTTGAGAGAGGCAAATACAGAGATATGCTGTACTAGAGAACCTATTACTCTAACTACTGTAGAGCACTCTGGACCACAGACTAGGCCAAAGGTTCACCTTCCAACAGGATTTTGACTTAGGGTGAACTACTGTATGTGAATGTTCTGGAGTTGCCCTGCCTGAACCCAGACTTGAAGTCATTTGAACATCGCTAATCAGGTCAGGTTAGGTTGGGGAGCACGTGCTGGTACTGCATGTTGCCGCACCCACCACACAATAAAACAACTCGGGATCCCAGCTGGTAATCCAAATAGGCAGACACATGGTCCAGTCCCACCCTCGGGAAATGACCCTCTATCTGCCGCAGCCAGGTGTTACGTGGGTGTCTCCTTGCCCTGGTCCATCCGCTCAGGTCATCAACAATGAAGATCCAGCAAGCCGGATAACCCTTGCCTCGTTCAGGAAGATCCACGAGCAACACAAAGTCAAACCAGTGGTACCCAATGATTCTCCAAAGAGACACAACACCAAAGGAGTTCAGTCTTCATCTCAGTTCACTGGATAGCGTCCATGTCTCACAACCATATAGCAAGTCAGGAAGCACCAGGACTCTAAAGAATTAGACCTTCGTCCTTTGCATAGATATCGATAGTGCCACACACCCCTTTCCAGCGACCTAATGATCCCCCCATGCTCTCCCAATCCGTCTACAGACTTCATAGAATGAGCCACAAGAGACATGAATGTCACTGCCGAGGTAAGTAAACCTCTTGACAAGGTCGACTCTCTCAGCAGACGGACCCACTGCTGATGGCTGTGCCCAAGTGGTCATTAAAGGCCTAGATGTTGGTTTTTATCAGGACACTCACAAGTCTAGATACTCAGACCCCTTACTCAGTCTCTTGATACCCTCGATCAGAGCCTCCATGGACTCCACAAAGATCACAGCATCATCAGCAAAGTCAAGATCAGTGATTCGTTCTTCACCAACAGATGGCCCACAGCTGCTGGACCCCATGACCTTGCCCAACACCCAGTCCATGTAAGCATTGATCAGAGTAGGAGCAGAACACACCCTGCTGAGTCCTGGATATAGATGTTCACTGATGGACCTTGAGAGGATCTGCAGAGAAGAAGCTAACAGACTCAAGGCTCTAATCACTGCCAAAGGGGTTTCGATGAAGTACCAAGGAAAGGGTCTGAGTACTTATGTCAATTGGAAATTTCATTTTTTTTAATAAAATTGTAATAATTTCTAAAACCTTGTTTTCACTTTCTCATTCTGGGCTATTAAGTGTTGCTTGACATGGGAAAAAAATCATTTAAAATGTTTGAGTGTAAGGCTGCAACATAATAAAATGTGAAGAAAGTGAAGGCATCTAAATACTTTCTGAAGGCACTGTACAAGTGCAAGGCATGTACAGAATTATCCACAAATGGAGAATCCATCGTTAACATGATTAGATGGGTCCTGTCTTGATGCAACAACCACATAACACGTGCTGAAAAAGTGTAGGCAAGGAGCCAGCGTCCATTGAGAATCTGGTTCAAATAGTCAATCTGGGATCCATGGTCTAAGTCTGAGATGGAAAATGAGGCTGAACAGATCCTGGATGTCTCACATATTAACTGGGTAGTGCCAGTGGAGTGGACAGTGGAGGATGGCTGAGCTGATACCCTACTTGGGCTGATAAAGGTGGGTTATATTCACGATCAGAAGATGACAGCAATGAGTGTGAAGTGAAATGGAAAGAAAATGAGGGTCAATGGAGGGAACAGGGGCTTCAGGGCTGATTAATTCTTATTGAAGTTGCTACATGGATCATGCATCTTTACACTGTCCATCCATCCATCCATCCATCCATTTTTAAACATTGCTTAATCCAAATTCACTTGCATAGTGAGCCCCTATTTGATACCCCTCGGCTCCTTGTAGCAGGGTGGGAGCCCAAGACTGCCAGAGGTGAAACAGCAGCCATCCTGTGATATTTTTAGCACTTTTGGTGCCTTCTGTGCCACGGGATGGCATCAGCTGTGTTTCATTATGCATTTCAGTTCAGTGGTGCTGGGTAAAAATCAAGAGGAGTCACGTGGTGTGTGCTGAATCAAAATCCTCATCAGTGCAGCAAAGTCTCATTATCACCGTTTTTTTGTAGAGCCAAATCAAAAAGGCTTGCTGAAATTGTTTTTCCTTTCGACTTTGGATCACAGTGCCTGACAATGCAGTCTAATTACCCAGGGCTCTCGCGTCTCTTTATTCATCCACTAATAATTTAGGCCTTTCCGTTTGATTCTTTGGAAATTAGCAGGGGTAAAACACACTTAATCTAATATCTCCTTTTCTCGACTCTTCTATTAAACACTTTCATTTTACATTGTTATCTGTAGCTGTTTGAATTGCAAATATTGAATTTATAATAATAATTAAGCCACCTTTGGACAGGGGAGACAACTCCACCTTGATGGTGCAACAGCAAATCCAGAATGCAGACCTTTGGTGTACTGGAGTTGGTTTAATGATCAAAACATAAACAGAGCTTTGAGAAAATCAAACAAGTCACATCTGTTGGCAGAGGCATGCCAGGGGGCCGGAGACTGGGGCCACATGTAAAAAAACCTTATATCTTTGGAAGAAAAGCTGGGCAGGAGTCAGGACTTGACTAACACCAAGGGGCAGTATTTGTTATGACTTCCAGAAAACAGTGTCAAAAATGGCTAAACAGGGGTATAAATATATATAAAAGCTCCAGAAACTGGTCTCACCCCAGGCAGCCTGACCCAAAACTCAAAATACACACTGCAAAGACCTCTCATGCCCAAAATGTGGCACAGGATTTACAAGTTCAAAAATTTTCAGAAATACACTTAAAGCCTCTTCATTGGAGAAAGTACCTGTAAAACCATTGGCTTGACAAGACAAGACAAAAGAAAGATCTTTGTAAAGGAAGAAGTTACTCATAAAAAGTCTGAATTAGCGTAAACTACCCTAATTTGAGTTGTTTATAAGAAATGTAATGATGTACTTCATTAGGTATACGTACATAACAAAAATAGTTGTGTCAAATGTTTGAAATATTAAAATAAGTGATTCAGTTTGCATCCTTATGGTCTAAAGTTTCTCTTTTGTAATAAATATTTGTTATTTTCACCCTTTATTAGAGGTCCATAGTGGGCCAGAGCCCTAAAAAAAAGGATGAACAGTTAAAAATAGTCTCATATCCGTTTTCACAGACCTTGAAATAGTCTAAAGCGATACCACACATGCTTATGTTTTGAAACTTGTCATTTTTACTCTTCTGTGAGTGGTTCTTAGATTGCTGGGGCCACCGGTAAAGAATCAAATATCAAAAATATTATTGTATTTATGATCAGTAACCTTGAAATACCATATTAAAATGCCACTCCACATGCCTATATTGCTGATCACCATTCTTTCGAAGTTATGATAAAATGAGTAACTTTGACCCCTTGTATCCCACAAAGAGGTGAAGTTCTGGGGTCAGTTGATGTGGTCTGCACAACTTCAAGTCCTTCTAATCGTTTTTGCTGAGGACACCTATTGGCTGAAGGGTGTAACAACCTGCACAAAATATGATCCAAAAACTGCATACAAATGAGTGTTTTCAGGTCAAGAGGGTGAAAAATTGGAAAGGACCCCCATAAAGACTAAATGTTATTCATAACTGGACATCAAGACGCATCAAATGATATATTATATGGCGAGGTTTTCACATACAGGTAAGTCAGGAGGTGCCAAACAATAAAACTGAAGTGATTTCAAAGTTTCCATAAGTAATTCTTAAAAACACAATAAACAAAAGCACAAAATAGCAAAACAGGAGAAAAAACAACAATAAAGGCAAACCAAGGACAACAACTCCATTCCATCCATCCATCCATCATCCAACCCACTACATCCCAACTACAGGGTCACAGGGGTCTGCTGAAGCCAATCCCAGCTAACACAGGGCACAAGGCAGGAAACAAATCCCAGGCAGGGCACCAGCCCACCACAGTCAACTCCATTCCATCATCAAGAAA
Organism: Polypterus senegalus; assembly: GCF_016835505.1. NCBI lineage: Eukaryota > Metazoa > Chordata > Cladistia > Polypteriformes > Polypteridae > Polypterus > Polypterus senegalus. The sequence goes on from NC_053166.1 coordinate 146,401,647, forward strand.
TCAGAAGCCAGAAATCAAGTAAAAATACACAATGAACCAGAAAATCAAATACAATACTCACAGAAAAGATCACACCAACAAGTCTCACTGAATCTCTTACAAACTTAACCCTCGGCCGTTTGCTAAGAAATCTGGTTCAGGTACATCACATTTTTATTGATCACTATTGAGATGTTTCTGCATCATCTGTGGTCAATTCAATAAGTGGACATGATTAGAAAAGCCACACACACCTGTCTATAAAAAGCCAAAAACCAAGTCGTGAGGTCAAAGAAACTGTCTGCAGAGATTAGAGATGGGATTGTGTAAAGACACAGATCTGGGGATGGACAGAAAAAAGTTCTTCAGCATTGAAGGTTCCCAAGAGCACCGTGGCCTTCATAAGCCTTGAATGATGGAATAAGTTTGGAACTGCCATAAGTCTTCATAGAGCTGGCTTCCTGACCAAACTGTGCAATCAGGAGAAAAGAGTCTCGGTTAGAGAGGTGACTAAGAATCAGGTGGTCACTCTGGCTGAGCTCCAGAGAACCTGTGCGGAGACAGGAGAAACTTCCAGAAATACTCCGCTAATCTGGGCTTTAAGACAGAGTGGCCAGACAACCAGTGTTGTGCATGAATGACTTCAAAAGAGCGTATTCATTAAACAAGCTTATTTATCTAAGAACGATGAACTTAGCATAATGTATTTGGAAGTGAAGAACTTGAACGTGAGCTCCTTCAGTTTTATGTGACATTCTGGATCTGGTTTAGGTCCAGATTAAATGTTTTGCCTCACCCTGTAATGTAGGGGTGGATAAGCACAAATAGTGGATTTTTATGAATATTTATTTCATAAGAATGTGTTGCCATTTACTTTGAATATGAAGTAGTGAGTAAAGGTTCTAAATACGTGTGTGAAAGAGATATTTCTTTTGTTTGTTTTTTAATGAATTTGCAAAAATGTCTAAAATCATGTCTTGTTTGTCATTATGGAATATTGAGTGTTGCTTGATAAGAGAAAGAATGAATTTAAAAGATTTTAGCATGAGGCCACAACATAACAAAATGTTTAAAAATTGAAATAAAATATACAGTATATGTAAAAATTATGGAAGGTGGCTTAAGATAATAAAACAGCACTAGCTTGGCTAGCTATGGATAAGAAATCCTGCTCAGTCTCTTCTGTAAATGCACCCGTCACTACTAATTATCGTCAATTAGCCAGTAATCTAGGATTCGTCACTCTCCCAAAATATGGTACCAGTGTAGGAGACACCGTATGACCAAAAGGTTACTGTTGATTGCTCCCGTGCGTGATACTCATTTATTACAGCATCCCTAACCTATCTAGTATTTAACACATGGAAGGAAGCTGATATCAAGAAATTCAAAATTCATCGCTTTGTTTCAAAGTGTTTACCGCTAGAAAACCTAAGGCTGTACTACAAATGGGAACTTTTAATTAGAATTCCAGATAATGAGTGGAAGGTAACGATTGACAAGATAAATTCTTCATCAATCTGTGAAAACCTCTGACATTATTGTTTTAACTGATACATTGCTTATGTTCATTTCTATTTGTTTGATTTTTGAATTGTTCTTCTGTGCCAGCACAAAAGAATTTTAGGTAAAAAATTTGGATTTGACTCATTTTATCTCTTTTGTGACTTTGATTCTGCTTTAGGCCTTTAACATTCCATGTACTGACTCTGCAAATTCCCCTGACTCTTCTCCTGCTCACTCTCTAGTGATTGTAAATATGTATTCCCAAGGACTTCCAGCCTGTTCCACTGAACATGTTCAATGCATCATGCCTCCTGTTTCAACTAAGACCATCAAAATGTGTCTGGGATGAGGCCCAAAGTCTGAATGATATCTTCAAGTGTCTGTGTCACTAGATCATACATTCAGGGATTGTACCACACTCAGATCATATTGGGAAAAATAATAATGGAAACACCACATGGATTCTTGTAGCTGCAAAGGAGATGCCTTGTAACTCAAAAACATAGTATTAAATGAAACCTTTTGTAAACAGTCAGTCATTATCCAACCTGCTAACACAGGGTCACAGGGGTCTGCTGGAGCCAATCCCAGCCAACACAGGGCGCTAGGCAGGAAACAAATCCCTGGGAAGGGCAGCCTTTGTAAACACGAAACCCTGAAATGCGCAACTTGAACTCTCTTGTCTTGGAGAACACGTGTACTCTGAATCGCCGTTAGCTGCACACACAACAATAGGAAGCCATGTCTGTTATGATTGGACTCTTCTTTCATTTTTAGTCAACTTTTCGATAGAGATTATGGTGTTCTGGGGGTCCTTTGTAGGGTTTTCAAACCCAAAGAACCCATTTCTACAGTCTGTTTTTTTACACCAAGGCTTTACTAAGAAGTTAAAAATTATGCTATCTTTAAACAACATTTTTTTTTTTTAATTTTAGACATGTGCCACTAGTTTATGGATTTTGCTTCATTCATTACTTAAGTAATGTTTCCCACAATTTTCAGGGACAGAGCAACAATGACGTCATCAACACCACTTTTAGATAGATAGATACTTTATTAATCCCAAGGGGAAATTCCCATACTCCAGCAGCAGCAGCATACTGATAAAAAACAATATTAAATTAAAGAGTGATAACAATGCTGGTATAACAGACAGTAACTTTGTATAATGTTAACGTTTACACCCCTGGGTGTCACATAGTGTGGGGGAGGAATGATAGATAGATAGACACTTTATTAATCCCAAGGGGAAATTCACATAATCCAGCAGCAGTATACTGATACAAAGAAACAATATTAAATTAAATAGTAAAAAAAATAAAAATTAAAAAAAAAGATTTCCTCAGTCTGTCAGTGGAGCAGGACGGTGACAGCAGTCTGTCTCTGAAGCTGTTCCTCTGTCTGGAGATGATCCTGTTCAGTGGATGCCGTGTATTCTCCATGATTGACAGGAGCCTGCTCAGCGCCCGTCACTCTGCCACGGATGTCAAACTGTCCAGCTCCATGCCTACAATAGATCCTACCTTCCTGCCTTTCCCCTAGATTTTAAAGGATTTCATTAATCTGAGACCAGATAGAAACCTATGAAACATTTGTTGATCATTCCTTTGAATTTTCTGGCTTTAAAAGACCACTTTCTCTCTAACTTTCGACTACAATTTTTGTTTTGCCCTTTTTCTTTTGGATAACCTTCTGATTAACAAACTTTCATATCTCTGACTACGTTTTGTCTTCCATTCCTTATCATAAATTCTTGTGTCTAACTTGGGCAGAACAGTTTCCTCCACCAGAGGGCTTATCTGTTTATCCTACACCGACCCAATTACCATCGCTAAAGTCGGAGAAGGACACCTCGAGCAAGTCTGTTGGTGGAGCCAATGCCGAGAGTATTTTAGCTCTGTACTTAAACTGAAGTGGATGTGGTGTTCAATATGGGAAGGTGTCTTTTTATTGAGTTTATTAAAAACAAGTAACATTCCATACAAACAAGTCAAACTTAACAAAACTAAATTCAGTTTGCCCCCCAACTCCATACAAAGAGAGGAAGGCCAACAGCCAGAGTAAAACTTTCAGAGTAGAAAAGAGGGAATAGAATCTTTTTCCCCAGTATAAAAGCTTATTCTAAAATGTTATTGATTAGATCCTGGCAGATTTTTTATAAATTTTTGCACAGATCCTCTAAGTGAGAATTTCATTTGTTCCAATTTCAAATAGCTTATAACATCAGTTACCCACTGACGTAGAATAGGAGAGTTAGGATTCTTCCAATTTAGCAAGACAAGTCTATGCGCTAATAGTGAAGTAAATGCAATTAAAATTTGTTTTTCCTTCTCCACTTTAACACTAGAATTACCAGAGCCTACCAGAAAAATCTGGCCCACCCTAAAAGAGACAAATATATGGAACATTGGGTATAAATTTATGGTACTTGTAACTTTTTTCAGTTTTATTATCTCAATCACGATCACGCTCTAACACCACCCCAGTCTCCTGATCTGACTCTAAATAACAGCGCCAGCATAAATTCACACCCCATCTGACACCATTTGTTTTCAAATAATATTGAATTAGTGCGATGATGTTTTCTAATTGGTACTATTCAGGTCATAAAATGATTTCTTCAAAATGTCACATATATTGTCTCTTTCTTTCAGGCGTGTAATAGAAACCACAGCATAGAGAGAAGAGTGCGCATTGCAACAGGTACACATGTCATAAATGTAGGAAGGACTGTCCTTGCATGTGTGTGAACTGTTAACATTTTAATTTGATGGTTGCATATCGCACTGAACTGACCTCATAAAATAATTCCAAATATCATATATACATACGTCTCTGTTTTTGTTTTTTTTTTGACATAATAAACCGTAATGTGCATACTAATTCAGCGTGAGCAGAAACACTTAATAAAACTGAATAAAAAAAATAAAGTGACAGTGAAATACGAAGAAGGTAGATTCACCAGCGTTTGTGTGTCAGCTTTTATCCCTCCAAATCAGAGAATGTCCAGTTCCATTGCCTGAAAACACCACTCACATCTACAGTTATTCCCAGTTTCAAATAAAAACTAACAGCATCAAAAAATTGAAAAAAAACCTGCAACTTTTATAAGTACAGTACTATAAATGTACGCCGTCTGTTACAGACACAAACCAAGTCTATGTGTGTACTGTATAATATTAACAATAAGAGTAGCTCTCTACTGAAAACAGTAAATACAGGAGACAGTCAGGCTCGAACCGGGGACTCTTGATTACAAGTCTGCAAATCTTACTGCTACACCATGGAAGCTGTTGTATCATCCTTGAACCTTTTGTGAAAGTGTTTATTTGATCTTTGGACTTCAGGCTTCACACATTCTATAGTTTATGCCTACATTTTGTAACATTTATTACTAAAATATGAAAAAAAAATCTGTTTTAACAATGTATTTACACAGATTACTGTAGAAACGGAACACACATGAAATGCACGTGTTCCAAATAATGATCTATTATTTCCACTCTAAAATTCCAGCAGTTCACTCCCAGATAGTCAAACAAGGCACGAGCTGGGAGAAGTTTGTGAACGTTCTGCGACGGTGGGGGATGGAATAGCAGGCTGCTTGCTGCTTGTCTTAATCGGCACATTTACAGGACAAAAGACGCTGACGAAGAGGTGCGAACAGACTTAAGGTGGGCCGTATTTACGAGTTTTCTCGTAGGCTCTGGTAATTCTAGTGTTAAGCACATCTGGGGGTCCACTAAACATTAAACAAGCTATTAAAGGGTTAGGAGTGATTGATAAGAGAAAGAATGAATTTTAAAGATTTTAGCATAAGGCCACAGCATAACAAAATACATTAAAAATGATATAAAATGTGTATGTAAAAATTATGGAAGGAGATATAAGATAATAAAAAACACTAGCTTGGCTAGCTATGGAAAAGAAATCCTGCTCAGTCTCTTCTGCAAATGCAGCCATCACTACTAATTATTGTCAATTAACTAGTAATCTAGGGTTCATCGTTCTCCCAAAATATGGTACCAGTGTTGGAGACACTCTAAGACCTAGAGGTTACTGTCAATTGCACCCGTGCACGATAATCATCTTTCACAGCATCCTTAATCTCTCCAGTATTTCATTTATGGAAGGAAGCTGATATCAAGAAATCCAGAAGTCATCTCTTTGTTTCAAAGTGCTTACAACTAGAAAACTTAAGGCTGTTGCTAAAAATGGGAGAGAGAATCCTTCTCCCCAATATAAATGTTTATTCTAAAATGTTATTGATTAGATCCTGCCAGGTTTTAAAAAAGTTTTGAAGAGATCCTCTATGTGAGAATTAGATTTTTTTCCAATTTCAAATAGTATATAACATCAGTTACCCACTATCTTAAAAGAGATGTGCTGTCTTATAGGCATTTAAAGATTCTGGTCCAGAATGATGTTGATTTGGTACACATGGCCCAGTGAGGCTGGAGCTCGATTGCAACGTTTGCTGGTTGGATCTTGCCCTGGAAACATTTTGGACAATTTTAAATTAGATTTTTTGCTCCCAATGCTGCAAAGATTATGTGCAACTGTGAACTGATAGAATAAGAAGAAAAGTGATGCGTCATCTGGGAGAAAATCGTGAACGTAAGCCACAAAAGTAATCACGATGAAAGATCATCTCGCATATTCAACAGCAGTTTCGATGTCCCAGATAATCCTGATTGGATTTTGCTCATTTCATTTCGACTATCTTCATACCTCCCACTCGGCTCATCTCTGAAAATTTTGAAGCCTGCTTACCCAGACGTGAGCGTTTCTGTTCATGGCCGAGTCTTAGTGGAGTTTGCCGCACATCACTAATGAGACGCAGCTCTATTATTATTATTTTTTTTAAATAAATCCCATCTACGACCATGAGAGCCTGAAGTGGGACACAATCCCTGAATGCCTGTTCTGATGGTGCACGTTTGAGAAATTCATTTGTGTGGCTTCTTTGGGGCTGATCAGCTGCCTGAAACTTTTGAGCTCTTAATTGCAAGAGCAATCAAATGAAGGCTCGGATATTTTCAAGAAAACAGTATTGTAGCGCCAAAGATGAATGAGCGCCTGTAATGACGAGTGATCATAATGGGAAATAACCTCACCATTAACACACAATTAAACACACAATTAAGAAGTATTTTATTTTCCCAGGAGCACGGATGGGGATTTGATTATCCATTAACTATTATTATAAGGAGACTGCAGGGTCCAGTGGTTTGAAATATAAACGAATGCCAGGAGAAATAAAAAAAAAAATTATAATTAAAACTTCCTCCCTGCCTTCAATCTTTCAGTTGAAAAAAAAATTCAAAAGCACGCATGTGCAAACACACAAAGAAAAGCGTGGTGAGCATGACTGAGAGGAAAAGTTAAAGAATACAATTGCATTAGAAAAAAAAACGTGAAGGATGGTGTAGAGGGAGACAGTGCTGCCACATGGACCCGGCCTCCCACTCTTGGTTACTGCCAATGGATGGCGTGCGTATAATTCAGGTGGGGGTCATTTCTTGTGGCTTTTGTTTCACCCGCTTGGGTGAGATATTTTGTTCTCAGGTTTATGAGAACAATTCACACAGTAACTCCTCGTAAATGACATTAGTTTTGATGCAGTGGTCCTCACAGATAAAGCATCCTGGTTTTCAATCCCTTCAGGTGGAGTTTCCATGTTCTACTCATGTCTGTGTGTATTCCAGTTTTATTTGCTGTAACAGGACGCATCACAGAGATAGCCATTTTCCATGTAGTCTGTGACAGTTAACTGTTGGGGCCATGTGTAAGAATGAGAGGAGGACATATAATGATTTGGGGTTCCAAATGGGTTGACTCGTTTAATCACAATGCAAAAAGAATAAAAATGACGCCTGTCATGGTGGGAAAAAACTAGCCCCGGCTTTAGGCTTTCAACAAAAAAATGTAGGCAGTTGCTGATGGAGGTCCGTCTAGTGGTAGCTTCCTTCAACCAGTGACGCTTTATTCTCACAGGCCTGGAAGGGGCAGAGTCAGGTGCCCTAAACTGAATGGTTTCTCAATGCTGTGTAAAAAAAAGACGGAGAAGACAGTATTATCTGTGGCGCCACCTCCTGGTCGAGCGAGTCATTACATACAATACAATACAGTTTATTTTTGCATAGCTGAAAATCACACAAGGAGTGCCACAATGCTCTTTAACAATAATAGAGAGAAATTATGAAGAATTTACCATATCAGTCAAGGGATGTGATGTAAATATGTAGCAGTGCACTTAAGGCTAAATAATGCAAATATTGCCTCCCAACCCCAGGCCTGAATGTCAAACGCCGCCCAAGAATTTGAGAATCTATTTCTTTTCTTAAGTGGGAGAGACATTGAAGAAAGCACAGGAAAGTAAGCTGAAGTGGTGTGGACACGTGAGGAGGAGACACAATGAATATGTGGGCAAAAGAGGCATGGGAAGGCAAGAGAAACAGAGCGAGAGGCCAGAACAAAGGTGGATAGATAAAGTAAAAGAAGATCTGAAGGAAAAGGGTCTGATTGGGGAGGAGATGCAGGATCGAGCTGTTTCGAGAAGGTTGATCAGGCCCATTGATCCTACAGTACATAGAAGTGGGAACAGATGAGGAGGAAGAAGCTTCTTTTCTTAAGTACTGTAATCTAATTTAAAAATTGGTGATTCTTAACTAATTCCTGGTGCTTCCCAATTTTTATCCAACAGTCATGGCTCCCACCTTTGAGGCCCCACACTTGTAGATTACCTATTATTTATTGGGTGTGATATTCTGCTTTTTTCACGTTTTTAAAAGAAAAGGTCACAAAGTGTAAAGCAGGTCCTCATTAGGCATAACTCCCTGCTCCACATACATTTTATTCAAGGTGTAAATCTTTTGTGTGGGTAGTATCAACAAGAGTGGAAGGGAAGGTCTAGAGGATGGTAGTGAGACCAGCTTTGTTATATGGGTAAGAGACGGTGGCACTGACCAGAAACCAGGAGACAGAGCTGGAGGTGGCAGAGTTAAAGACGCTAAGATTTGCATTGGGTGTGACGAGGATGGACAGGATTAAAATGAGTACATTAGAGGGTCAGCTCAGGTGGGACGCTTTGGAGACAAAGTCAGAGAGGCGATATTGCGTTGGTTTGGACATGTGCAGTGGAGAGATGCTGAGTATATTGAGAGAAGGGTGCTAAGGATAGAGCTGCCAGGCAAGGGGAAGAGAGGAAGGCCTAAGAGAAGATTTATGGATGTGGTGAGAGAGGACATGCAGGTGATGGGGGGGAGGCAGGAAGTTATGGAAAGGGATGATCTGTTGTGGCAACCCATAACGGGAGCAGCCGAAAGAAGAAAAAAAAGTTCCATTGTTGTTGCTCCTCTCCTGAATTTTACAGATTTTCTAAATTAATTTCTGTTAGGTTGTAATCCTCCTTGCTCTTTGAAACACCTTATGATGTTAATTATTGTGAAAGGTGCTGTGTAAATTATTTTTTCAGATACGTTCTGTCCAGATGTTCTCAAGGTGTGCTTAAATTCTTTTTGTCGCAGTGTAATATTTTTTGCTCTCTAAAGCATGCCATATTAGTGCCAATTGTGAAAGGTGCTCTATCATCTTTCAGTTACATAGCCTTTATGTAACTCCCCACATCCAGATGTTCCTAGATCTGTTCATTTAATTTACTTCCAATTGTAACCTTCTGCTGATTTCGTGAAGATGCTTGTGATGGTGCCTAATAAGATTGGTACTATATAAAGACTCCTTATTGTTCCCAGATGTCCCCAGGCATGTTTGTTTCAATTATTTGCAATTTACAATTGTAACCTTATGCATATTCTGTGAAGAACTTTGTGACGGTGCCTAATAGGAAAGGCAATATATAGACTGCTTAATGTTCCCAGGCATGTTCATTTCAATTATTTACAGTTGGAACCACATGCCTATCCTCTGAGGAATTTTGTGATAGTGTTTAATAAGAACGAATTACCACCGTGACCCTCCACGAATCACCATCTTATCATGGTGGAGGGATTTGTGTGTCCCAGTGATTCTAGGAACTATGTTGTCTGGGGCAGTTACACCTGATAGGGTCACCCAAAGTAAATTAGTCCTTGGTGAGGAATCAGACTCCATGGAATTTACATGACCTCTATGAGAAGAATTTTTAAGGACCCAGCAATCTTACCCAGAAAAGCAGAAACCACAGCCTCCACCCTGGGGCTAGCACTGGAGTGCTGACACATCAACGATCAACTGGTGGTCAGAACCATGGTGCCCAGACAGACACGGCACAAATTAACAATATGGGACCATTCTACAGTGGGTCAACCACCTTCAAAAGGTGCCTCAAGTGTCTGATGTGTTGTGGTTTGAGTGGCAGCTAAAGGCAGGTGCCATGGTGAACTGATCCCCAGATACTGGCACTAACTCTGAGGAGACTATGGGGAAGACCTAGGACAAGCTGGATGGATTATATCTCCTAGCTGGTTTGGTATCCCACCCTATCCATCCCCAGAGTTGTTGCTGGAGGTGACAAGGGAAATGTATGTCTGGGCATCTTTGCTTAGACTGCTGCCCCCAAAATCTAGAATGGATAAGCAATAAAAAATCTCTGGATTAATAGCTCTATATAAAGACTGCTTGATCGAGTGCCCCTGTTCAGATGAACCCCCCTAACATGTCATTTCTGGTCTCTGAGGGGTCCGCTTAGTTGAAATTCAAGTCTGCCTGTAGCAGAACTCAAGTTGAGCAGTTCAGCAGTCAGAAGGGAGCAGACAAGAGATCTCCTTTGACATGACTGACTTTCCGCGCACCTCCTGGGATCTTGACGTCAACTGACATCCCAAGAGGCCCCTGGAGTGCCGCCTGTGCATTTCCTCAAGGCTGTGCTGCGAGATCTGTTAATTAACGCATTTTTAAAAGTTCCTTGGGCTGCTTGGATGGACCTAAAGAGAACTACGGCTGATCCCAGCCACAGAATTCAGTGATCCAGTGTCAGAAGTGCTGAAGCTTGGTGGCTTTTTCTTCGGGAGGGTAACGGAGGACTTTGAAGGCTCTCAGCTTGTTTGCTTGATTTCAGCATAAAGAAACAATAAGCTTTATAAATAAGCCCACAAGCGGCACCATAATGATCTCCTAAGTGGATATTCATCAGGAGGTTTGAAGCTCATTAACAAATTATCATGTGCTTTATGCTAAAATGAGTTTTCGGCACTCAGACCCTAATGTGTGTGCGGGTGCTCATAATTGGTTTTGTCAAATATTTCTAATTTAGAGCCAGACCTCAGAACATCACGTCAATGGACTTACCCATGCAATCCCAAAGCAGACCGACTGGCTCATGATGGCTACTGCCACCATTTCATTATACCTCATACAAGTAGAGCTTTTTCATTTTACGACGGGTTTGTTAATATGACCCAGGATTCAGACACAAATACTCATTTGGTCCTCTTTAGCTCCTTCATTATATCCATTAAAGTGAAGAAAGTGCTTTTGAACGGTGTCCGCTGCAAATTAATGATATACAGGGGTGTCGCTTTGGCAAGTGGAATATACTGCTTCTTTTATTTTGTCTTCCATTAATTCAGCTTGAGTGAGGGCAATTCCGAGTCAGACCAGGATGTGGCAGAGTGCACTGACTCTTTTTCTCACTTTCCTGCAGACCATCCAAGGGAGATTCCACCTGGACCCGTTGACGTCACTTCCGGGTCTGAGCCTATGGAGGAAGGCCCGTTGATGTCACGTTCACATTACATTGCATTCCAAATCATAACCTTGGATCTTCAAATGAGTGTCTGCTTAGAATTCCAAGAGCTAACCTTAAAAGAAGTGGTGAGGCGGGCGGCCTTCTGCTGTTATGCACTTAAAATCTGGAATAGCCTGCCAATTGGAATTTGCCAGGCTGATACGGTGGAGCAGTTTAAAACACTCCTGAAAACACATTACTTTAACATGGCCTTTTCATAACTTCATTTTAATTTAATCCTGATGCTCTGCATATTCAATTAATTATCAGTACTATTCATGGTGGCTCCAAAATCCGTACTAACCCCTACTCTCTCTTCTGTTCTTTTTACGGTTTTCTGGAGTGGCGATCTGCGCCACCACCACCTAATCAAAGCACCATGATGTCCCTACATTGATGTATTAAAGGCCAGAAGTCCATGTGACCTTCATTATCAAGTCCTTCCATGAGAACCCTGAATACATTGAGGACTGATCATTTATGTTAGGTGGAATTCCCAGAGGGGGCTGGGTGGTCTCATGGCCTCAGAACCCCTGCAGATTTTATTTTTTCTCTAACCGTCTGGAGTTTTTTGTTTTGTTTTTTGCTCTCCTCCTTGGCCATCGGACCTTACTTTAATTTTGTGTTAATTAGTGTTGTCTTATTTTAATTCTTACTTTGTCCTTTTTTTCTCTTTCTTCATCATGTAAAGCACTTTGAGCTCCATTATTTGTATGAAAATGTGCTACAGAAATAAATGTTGTTGTTGTTGTTGTTGTCCAGGTTCGAGCCTATGGCTGAAGACACTTATGAGCCCGACCCCTCTGGCTTCACCTCCTGTCTTTCGCTTTAAAAGCCTCCACCTTTTCCCTATTCCCTCAGTTCTGTTTTGGACTCGGTTTTGTGCTGTATAACATTTTGTGACTTTGCAGCCAGGATACCAAATATACGGGTGGCTGCCCCAGACCTTGCTATGACTCTGTGTGGAGTTTCTGATAGTGTGTATATTGATTCAGCCAAAGTCATAGCAATAAAACGTGAGATGTGGGCAAAGTGGCAAGGAAGGAGAGCTATGGGCTGGAGTTTCATCCTGGTTATGTTGCTTTCCTTACCTGGAATTTGTTTTACAGATTTCTTGCATGACAAAAAAAAATAGTAAATAGAGCAGCTTGATAAGCATTTTGCTTCACTTTACTGAATTGATTCTTTTGAATTACCCATTTAGTAAATCGATGCATTTGAGTAGTGTGATTGTGTTTTAGGATTCGATGCTGGTGCATACATAACGTCCCGATTGCATCACAAATATACAATTTAATAATTCGCAGATATATGTAAATATATATTGGTATATTGTGGAACACAGCCCGGACACAGAAAGGCGGACACCGATGGTTCAAGCACCAACACACATTTATTCATATTTACAATATTTACACACAACCCAATACTCTCCCAAAGTCCAGGCCTTTCACAATGCCTCTTTCTCTCTTTTGGTCCGACTCCACTCCTCTCCTCCCAAGCTCTGTCTCTTTTTTTCCCGACTCCAGCACTCAAATGGAGGGAGGCAGCCCTTTTTATCCTCACCTGGATGAGCTCCAGGTGCCTCCCGATAACCTTCCGCCTGCCGTGCCAGGTGTGGCGGAAGTGCCTGCCGTGCACCCAGAAGCACTCCAGGTGTCCCTGGTTTTCTTCCCCCCAGCACTTCCGGGTGTGGTGGAAGTGCTGAGGGCCAGGGATCCTCAGGCATCTGGGCGCCCCCTGGCGGTGACCACGGGCCCCTATAAGGTTGAGCTTCTATGCTCTGTTCCCGTCGTCCCCAAAGCCACCAGAGCGGTCCCTTCCTCGTGGTCTGGAGGAAGTGTAAGCCCTCCTCTGGTCCTTCTGGGCATCCCGGCTGGATACCACGCCCAGCCACTCGCCACAATATATATATATTTATAAATTGTGGTAAATAAACAAGCCTTGACACAACAAAAAAGCTTTGGGGCAGCCTCTCGTATAATTGGAAGAGGCTGCAAATGCAAAAGATGAGAAAAATGGTCTTTACAGACAAGAGTCCAAACCAGAACTGAACAGGTTAGGAAACATGGTGGATGTACAGTTGAAAAGCAGGAAGAGGAGGGATCTTGGGACCAGAACTGGAAATGAGGTCATCATGCTGTGACTTCTTGGGATGTAGAAATGACGCCATTAGGAGGTGGGCTCTTCTGCTGGTCTGGAAGTGACGTCTTCTGGGGCGGAACTGGAAGTGATGTCTTCTGGGGTGGAACCGGAAGTGACGTCATGGGAGTCGGGTAGAATTTCAAGCATTTGGTCTGCAAGGAGATAAGAAAAAAGGATTAGTGCACTCTGCCACCCCCTGGTCTGACCTTCTTTTGAGCTCTTTAGTGGCCTCCCTCGCGCACGTGTGTGACACAGCCACCCACTGCCCATTGTGACACAGCCCAGGCCCATTGGGTTGGGCGTTCCTGACTGAGAGGTCGTGAACCCAAGGGAGAGCATCGGCATTGGCTTGGAGAGAACCCTGTAAATACACAACTGAAAACGTGTACGGCTGGAGGTCTAAAAACCACCTTGTGGCCTGTGGGTTTGACTCCTTGTGTAGGGCCATCCACTGTAAAGGTGCATGATCCGTAACCAGGGTGAACTCGCAACCCAAAAGGTCAGAGGCTAACAGACAAGATCCCCACTCTGCTGCTCTGTTTCTCCAGACTGAAGTGGGCTCTACTCAGCGAAAAGATGACAACATCGTCCACCCCTCTGTAATCCTGAAACTGTCAAGCGGATGTTCTTACCAGGAGTTGCAAGTGAGCCAATAATTCCCCTGGGAGGGTGATCTCGATCTGTGTTAAGTCAGCAGTAAAAAGTCGTTCCCCCGCTCAATCTCAGTGTGTCTGCGCCGTTGCAGAATGGACTTCATTCCAATGAGTCAGGCATTACTCCCCAGTATTGACTTTTATGGTTTGTGTGTGTTGAATTGGAGCCATGATTACACTTTGCATGAGAAATATTCCAAGAGAAGCATCAGAAAGATTATGTAGATGACACACTGCAGTGATTCACCGAACAGCAGCAATGCAGAACAGAATGATGAAGATTATTAAAAAGATATATCACTAGTGCACTCAGATTTAATGGTAAAAGTGATTCATTGCGACATAAAAGTTTTGTTCAAAATTTTATTACTGCATATTATTGCCCACAAAAAAAAAAATCATCAGCCGGGTATAAGTTGGATAAGTTCAAGGGAGTGGATTGAGCAAACAGTGATTGCAATTTTTTTTTCCTTGTTTTTCTCTTTTCTTTCCTTCTCCTGCGCTTCAGGACAGAGAGGTAATCGTGTAAGAGAGCCTCCTTATCAAATTCCCCATCCTTGAGGCAGACAGACTTTCACATTGTGCTGGGAGTTTATAATGATAAAATTAACAATGTTGTATTTACCAATGAAGTCCGCAGTAGTACACAGGATCCTGCCATTAATCATCAGAGCCAGCTTTCATAATGGAGCCGCTTTCGGGCCCTCAGGCACCTGCTCTGTTCCCAAAGCAATTCCAATCTGCAGCTCTAACATATCACAGAAGCCAAGGATCAAGATTAAAAAAAAAAAGGAGAATAATGCGGAAGCTCTGTGTTCTCCCACTCCCCGAGAAGAGAAGAGCCAACAGACTGCCTGCCTGCCTGCCTCATGGCGGGGACTAGCGGGGCTCCTCCACAGCCCTTTTACTTGGTCTACGAGCAACACGACACGCTCAAAAAGCCCTTAACCCGAGCGAGCACATGCATCTAAATGGCTTCATTAAATGTTAAAAAGCTTTATGATAGGCGATCTGAAACTCATTAGGAGGGATGTCACCTCAATGGAGGACATCTGTCAGGCACAAGTGACAGGCCTCACCACAAACACACTTTCCACACAGTCTACTGCATTACATTCCAGCAACGCCATTCTGATGTGCCAAACTACCGTGGATGGCAAAAAGACTTCGGCTGATCGTTTATTATCTGAGCGAGGTGGGGATCACGAGCCTGACTTGACAGGCGGCACTTGTTCCTTTGATAAACATTGAAAGGTGCCGTGTAGCAGGCAAACCACGGATTGCAGCAATCGAGGCGCTGCTTCTTCATTTCAGCCGCCGCAAAATAAGTGCATTAGAATGTCTGTCCATCCGCCCATCCATCCATCTGTCTCGCCTGCATACGCATTCACCTGCACTTTATGTGGGGACATTTTCCACAAGTTGCTCCAGGGCACAGACTCGGGTTCTATGGTAATTTAAAAGCCACTGCCTTATTCAGTCGAAACAAAGGAGAACTCAGGGGCTTTGGACAGCAAGGGTCTCATTTTACAGCAGGGAGGCTCTGTCAGTCTGTCTGTAGATTATATAGTGTCTTGTGTATCCGTCTGTCTACCTATGAAAATCGTTATCTGTCTATCAGTCCATTATATAGTGCCTTTAATTTCTATCTTTTATAGAATGCCTTTAATAACTATGTAGTGCATCTATTTAAAGTACACAGTGTGTCTATTACACTTTATGGCATCTATTTTCATATCTATCTATTACTTGTAAATAGAACAATTCATTTTCTTGGGTGGGGGCTGAACTCTTGTTTGTTAAGTTTGACTTGATTGTATATAACGTTATTTTCTTTGTTGTATAAGTTAGACTTGATCATATGGAATGTTATTTTCTTCAAATAAAATCAATAAAATAATAAAGAACAATTAATTACTATGCATCTCATAAAGTGCTTATTAGAGCTACTGTATTTATCTATCGATAAAATTGAGCCCTTCATTTCTTTGTATTATATAGTGACTTTGCTCTCTCTCTTTCCCTGCCGCTTTCTGTATCCGCCACTCAGTCTATTAATCTATACTAATAAAAGGCAAAACCCTCACTGACTGACTCACTCACTGACTCATCACTAATTCTCCAACTTCCTGTGTAGGTAGAAGGCTGAAATTTGGCAGGCTCATTCCTTACAGCTTCCTTACAAAAGTTAAGCAGGTTTCATTTTGAAATTCTATGCATAACGGTCATAACGGTCAACAACGTCCGCCATGTTGAACTTTCTTATTTATGGCCCCATCTTCACGAAATTTGGTAGGCGGCTTCCTGCGTTAACTGAAACCGATGTACGTACTTATTTCGGTGGTATGACGCCACTGTTGGTCGCCATATTGAACTTTCTAATGGTCTTTGTTACCTAGGGGCCCATCTGCAAGAAATTTGGTACACGGGTTACCAACGCTAACTGAATCCTATTTACGTACATATATACGTCCATAGCCTGCAGCTCGGTCACCGTGTGAGGCGGCATTGGGTCCCCCATCCCAACGCCTCCCACGTTGTTGGATGCCTGCCTATATAAGACCGTCCGTCGCTCTGGTCTCTACATTCCTTTCCTTGCTTCGCCACGGGATTCACGTCTCCCTCCTGATAACTACAGCCTTTTTATTTAATCCACGGATTCTCTGCTGTTTTATTGTTCGTTTATTGTAATTATAGTAATTGTGTAGGTATTGTAGACTTACTTTACATTGTTCCGGTACCCATCTCCTTTATTGTTACAACCGAGACCCATTAACAGGTGATCACCATTGATCAAAGAACTGTCACTTACCGAGTGGTTTCCATGCCCGGAGATGGCACCTACCTTTTCCATTCTCTGTGTTACATATTGCACAGCCATATCAGGCTCACTCTTGATATCCGGAGGAACATTGTGTCTTATGTATTGAATGACTGGGACAGGTTCAAGGTGTGGACTGATGACGGTACAGGAGATAATTATACTACACAGGAGCACTAGAAGAGTGAAATGCTTAAGCCCTTCACCTATGGTTCTGCATGTGAGTTGATGGCTGCCGCTGAATTGTTTGGTTGTCGCTTTCAAGTGTACCGAAATGGCCAAATATTTTACACCTTTCGACAACCGCCAATGCCTCTTAAACATCTTAGATTCACAGGTGATGATTTCAGTAGTGGACACTTTGATGTTTATGAATGTTTAAACTCTCAAAAGCTGGATGTGAAGTTATCAATGAAACCGGTTGTAAGCTTACAATGCTTGACAGATGCCGAATGTCACTTCAACACAACAAGTCCTACAAATACTGTCGTAATTGAAACAAACTATGAAACTCAAACTGATTCTGACAGCAGCAATCCAAGCTGTGAGATTTAAAACAAGATTACTGTTCACATGGCCAATTGTACGTTGCCTGCTCAAGAGTAAGCTCAGCGCACAGCTTGGTCATATTACAACCGGAGGGCCGAACTGACAACATGGTTTACAAAGAGATCCTTAACAAATAATTATTGGCATATTTTCCCTCAGTTTAAAAAGGTTTAATTTTCTTCTTAATAAACATTTTAAGGCAGTACTTCGCCGCTGCGAAGTTTGGGTATTTTGCTAGTCTATCATATAGTGCCCTTAATTACCATATTTACTCATGTACCACGCGCCCTTGTGTAAGATGCACACCCTAATTTTTACAAAGAAAAACACAAAAATCGTTTTGCCCCGTGTACAACGCGCATTGTGATTGTATAGGAAGCGTTTAGAGAGAGAGCGTGAGCGAGAAAGAGCGTGAGTGTGCGTGCAAGCGAGTGAGAGAGAGAGAGAGAGCGTGAGTGAGCGAGTGAGCCCAAGCAGAAGAAGTAAACATTACAGAATTACATTTCCTCGTGTATGACGCACACCTGATTTTCTAATGCTAATTTTCGGGAATAAATGTGCGCGTGATACATGCGTAAATACGGTACTATTACACAGTGTAATTCAGATCTTTAATATAGTGCCTTTCAGAGCCAGCTATCTATCTATCAATAAGCTAATGTCCTTCCTCTCTACTAAATAGTGTCTATCTATCTATCTATCTATCTATCTATCTATCTATCTATCTATCTATCTATCTATCTATCTATCTATCATATAGTGTCCTTAATTACTATTACACAGTGTAATTCAGATCTACAGTATAATATAGTGCCTTTCAGAGCCAGCTAGCTATCTGTCTATCTATCAATAAGCTAATGTCCTTCCTCTCTATTACATAGTGTCTATCTATCTATCCATTATATAGTGCCTTTCAGAGCACTAATTCTGTCTATCCATTAAGTAATCCTTTTCATTCCTCTCCATTATATAGTGTAATTCCTCTCTATTTCCTTCATTCTTTCTATGCTACACGAATGAATGAAACAACCAAACGTGACTATTCAGTGTTGTGTGGTTTCTCAGTGCCCTCAAGCCCCGGCCCAGTCATCTTCTGTAATTTCTGCCATTGTCCAAGTAGGTTTTCACTGACACTTTAGTGTTTTGTCTGAAACTGGAGTTTCCTCTCATATCCCAAAGCTTTGCAGGTTGTGGTGTTTGTGGATGTCAGCCCTGAGATGGGCTGTCTCTGACTCCCTCATTGCACTCAGTGCTCCAAGGATAGGCACTGAACCCCCATATGAGACAGTTCACACAATGAATGAATATTTATCCAAAATGCCATAACCAAGTAGATTCCAGATGGTGTTCCTCCTTCCTTCTGGAATTGTATCCCCTCAACAGAGATGCCTAGGGCGTTGTCTTTAAACTAATTTTCTTTTTGATTAAGCTGTCATTTGCAAGATCTGCTTGTGAGGATCAGCACTACTCCTTAATGAATTAGAAAAAAAAGAAATAAAGTAAAAGCTCAGTGAGCAGTTAAATAAGGAGCAGCATGACTAAAGTATGTGATGGAATGATTTTTACAGTCAAGAGTTCACTTTATATTTTATGATTATTTACTTGGTTTTGGGGTTTAAGGGAGACTTAAATCTACAGTATAGTGCCTGGTGGTGCCCCAACAAGACTAGTTAGTGTGCCCCCCGCCATCAGCTACCCTTCCCAGCAGTCATTTGAGTCATTTCATCCCTTTTCCTTGGTAGTGTGGCCTTGAAATGTGGGCTGTAAGCCATACTGCTTCCATTTCAGCATCATTACTGACTCACTGAGTGATCATTGAAATATAAAGCTAATCAAACTCTGCTTTTGAAGTCTGTAAGATGGGATGTAGAAGGAGACAGGAAAAACAGATACAAGGAGAAAATGTAAACCTCCAGACAAAAAACAATGTGGGCTGGTATTCAGACTCAGGGTAGTGGAGCCGTGAGGCTGCAGTACTAACCACCGTTATTTCCTAACTTATTTTTCCCAAGCAAAACCCCAGCTACCTAAGAAGGATAACCAGACTTATTCTGAGGACTAATGCTGGGTAGGTGGGCACAAGCTGGCAAGGGCAGGGACTGTTGTTCATTTAAGTGGGTGGGCTCAGATGTTGCTGATCAGGTGGTTTGGTTCATAATGATTCCTACTCAGCCCAAGCAGCCTGTGACTCCCTCCAAACCTTTTTCTCTTTAGTTGTAGCGGCGGAGCTGTCAGTCAATGAGTGCTCATCTAGAAGTACAATGCATAGAAGGCAGCGATGAGGAATAAGGAAAGCAAGTTTTTGGACCTCACAAACATAAGAGAGGCTCATCTGTCTGATGTTCTATATTTTACATACCACAAGAGCATGGAAAAAGAAATAAAAAAGGGCAGAGATTGCAGCTGAAGTCGCCATACCTGGAAAGCATTCGTTCAACGCCAGCTCTGTCAGGCAGCATGTTATTGGCTATCAGAAAATTTGGCAAGTCTACTTTGTTATCCTGTATGTTTTCTAATTAAGCAAATCTGATATCCTTAAGCCATAAATTAAGGCAGAGTTGTCAAATTTGACATCCCATCTGACTAGACATCAAGTAATGTGTCAGAAGCTTTTTCTGAAATGTATGTTTGTTGCCCAAGACAGGGGTTCTTAACCTGAGGTCTGTGTACTCCTAGGGGGTCCATGGATGGGTTTCTGGGGGTCTGTGAGGGTCAGGTAAAAATTAAAATTTATATTCACTATACAGCCCGGTACTGTTGATTTAGAGTAGATGTAGTAGTAATAGTAATGGTAGTAGAACACATAGTAGTAGTAGTAGTAGTAGTAGATCTGTCTTAATTTGCACAAAAGGATTGCATTTCATAATTAGAATGAGTGGCCGTTGCTTTTTGCATAAAAAAGGAGTTTTTTTATAGTAATAATATTTTGCGTATGTCATATATTTATGAGACAATCAAATCTCAAAAATTAAAGTACATTATATTTATTGCATGTAAAGTTGTGTTTATGTGAATATTTCTGGGGAAGGGGGCTCATAGCTTTCATCAGATACCACTGCACAACAATTGTTTTGAAAATTCTTGGTTCCTGAGAAGTTTTTTGCTGATTGTGACAGGTACCTACTGGTTATGCACAAATATAGTTTTGGTTTTACTGCATCACGTAGGAACTCTGAGTAATAGACATTTATATGTTTACTGACAATAATGTATTTAGTCACGTTTATGTTTCGCATAAGCTATTAAATTCAACAGAATTAAAAGTGTTTTGCTCCTGATTTTCTTTTGTATTCATTGTCTGGTGCATCACATTGCAGTGTCCAACACTAGTTAGCAAACATTGATGGATTCCAGTTGCCCTGGTATCGTCTCTCCGTCGTAGCAATGTCCTGGTGAAACCTTTTACCGTGTTAATCACTGATAGCACCGAGATTTGTGGGGAAGAAATCCAAGTGTGAGTGGAGGAAATGAATCTTCAGTGACATGTTGCACTTCATTGTCTTGTATGCTTTAAGAAGTTTGTCTACCAGCTGAATGGAGTTTGGGGAAAATTGTCAACAACGTCTTTGAAGGCTTTCTAGGTTATTTTTTCTGGCCCAACTAACAGATCTACAAATCGCTTGTCACTCATAACATGTCTGATCTGGAGGCCAACAAAAATGCCCTCTTTGATCTTGGTGTCAGTTATTCTTAGGAACATCTGTCTTAAATAACAAAAACCTTCACCTTCCTTGTTCAGTGCTTTCACAAAATTCTTCATGAGTCCCAGTTTTATGTGAAGAAGTGGCAAAAATATCTTTGCCATGTCGACAAGCAATTCATGTGCCACATTTGTCTGTCCTGGAACTAACTTTTTACGGAGTGGCCAGTTCTGTCGAGAATAGTGCAGCTCTTTGGTATGGCTGTTCCATTCAAAGATGAAACAACAGTACTTTGTATAGCTGAGCTGCAGTCCTAATAACAGAGGAACGGCTTTAAGATCTCCACAGATATTCCAGTTGTACCTGCTATACTGGGCATGCTTCAGCAACAGTTCCATATTCTCATACGTTTCCTTCATGTGTTCTGCATAGTCAACAGGTACTGAAGAATAAATGTTGCCCTTGTGTAGCAGAACAGCTTTCAGGCTTAACATTGACGAATCAATGAAGAGACACCACTCTTCTGGGTTGTGATCACAACCCAAGGCTAAGAACAATCCTTCAATGTCACAACAGAAACAGAGACTGTCGACTTCTGCAAAAAATGTGGTTATATCATGATGTCGGCCTCGAAACACAGAAATTTACGTACCTGGTGACAGCAAACACCATTCCTGCAGTCTCGAACCCAGCAGCTCGGCTTTTGCTTTTGACAGACCAAAATCTCTGACCAAATCGTTCAATTCAGACTGTGTGATCAGATGAGGATCGCCTAATGAGCACAGTTCAAAATCCGGGTCAATATCACTGTCAGTTCCCTGCATTGCAGTTTCTTCATCTGGTTCGTCTAAGATACAATCCTCTGGTGGTTTCAGAATTGGAAGACTGTTGTCATGTGGCACGGGTCTCATTGCTGAAGGCAGATTCAGATATTCAATTGACTTCTTGTTTTTGGAAGAGAAGCCAGACACATTAGTCAAACAGAAGTGACAGTCCGTCATATGGTCTTTCTGTTCTCGCCATTTCATCAGAACAGCAAACGGCATCGTCTTTCGAGTTCCTCTGAGCCAGGCTCTCAGACTGACAGTACATGTCGCACAGCAATGTGAGGCGCCCATTCCTTGTCTTGATCACCAGTTTTGCAGCTGAAATACAGATGATAAGCTTTCTTCACAAGAGCAGTCATCCAACGTCTCTGAAGCGCAAGTGTATATTCGCCACAGATATAGCAGAATGTATCGCGGCTGTTATGACATTGACGAGACATATCACTCGACACCAAAACGTCTATAGCATCAAGCTTACTTACTGTTATATTGCTACAGATACTATACTGATACTATGCATACATACTGACTATCTATATAAACCAAATGAGCAGAATCTGTGTATGCAAGCCACCTTTGTAGCATGCTGAGAGAGCGTCAAGCTTGTTCACACCTGCAAAGGCAAACCCAGGATGTCAACTTCCACAGAACAGCTTCTAACCTGGACATGCCCAGGCTGCACAAACCGTTGTTGATTGGTCACTTATGGGAGCGAAAATGTCTGGATGCAAATATAAGAAAAAATCATGACAAAACTGAAGATTTCTCTGAAACCGTATGTAATGTGATATTTGTGATCAGCACAAAAATCTATAAGAAACACCCAACAGTGTTCAAGAAGCATATAGTTGCAGATGGATCCATCAGGGAATGTTTCCTTTGTCACCATAAAAGACACGTTTTCATGAATTAACTGGTTAATTTTATCCTCGTATGGGTTGAGCCCTCAAATTGTCCCTTGGATTAGGTGATAATTTTAGCGTGCAGGCGCTCTCTGGTGCTTTCAAGCCATGTAAATAGTCCATAAGGCCTGATTTTGAAGTAAGATAACTTAATGGAAGATTCTGAAACCTGTTACCTGTGGCCTTAGCCTTTGTTTTAGGGTACTCACCAGAGCAGACGCGTCGCCTCAAGCTTTAGTGTGACCACAGAGAGGACCAGTAGTGCTGAACATTGATAGATGGATGGGTAGACTAATGACCAATGAGATATACGTAAATGGCAATAACCATATTATAAACCATTAGAAAGCTTTTAAGGACCTTCTGCTTGCTCGGCAGTGGCGTCTGCAGGCATGTTATTATTCTTATTTATTTATTTTTTTATTCCAGCATCAAGTCCCATTTTGTACCTCTTGGTTGTTATGTTCAAAATTTGCTCAGGATTTAATTTGGTTTCTAATCGCATTTGAATTCCTGCCACTGAAAGAGTTACTCGAATAAAGCAATCCCACGCTGCACCTCCTGAACAAACAGGCTGAACGGCTGCCAGAGCTTTGATCCCGGTATCTATCACGGCGTCTTAACAGAGGAGTTCAGCTGTTAACAGTGTGGTGCTTTTCCACAGAGCCCGGTCCTCTTGGGCAGCCCGCCGGAGCCCTGCAAGCGAGGAGAACCAACAGAAACAGCTGCTGGCTTGTAGTAAATGAGCTCAGCAGAAAGGACATATGTTAAAAAGATAGCGCGGGCCTAGGAGTGGCACTTGGGGCTTCTAACGACATAACACCTTATTACCAGAAGCCAAGCAAATTTACAAAATCACAACAGCTTGACTCCTGACTGCGGAATTCACTAAGAGACCAGCAAAGTCAATTAAAGGTAGCGCTATGACAATGATCAGTCGTCCTCATTTTACGGCACACGTGAAAGCTTTATGAGAGCTTCAGCAACGGGCACTTGCTGGGAGGCATTGCAAGTAATCAGCATTCCAAATACTTGGCAACCAACATTGGACATACAGTAGGGGACCAGCAGGACATAAATGACACGTTCATTCTTCCACATACGAACTCACACACACTTTCTAGAGCCCTAAGCTTAAATAATGTTGCTTTGTGTGGATCACACTGTTGAGAAGCCTTTAGTGGGTCACCATTGTGAAGATTCTCCTGTCCGTCACAGCACACTTTGAGCGACTTATCGTTATAAAATGAAACGGAAGGTTCTCAAGCCAACCTAATCCACTTTAAGGTGTTGAGGGGGCTGGCAGCACTGGGCACCGGGCAGGAAATGATGCAAGGGTCCCCTCACATACCCACTGCTGTGAATTTCTAGCAATTTTTTAAATATTTTACTTTGTTCAGTGGTTTTCCTTTCATTTACATTTGTCAATTTCATTTTGTTTGGAGGCTTATAATTTAAAATTTAACATGATATCTTTTGTCTTATCGTGACTCCCATTTTTTCTATAGGCATAACCATTTTGTTTCAGGTTGCTAACACATGGCCATCAAGTTGTTGAGAAAAAAAGCCCCACCCGTTTTTTCCGAGGTTGACCTTATCTTAGATTTCTGACTCTTTTCCAAAATCCCACATTCTCTTCACTCTGTTTGGATTGGCTACAGTTGCAATTCAACTCTTCCCCCTTTCTGTTACAGCTTTAACCCCAAGCAAAACAGAAACTTAGACATTTATTAATAAATTATAGCTAAAATGACAAAACTATAAGCACAGTACACATGTGAGTCTTGGCAAAATAATATTAATATAAGCTGCCTAATAGGCTACGAGGTGGCTCTCTGTCTTATTATGTTGATTGGTCTCTGGTCTGATGTGGACCAGCCTTTGGATGTAACGGCAGACAGCAGACCTATCTGAATATGGCCCCAGGGAAATTCTTAACCTGTGTTTATGTTAGTCCAGCACCCTTAATGTATCTCACAGACCAATTCAATACCACTGAGCAAGCAAGTTCCACTTGTTCCACAGTCCTGTTCAGGCATAACTCAGGCCTCATTCCATCCATGCTTATATTTCTAAACATCTATTCCCATCCACAGGATCATAAATTCATCCAATCCAGGTTAACTTTGTCAAACCACTTACAAGTAGATTGATGCAAAGTCCTCAACCCAACTGTCCTACTGCCGGCCTGTTAATGGCTTTTCATAGCAGCACCCCTGTATTCTCCCAGGCTAGCTGAACAGTCAGTTCATAAAATTTTATAAATATTAGTTCTGTAGAAAGTACAACAATTGGTCTCTAAATTTTTTTTTTCTTAGATATTTCCTTACCTCAACTTTTGTTTAACATTTGTGTTTTGATGTAGAACCTAGTGCCTGACTTTGCATATTTCCATTACTCCAAGTTTTAGTCAGTCAGTCATTTTCCAACCCCCTACATCCTAACTACAGGGTCACGGGGGTCTGCTGGAGCCAATCCTATCCAACACAGGGCACAAGGCAGGAACAAATCCCCGAGCAGGGTGGCAGCCCACCACAGGGCACACACACACACACATCAAGTACACACTAGGGACAATTTAAGATCGCCAATGCACCTAACCTGCATGTCTTTGGACTGTGGGAGGAAACCTACGCAGACACAGGGAGAAAATGCAAACTCCACGCAGGGAGGACCCGGGAAGCGAACCCAGATACTCCAAGTTTTAGACTTTCGGATTAGAGTTCCATATTAAAGTTTTACTGGTTTCTACTTAGTGCTTGTTTGCTCCTTACTATGTTTACATCTTCTGGTCATCTCTCCTGTTTTGTGGCTCCATCTGTATGTGTATGTGACCAACAAGACATTCATATTGGCATTTGGCAGAGCAGAGAGGATGAGCCACCTGGGGTCTGCAACCAATGAAAATGAAGAGAAGCTGCAGGCACAGTTTGCTGGGCTACTTGTAACCAATGAGGTTTCCATTATATAGTGCCCTTAATTTCTGTCTTTTATAGAATGCCTTTAATAACTATGCAGTGCATCTATTTAAAGTACACAGTGTATCTATTACACTTCATGGCATCTATTTTCATATCTATATATTATTTAGAACAATTCATTTTCTTGGGTGGGTGCTGTTACTTTTGTTTGTTAAGTTTGAATTGATTGTATATAACATTAATTTCTTTGTTGTATAAGTTAGACTTGATCATATGGAATGTTATTTTCTTCATATAAAATAATAAACAACAATTAATTACTATGTATCTCATAAAGTGCTTATTAGAACTATTTATCTATCCATCTACTGATAAAATTGAGCAGTGCTCCATAAAATGCTAGTGCCCATAATTAATAAAAAAATGTCATGGAAAAGCAGGCAAAATAATCCAAATTTTTAACAACGCTTTCTGGATGTGAGCTATTTTTTTTTGGTATTAGGTACACTATCTATCTATATGTCTATTTTATCTTGCATACTAAAATCTATCTATCTGTTGTCACAAACTCCACAAAGAGCCATAGCAAGGTCTGGGGCAGCCACCTGTATACTGGTTTGCTGGCTGCAAAGTTGCAAATAAATGACAGCACTGATGATAAAACAGAACTGAGGGAATAGGGGAAAGATGGAGGCCTTTAAAGGTCAGGACAGGAAGTGGAGTCAAAGGGGCTGGGATCGGAAGGGGCTTCAACCATAGGCTCGGACCCGGAAGTGACGTCAACAGGGCCAGGTGGAATTTCCCGTGAATGGTCTGCAGGAAAGTAAGAAAAAGAATCAGTGCACTCTGTCACATCTCGGTCTGACTGGGAACATCTCTCATTCAAGGCCTTTAGCTGCCTCCCATGCACACGTGTGTGACACTATCTATCTATCTATCTATCTATCTATCTATCTATCTATCTATCTATCTATCTATCTATCTATCTATCTATTATATAGTGCCTTTCATATCTATCTATCTATCTATCTATCTAGTGCCTTTCTATCTATCTACCTATCTATCTATCTATTATATAGTGCCTTTCATATCTATCTATCTATCTATCTATCTATCTATCTATCTATCTATCTATCTATCTATCTATCTATTATATAGTGCCTTTCATATCTATCTATCAATCATATAGTGCCTTTCCTATCTATCTATCTATCTATCTATCTATCTATCTATCTATCTATCTATCTATCTATCATATAGTGCCTTTCAATCTATCTATCTATCTATCTATCTATCTATGCTCAAAAATGGTTTTATTTCATTCAATTTTATTTGCTTGACTATTTTATTTACTATATTATGTTACTTTCTTGAGATAAAATGTATAAAAAAAAAATTAAAAAAATGATTCCGTGGTGCTGTTAATCAGCTATCTGAAATCGTTTTACTCAACATGAGCAGGTTTAAGGCTTTGCATATCCACTTCTCGTACAACTGACCTAAATGTCTTGGGTGTCCCATTAAAGGGTATCATTTACTTTGAAACACTATGAATGGATTTCACTGCTTTGGTTAACCACACCACTCACAATTCTAGAGTATATTGTCACTACCCAATTACCTTAGGTTGAATTTGTTTAAAAAGAATGTGGTTTTAAATTTAAAAGATGATTTTTGGAACAGTTTGTTATGGAGCTACTTTAGGCTGATTCAACTGAAAATGAATGTGTCTGCAACCTTTACAGATCTGTTTCTAGTACAATTGACATCATTTGTTTGGATGTCATAAAAATTGGGTTCATTTTTTGTATATGTTTATAAAAGTAAATTAATTTCTTTGGTATAGAATTGCCAATCAAGTTAGGCTGGCACACATAAATGTTGCCAGATCAGGTATTTTTTATGTATGTATGTATGTATTTATTTATTTCCCATTTTCTAGTGAGGGAAATAGAGGATTGGACAGAGTGCTACTTTTGGGGAATATTTTCCATAATATCTGAGAAGTTTGGGTAAATTTTAGTGGCACAAAATGCCTTATTAATTTGCATTAAGCGTCCAACCTTTTTGACCAGACACAGCAGACACTGAAGAAGATCTGTGTGGTAATGAAGGTGGCTTTGGGTGCGTTTGCCTCCATCTTATGAGCAGACTTGATTTCTCTTGGTGACGGCGGGAGGCTTTGTAATATGTTAATTACTATGGTGTATTTGCTGACTTGGAAATGTTATTTAGTAATGATGTGGTTGTGGTTAGTGATTTGATGGCTTGGCAGTTCAATTAAAATAGGAAAATATTTTTTTTCTACAAACAAATGCTTGCTGTTAAGATTTATTAATTGATAGAATGTTATCATGCAATGCCGGATTGAGCAATCAACGTATTTAAACTTTGTTATGTTAACATTCAGTAATTTGTGTTTATCTGTTAAAATAAGTCTGGGTCCCTCTAATAAGTTATGTTCTCCTAATTCCTTTAATTGAGGTTACAGGTTGAACTGAGTTTGAATTACTCGATTCATTTATGCAAAGTTTTTGTACATAATTTAATGAAGTTCCTCCAATGAATCGTTTTTTTTTTTTGGTTTTTTTGTGTGTGTGTTGATCAATTGATCTCTCAATCTGTGTTAACTGTAGGGCATATGAGACCAATGGTGAAAAACGATATTAAGAAGGCCAAAAGACGGTTGGAGAGAAATATTACGGAAAAGGTGAAAGATGGCTGAAAGAGATACCTTCAATATTTTAGTAGTTAAAGAACAGTCAAGGAGGAGGTGAAGTGCATCAGGAAAAGTAAAGGGAAATTAAAAGATACAGAGAGTGAAATAGCAAATGATCTAAGCTTGCACTTTGTTGAAGACATAAAAGGAGCTACTAAGAAGGTACTTAGGAAATTGAAGAGGTAGAAGTGCAGCTTGGATCAAATATGCTGAAATCAAACAAATCACCAGGACCAGATATCATTTATCCTCGAGTTCTTAAGGAGGTTAGCAAGTGCAGATTTAAACCCGGGGCAAATATTTTTTGTCAAATGTAGGAGACATTCCTAAAGACTGGAGGCTATCAAATATTATTCTCTTATGTAAGAAGAGTGATTGGACTGATTTTAGCATCTATAAGCCAGTAAGCTTAACATCCACCACAGGTAAATGAATGGAAGTAATGATGAAGGAGAAGATCAAACAGCACACGTCTAGAACTGGGCTATTAGCAAATACTCAGCATGAGTTTAGGACAAGGAAGGAAGGAAACCTGCAGCTACTGCGGCCCTCCAGGAACGACTTTGCCTACCCCGGATATAGTAGATTGCAGTTGTTATGTTGTACTTTAAGATACATTCTGCAAGAAGAGCTCAGAGACACGGTTGAAACCTGGCAGATTTTGCACAATTTGTAGAAGATTTTTCCTCACACAGAGAACCTTAGACACGTGAAATAAATTACCAAGTAGTGTGGTGTAGAGAAGGACATTATGGACCTTCACATCCCAACTTGAGGTGAATAGGATGGAAGAGCTTTTTGGGCTGTATGGCCATTTATCAGAATCTTCTAATATTCTATCATATAGTGGCATTCATATTTATCTACAGTATTTATGCTACAGGGCGGCACAGTGGCGCAGTGGGTTCACTTCCCAGGTCCTCCCTTTGTGGAGTTTGCTTGTTCTCCCCGTGTCTGCGTGGGTTTCCTCGGGGTACTCCAGTTTCCTCCCACAGTCCAAAGACATGCAGGTTAGGTGCATTGGTGATCCTAAATTGTCCCTAGTGTGTGTGTGTGCCCTGCGATGGACTGGTGCCCTGCCTGGGGTTGGTTTCCTGCCTTGTGCCCTGTGTTGGCTGGGACTGGCTCCAGCAGACTCCCATGACCTTGTAGTTAGGATATAGCGGGTTGGATAATGGATGGATGGATTTATGCTACATAAATGCATGAGATTATTATGCAGTGTTTCTGTAGTAGGGTGACTTGATGCCCTCAAGCCCAGTCCCACTGTGTGAAATCTATTGTTCCACCATTGCCCATGTCTTCTCAGACACTTTGGCATTTCTTCAGGCACCACAGTTTCCTCCAGCGTCCCCAAGATGTGCATGTAAGGTTGATGGGGTCTCCACAATGTTAGTGTGGGCAGGTGTGAGGTCCTGTGGTGGACTGGCACTGACTCCTGCTTTCCACTCTGTGCTGCAAGGATTGTCCCTGATTCCCCAGATAGTTCACACAGTGAATGAATATTTATTTAAAATGCCATCACCATGTAGATTCCAGATGGCATTCCTCCTTCTTTCTGCAATCAAATCCCCTCAGCAGTGTAGCCTAGGGCATGGTCTTTTAACTAATTTCTTTGTGATTAAGCTGTCATTTGCAAGATCTGTTGGTGTGGATCTATCATTGACTCATCGAATTTTTTATCTCTCTTTTATTTCATTTCAATATGAGCTACAATCTGGCGTTCCTCCTTTTCAGGTTTGTCACGCACGTGTGCATAAGAGGCAGCTAAAAGGGCTGAAAGACAGCAATTCCACTCCAAGCCAGGGTGTGGCAGGGTGCAGTAAACCTCTTTCTTTTATTCCTGCAGACCAAACACGGCCCTGATGATGTCACTTCCTCTTCCGGCCCAGATTACATTGCTTCCTGTTTTGGCCCTGATGATGTTGCTTCCTATTCCCTCCCCGATGACATCACTTCCTGTTCCGGTCCCGATGACTTTGCTTCCTGTTCCAGCCCCAATTACGTCACTTCCACTAACCTGCCTTAAATACCAGTAAACTTCCTCTTGTGAACTCAGTTCTACTTTGGACTCAACCTGTACACAATTTTCAATTCTTTACAGCCTTATTCAAATACAGGGGTGGCTGCCCCAAACCTTTTCCTGTGTCAAGGCGTTTCCTTTCACAAGGTATTGGGCAGCTTGGCGGTGAAGAGTTTAGCTCTTCTGTCTCCTGGATCTATCATCCTGATATTTTCCTTCAGGCCTTTATACTTTTCCTCCCACCTTCCCAGTGATGTGCAGATTTGGTTACCTGGACCTATATGTTTGCTGCGGTGGGATGGCGCCCTGCCCGGGGTTTGTTTCCTGCCTTGCACCCTGTGTTGGCTGGGATTGGCTCCAACAGACCCCCGTGACCCTGTAGTTAGGATATAGCGAGTCTGATAATGGATGGATGGATGGACCTGTGTGTTTTGCCAAGGTGTGTCTAGGTGTGTGTGTGTGTGTGGTGGGGTCCTTCAATGTATTGAAGCCCCATCCATGATTATCCCTGCCTTGTGCTCAGGTTGCTCGAAATGTCTCCTCCACCACTAAACCCTACCCTGGATAAAGCATATTTGAGAATGTTATGCTAAGTAACTTTTCAGGCATCTTCTCACCTCTTTTCTAATTTATTTTAAATAAAAAAAAATTACAGCCACAGGGAAAAGACAGCACCAGGCACAACAATTTCCTAGGCGCGCTGCCATTGAATATTCATGTGAGTTTTCTAGTTTTTTTTTTCACATCCCGGAGAGAGAGACGTAATAAACACTGATCTCAAAAATGAAAGACTTATGTAGCTGGAGCCTTTGAGGCTCCTCAAGTTCAATTATACTTTACCATGAAGAATCAGTCCTCTAGACCTCTAATTGAAAAATGAGCCCATTTCTGCCTATATACTTTTCAACATATCTTGACAGATAAAACTTACAACCTACTTAAAGTTCTCTACCCTGTCTTTGAAATTGATTTGTAGGCTTTATGGCTGCTTTAAAGGGCAGAGCGAGTGTTTTTCCACCCCAAGGCCTGACCATTATAAGCAAGTTATCGACGGTTATTGTTGTTTTGTACCTTCAGTCGAGTTTAGTTATTTTAAAATTGAAATATTAAACGGACTTGAGCTGAGTGTGTCACCGACAAATAATGAAGCCTGACCGAAATCCAGATTTTTCTCTTTATTCTGTTCCTCACACATGATGGCCTGCTTGTATGAATCTTGCATTGTGTCTTATAATTAAGCAGCACTTGGTGGGTTAAAGCTGCTTTTCCCCTTTCCAGTGCGTGCTTCCCTGCTGCGTTTGAGCTCGGCCTTAGCACCTGCTGGAGGTAGAGCCGTGAAATCAATGGCGGGATCCGCTGACAGGGCGACAAGACTGGGATAGCAACTCTTCGCTTCGTGTATGTTGACAATGCTGGCGTGTAGTTATCATTTTTATCTGAACTCTAATCTAAATTTGGATGTAACAGATTCGAGATTATCTGCCAATCTACCTATCTTGGTATCACCTGCAAACTTAACCAGCTTGTTTTTTATATTCCTGTCTAAATCATTCATATATATTAAAAATAGCAGCGGCCCCAGCACTGACCCCTGCTGGACGCCACTCTTAACGTCAGCCAATTCTGATAAGGATTCTCGCACCACCACCCTCTACTTGCTGTGTCTGAGCCAATTCTGCACCCATCTAAAAACATCACCCTGAACTCCCACCTCTCATGTGGCACCTTATCAAATGCTTTCTGAAAGTCCAGACAAATCATATCATCTGCTCCACTTTGATCGTATCCTTTTGTTACTTCTTCATAGAATTCCAGCATGTTGGTGAAATAAGATACAAGACGTTTATGGTCATATACACAGTAAAAACATATGTTAAAACCCTGTAATGAAATTCTTACTTTGCTTGCTCACCTTCATATACAAAGGCAAAAAGACAAAAGAAGTATTAAAAACAAATAGCAATTACAAGATTACAAAATAAGGTGCTCAGTGCCTGATGACATACCGCGGCAGTCAATACCATTTACTAGGCTATGAGTTGTGGTTTGGATTGACTTTAACTGTTAGCACTGTCGAGGAGTCTGATTGCTTGTGGAAAAACGTCAGTCTTGTGGCGCGTGACTTCACACTCCTGTAGCGCCTCCCTGAGGGAAGCAGCATGAAAAGCTTGTGTTGAGGATGAGTATTGTCTTTAATTATGTTGTGCGGCCCCCTGATGACCCTACTAGTGTAGATGTCCTGTAGGGAGGAGAAGGTTGCTCCAGAGATGTCCTGTGCAGTTTTAATTACACGCTGGAGTGCCTTCTTTTCCTGCAAGGAGCAGTTACCATGCCACATAGAAACAGATAGAGCTTGAAGTCAAGACTTTGTTGGCATACCATTCCAGGTGAGAAAGGGCATCCCATACTACCTTCAAGTTCCCTCCATTCAGACCTGGGTGGATCTACTAAGAAACTAATGAAGCTTAAGTTTTAGGGACCCTAATCATGGAGGGGCCCCCGAACTGACTTTAGTCCACATTGCTTAAACATTTCTGGTATCTACTGCATGAGAAGGGCTTTTCATTACACTGGTTACCTGTGTCATTCAGAATTGACTTTAAAATTCTGCTTATGGTTTATAAAGCCTTAAATAATCTCGCCCCATCTTATATATCGGAATGTCTGACACGTTATATTCCAAATCGTAACCTTAGATCTTCAAACGAGTGTCTCCTTAGAATTCCAAGAACAAAACTTAAAAGAAGTGGTGAGGTGGCCTTCTGCTGCTATGCACCTAAAATCTGGAATAGCCTGCCAATAGGAATTCGCCAGGCTGATACAGTAGAGCACTTTAAAACACTGCTGAAAACACATTACTTTAACATGGCCTTTTTATAACTTCATTTTAATCGTAATTTAACTTAATCCTGATACTCTATATGTTCAATCTCCTCAAAATAACTATTCATGGTGGCTCTAAAATCCGTACTGACCCC
This sequence comes from Polypterus senegalus, assembly GCF_016835505.1. Taxonomy (NCBI): domain Eukaryota; kingdom Metazoa; phylum Chordata; class Cladistia; order Polypteriformes; family Polypteridae; genus Polypterus; species Polypterus senegalus. Next base: position 146,435,038 of record NC_053166.1, read on the forward strand.
TACTCTCTTTTCTGTTTCTTTTTCTGGTTTCTTGGTGGTGGTGGCGCCACCTACTCAAAGCTTCATGATGCTCCAACAATGATGAACGGATTAAAAGGCAGAAGTCTACGTGACCATCATCATCATCAAGCCCTTCCGTGAGAATCCTAAATCCAAAGAGGACTGTTTCATTTATGTTAGGTAGAATGCCCAGAGGGGACTGGGCGGTCTCATGGTCTGGAATCCCTACAGATTTTATTTTTTCTCCAGCCGTCTGGAGTTTTTTTGTTTTTTCTGTCCCCCCTGGCCATTGAACCTTACTCTTATTCGATGTTAATGTTGATTTATTTTGTTTTATAATTGTGTCTTTCATTTTTCTATTCTTTAATATGTAAAGCACTTTGAGCTACTGTTTGTATGAAAATGTGCTATATAAATAAATGTTGTTGTTGTTGTTGTTTTCAGAAAATGATAATATGAAAAACTAGCTGTGTCAGGCAATTGAAAGGGACTTCTGTGGGCATCTCTCTCCTAGGAGGATTCATTTTGCCGATGTGCTCGCCTCGCTTGTGTATTAGCTCTTTTAGGGCGGTGTATTATCGTGGTATTTCCCTCTACCTACCCTTTACCTGTTTTCTCACGGGTAAATGTTCTCATCAAGTTCGTTATCGGGTTGGTCTACTGTTGCACTTTAAGATGAACACACACACAGACCCTAACCACAACAGTGCCTCATGAATGACACACACACGCTGATTAACCCGTAGCACTTTAAACCACACAAGTGCTATAGGAATAGCAGCCTGTCATTCAGCACTTCAAGAGACTTACTTATTTTCGGCACGAACAACAATACGATGTTTTAGTGATATCTCAGACCCAAATATTACTTTTGGTCTACAAGAATACATTTAAACATACAAAGACTCAGCACTCTTGACTATAGGCCATTCATCAGCCAAGAATACCTTCTTTCTCGTATTTGTTCCTTCTATTGAGTATAGCGCTCTCACTCTCAGCCTTATAAACCTCGCAGCACAGAAATAATGGCAAAAATCCGGCTGTCACCAGGTGCTCAAAGAAATCTAACTTATTAATTCAGTCACTCTAGACATTAAGACAAAGCATTGAAAGTTAAAAGCAGCATGGTATTTATTACAAGAATAATAACAATACCACAGGAACAAAGAATACTAGAAAATAGGTACTGATAGGAAAGTCTGAATATAAGTAGTCTTTAGAAAAAGCTTACGAAAAAGTTACAGATGACAAGGATGAATGTCCCAGGGAGGCGTTTGATTTAGCAATCGATGTTCATGATGCCTTTCTGACGACCAGGGCTGTCCTCGTCCATTCCTCTTCTTCTTTGCTTCTCTCTTCTTCTCCCTTTGCTTCTCTCTAACTTGCTTTCCAAACCAAGGCATATTTATTATGAAATGTCAAGCCTTGGTTTCACAACACATGCACCTGATTTGCTGGCTGTCCAAATGATTGATGAATTAATTCACTGTCCGTTTTCCCACACAACAAAACCTTTGATGTACTCTGAAGTATCAGTAGTTCTTCCTGTCCCAGGCTATAAACCAAATTGTTGTTCCAGATGTCCATCCATAAAGTAATCAATAGCCTGAGGTATCAGCTCAGCATCTTTTCCCAGGCTATAAACCAAATTAGCACTAAGCTATGAACAAAAGTAGGGTGTAAGGGAAGAACACCTGCTTTAATTTGTCTTAGTTCATCTGTTGTCTTGTCTTGAACAAAATATAATGGAACCCAAAATGTACAGATTTTATACACCATAACAGGCGGATGTCGATTTTTGTCGACAGGAGGGGTTAAGGGCGAATGTCGACTAAAGTCGACATCCAGGGATAGAGTGCGATAATCAGCTGTTAATGGCGACAAATCTCACTGTCACGTCACATGCATTCCCTCTGTGCTTGGAGGAATGCTAGACTCGTTGACTCGGCAACTAATCCTAGCGTGTGCGTTAGTTGCGAAATGTAAACAATGGCAAGATGGCATCGACATGTGACTCTGATTTTTCAGAATCAGATTTTATTGACAGTGATCAGGAGATCAAGCAAGAGAGTGAGAAGCCGGCATCAGCTGATCAAACACCAGCCGATGCCGCATCAGCGGATCTGATGCCAGTTGAGCGCCTTCGGCGCAGACGATGCATCTACGGCAAGGTTCGCATGGGATAAATACACAGACATTGTTCCATTGAGAGCCGATCTGGCTGCTGGACTTCACAAGACAGCATGGCTTGCTGTTGGACACGACAGATCACCAGCTGCTGTACTTCAGGCTGCTCTCTCCTGATGCTGCTTTTCAGCTACCGTCAGACGAGATAAACAGGTAGGCAGAGAAATTTTTTGAATCGTGGGCTGCGTTTGCATCGCATTCTCGTTTTTCAAAGTGTAAACCCACAACAAAAGACGAGATGAAGCCTGCTGTGGTATTACAAATAGAGATGGGACAGAACTGGTGATATAACTTCAGGGAGCATTGGTCCAAATGTGCTTTGTCCCCTGGTGGCTTTGGACAGGTTATGCAGCATGGTGATAGGTATGTGCTGCTGCAAAGTTTTATTCACTTCTGTAATAAACAGAAGCAAATCCCATGGGGTGAGCCAGGCTATAATGCCATACATAAAGTTCATAAAGTTTCAGAAGATGAAAAGAGGTGACAATACGGTTTTCATGTGGGCAGAAAACTTGGTGGCAGTGGAATGGCACAATGGCAAAAGGGTGACTTGTCTCTCTACAGTACACACTAACAATATATGTGAGAAAGTGCAGCAACAGACAATTGAAAAGTAGGCACCAAAGCAACACGTATTGTAAGCAGTGCAATGTGGCAATGACTGAAATTGGCTGCTTTGAGCGAGATCAGACTTTGCTGTGTAAAATGTATGTGATATGTATGTGAAATCATAGAGTATGCAGGCTCATACAACATGCAAGACAGTAACATTTGTCAAAAAGTAAATATTTTTGTTGATTTGATATGTTAAACAATTGCTTTGTGTTCTTTTTTAAAAAATGTTAGTTTTTGGAAAAATATTCAGCCCTGGGAGATAAGAAACAAAAAAAAAATTAGCCCTAAAAGAGTTAGGGAAGGGAGGAAAAGTAAAAGGGATACCATTTTACCAATGTTAGCGGCTAAATGACTTAGTCTTTCTTCTGAGGTTTCATTTTGTTTGCCTTGCTTGTGTTATTAGCGGCTAAGAGAGTTTTCTGTTTCCTCTGAGGTAGAGCCCTCACCCTGACTCCACTTCTCACTTCCGGGCCGGACAGACACACACACTTCGACACGTAGACTCTTCGCAGCGGAGAAGTAGTGTGTTAAAGAAGTTATGAAAAAGAAAAGGAAACATTTTAATAATAACGTAACATGATTGTCAATGTAATTGTTTTGTGACTGTTATGAGTGTTGCTGTCATCAAGGATTTGATTATCATTATTTCTTTCTTCAGCTTCAGAGGGTTGTTCCTCTCCTACTGCATCAATAAACAGCTCGTCTTCCTCTTTATCTGAGACATCACACACTGCATGCACGGGTTTACCTTTCCCATTCCTGCAAACTTTTGCGAAGTGGTTCAATTTACCACATTTTTTACACTGTCTTCCTTTAGCTGGACATTGACTTTTTCCACCGTGTGCTTTGTTTCTGCAGTAGCTGCACTTATGAATATTCTTGTATGCGTCACTCGTTTCATATTCTTTTGCTGCCTTCTCAATTGTGTAATGTGTTTTTTGTTCAGCGCTCTTTGGAGCTCTTGCTTGTTCTCTGCGTACTGCGTTCACAGTCAGTTCACGTGAACCGCTCGGAGTACATGCATCGAAGGTTCTCAGCTGTGGTTGTGCTATCTCATGCTATCTTGCGATGTCCACGGCTTTATTTAATGTTAGCTCAGACCCGGCACTCTAAAGTTTCTGTCGCACTTTTGCTGAGTTTGTGCCAAACACTATTCTATCCCTGACCATCTCATCTTCGTTTGCATAATCACAGTCCTTCACCAGCAATTTTAACTCCGTTACAAAGTGATCAGAAGTCTCGTTTATACCCTGCGTCTTCTCATTAAACTTGTATCTCGCGAATATCGTATTCGTCTTAGGCATGACAAACGCCTCATAGCGGCAGCGTGTCTATTGGATTGCTGCTGACGGACTGCCTTATATGGGCAGGCACTCAATTACGTGGGAGGCCCAGCAGGCTGGCATCAGTGGGTAGGGGGGATGCAATATAGGCAGGCAGCCAACTACGTGGGAGGCGTGGTGATGGGGGACGCAACTCTGCCTCACACGGCTACCGAGCTGCAGGATATGGCTGTATCTATGTACGTAAGTAGGATTCAGTTATGACCGTTATGTGTAGAATTTTGAAATGAAACCTGCTTTAACTTTTGTAAGTAAGCTGTAAGGAACGAGCCTGACAAATTTCATCCTTCTACCTACACGGGAAGTTGGAGAATTAGTGATGAGTGAGTCAGTCAGTCAGTGAGTTAGTGAGTCAGTCAGTGAGTCAGTGAGGGCTTTGCCTTTTATTAGTATAGATATACAGGGGACACCGTTTTGCCGATGTTAGCGGCTAAGTGACTTAGTCTTTCTCATGAGGTTTCATTTTGTTGGCCTCGCTTGTGTTATTAGCAGCTAAGCAAGTTTTCTGTTTCATCTGAGGTAGAGCCCTCACCCCGACTCCACCTTTCACTTCCAGGCCAGACAGGCACACACACTTCCACACGTAGACATTTATATATATGATATATATATATATATATGTATATATTTATATATATATATGATATATATGTATATATATTTATATATATATATATAGTAACAAAGGCGCTATATAGGCGCCTGACCCGACACAGATGGACACGGAGGCACGTATAAAAAACACAAAGACTTTATTTTTCATCGGCTGTGGGACACGTCTTCCCAGTACTCCCCTAAGCTACAACACAGTCCCAAACACCAGTACAGCACAAGCACAAACACTCTTCTCTGGCACCACCACTCCTCCCTCGCAACCTTGTCCTCCTGCACCCAACTCTGGCCCCTGAGTGGTGGTTGCTGGCTCCCTTTTATAGGTCACCTGGAAGTGCTCCAGGTGTTTGATCACCAAGATCCGGCGGCACTTCCAGGTGTGATGAAGCTGTTGCACACACGGACTCAGGAGTCCCAAACACAGCACCCCCTGGCGGTACCTGCGGGACCCAACAGGGCTGCCCCAACTCCAATTCCCAGGGAGCCCTGTGGGAAACTGAGGCACTACACCAGCCCAGGGGGGCGGCCATCTAGCATCCAGGGGGAGGTATTGCACTGTCCAGGGCTGCTCCCCCTGAATACAGTGTGCAGGGGCGTCCTGGCTGGGCATGGATGCCAGGCGCCTGTCACAATATATATATATACTAGCTGTGTAAGCCTGTGCTGTAAAAAGCCAGAGGTCCTACAAACTATTGAAATCATCAGAAAAAAAATGTAGATATAGAGATGTAAGGTAATTGAAAGGAACTTCTCTGGGCATCTCTCTCTCGTTAGGAGGATTTGTTTTACCGACATGCTTACATCTAGTTTTATTAGTGGCTAAGCGAGTATCCTGTTTCCTCTAAGGTTGAGCCCTTACCCCAACTCTACCTCTCCCTTCAGGGCCTGACAGACACATACACTTCCATGCATAGACATTTATATATAAAATATGTCATAATTCAGTAGAGAAACTTTAATCAAGGGTGGCACAATGCTGCCTCACAGTAAGGAGACCAGGGTTCTTATCCCAGAACCCTCTCTGTGTGGAGTCTGCATGTTCTCTCTGTGTCTGCGTGGCTTTCCTCCCACAGTCTAAAGACATACAGGTTAGGTGGGTGGGCAATACTAAATTGTGTGTGTGTGTGTGTGTGTGTGTGTGTGTTCACACTTAGAAGGACTGACACCCTGTCCAGGGTTTGTTCTTACCTTGCGCCCCTTTACTAGTTGGGATAGGATCCAGCACCTCCCGTCACCTTGTTCAAGACTAGGAGAGTTATACAATGACAATTTTAATCAAAATCTGAGACACAGTGGTACAATTTACAAAAAAAAACATTTGTGGTGGTCTGTCACAAAATAACCCCATTGAAGACGATAACAGTGGTTACCCAGACCTCATTGGTGATTGCTAAAGTGGCCGCATATAACAGTTCAGGGCCCTAAAAATGTAGGTCCACCACAGCATCCACCTGCTCCCTCTTACACACTGTTACATTTTTGTCTAACTTAAAGAATCTTGTTTAAAACTTTTTAACTCATAACTTCGTGCGTGTGGGATTTTTTTTTTTTTTCCCGATGCAAAGGCAAGCTTTGTTTTTCTCTTCAACTTTGTCTCCTCAGGACGATTTTAGCAGCCACCTCCTTGGCTGCGAAGGCTGATCTATATCTTTTGTATTTTTAATTATTCATCCTCTACCAAATGACTCCTCTGCCAAAGCTCCGCTCTCTTTTTTTTTTTTACTTCTTTCCTTGCCGCATTCTTTTTGAGAAAGATAAAGATTTTGTTTTCCTATTTTTTTTTTTCTTTTTAATACAATGTTGTTGCCAAAGCACATTTCACTCACAGCCTGGGCAGTGATTAAGTTAGAACGTGTGATCTTCTGACATTTATTAAGATGAAATTAATGCCAGCGAGCATGCAGAAATCCCCCAGTCTGAAAAGACCGAGCCCTAGCTGGAGCAGTTGTGTCTCTACGCTCCGCAAATCTCGGTCACATGCCGGAGAAGGCTGTTTGTTATGGATGTCATAACTGTTTCCACATTTGCCTATGGGTATGTCTGAGTGCCGCACATATGCAATCCATTGTGTAGTAACAGAAGTGATAAGCCGCCTTGGCTTTAAAGAAAAGGAGAGAGAGAAAAAAAACAAGATGATTCTTAATGTCACCGTCTAAAGGAAAGCATGGGAGAAAATCCTAGCGATCCGCTTTTGGCTACAAGAAAATGTTGTTGTCTTGGAAACTGGGGTATTTTTAAATACATCAGGTTCGCCCGTTCTTCTTATTTTATTTCAGAAGAAAAAAAAAATCCACAAAGTAATAAAAAACTGTGCCCTGTTCATGTTATGCCTCGGAGTGTATAAAGATGTGTTATTTGATTTTGATGAATTTCAGCAACAAATAATTTTCATTTCGCTCACTGTTAGGATTTGAGGAGTTCTTGCGGAAAACTGCGCAACAAAAGCTTCATCTTTCTGGTTACACTGCCTTGGCTATCTTTGCATCAGGTAATTATTAAACCTACGGTGCTTCTCTTGTAAATTTTATCTTCCTGTGCTGAAGCCAAAGAGGAAAAATAAATAAATAATAAAATAAAAGAAGTGTTTCCATCCCTGTCAGGCTCACTTTTCTCCATTTTAAGATGTTTTAACAGCACAAATGGACCGCGTTTCTTTGGGGATGATTGCAAGTTGTCATGGAAAATGTAAAACATCCCCAGATAGTATCAACTTTGATATATATACAGTCATATGAAAAAGTTTGGGAACCCCTCTCAGCCTGCATAATAATTGAGTCTCCTTTCAACAAAAAAGGTAACAGTGGCATGTCTTTCATTTCCTAGGAACATCTGAGCACTGGGGTGTTTTCCGAACAAATATTTTTAGTGAAGCAGCATTTAGTTTTATGAAATTAAATCAATCAATCAACCTTGTAATTTTGCTGATTTGAATGCCTGTCACTGCTCAATGCTGATGACTTGCAACACCAAATTGGTTGGATTAGCCCGTTAAGCCTTGAACTTCATAGACAGGAGTGTCCAATCATGAGTGGTAAAAGGTATTTAAGGTGGTCAACTGCAAGTTGTGCTTCCCTTTGACTCCCCTCTAAAGAGTGACAGACAGCATGGGATCCTCAAAGCAACTCTCAAAAGATCTGAAAACAAAGATTGTTGAGTCTCATGGTTTAGGGGAAGGCTACACAAAGCGATCTCAGAGGTTTAAACTGTCAGTTTCAACTGTAAGGAATGGAATCAGGGAAATGGAAGGCCACAGGCACAGTTGCTGTTAAACCAATTCAGGTCTGGCAGGCCAAGAAAAATACAGGAGCGGCATATGAGCAGGATTGTGAGAATGGATACAGACAACCCACAGATCACCTCCAAAGACCTGCAAGAACATCTCGCTGCAGATGGTGTATCTGTACATCGTTCTACAATTCAGCACAATTTGCACAAAGAACATCTGTATGGCAGGGTGATGAGAAAGAAGCCCTTTCTGCACTCACACCACAAACAGAGTCGCTTGTTGTATGCAAATGCTCATTTAGACAAGCCACATTCATTTTGGAACAAAGTGCTTTGGACTGATGAGACAAAAATGGAGTTATTTGTTCATAACAAAAAGTGCTTTGCATGGTGGAAGAAGAACACTGCATTCCAAGAACAGCACCTGCTACCTACTGTGAAATTTGGTGGAGGTTCCATCATGCTGTGGGGCTGTGTGGCTAGTTCAGGGACTTGGGGCCCTTGTTAAAGTCGAGGATCTGATGAATTCAACCCAGTATCAACAAATTCTTCAGTATAATGTTCACGCATCAGTCACAGAGTTGAAGTTATGCAGGGGTTGGATACTCCAACAAGACAATGACCCAAAACACAGTTCAAAATCTACAAAGGCATTCATGTACAATGTTCTGGAATGGCCGTCACAGTCCCCTGACTTGAATATCATCGAAAATCTATGGGATGATTTGAAGCAGGCTGTCCATGCTTCAAATTTAACTGAGCTGGAGACATTTTGTATGGAAGAATGGGGTCAAAAATACGGACATCCAGAATCCAGACACTCATCAAAGGCTATAGGAGGACAGCGTCTAGAGGCTGTTAGATTTGCAAAAGGAGGCTCAGCTAAGTATTGATGGAATATCTCTGTTGGGGTGCCCACATTAATGCACCTGTCTAATTTTGTTATGATGCATATTGCATATTTTCTGTTAATCCAATAAACTTAATGTCACTGTTGAAATCCTACTGTTTCCATAAGGCATGTCATATATTAAAAGGAAGTTGGTACTTTGAAAGCTCAGCCAATGAGAAACAAAAATCCAAAGAATTAAGACTTCCAATCTATTTCATATGACTGTATTTAGACCACATTTTAATGCCAAAGTGTTGTAAAAGAAAAATTACAGAAAGATATATTATGGTGGTAAGGGAACAGTGATGAAGATACAGTATGTGGAATCACACCTAGTTTGTAGGTCTCTAATGGTTAAAATGGCAAAAGTGTCTGGTATTCCATAAAATATTATGGTGAAGATGAACAATGAGGAGAGAAAAACAAAAAAAAGCCTTTGTGGAAGAATAAACCTCTCTGGGACCTTAAGGCCAAAAGACCACTCAGCCCTACCTGGGCATTCCATGGCATTGGTGTATGCTGAAACATCCTAGAAGATTCAGTCTTGCGGTATCACGACTAGCAGTAGCAACCTTAATAATAATAATAATGAATTCTTTACATTTATATAGCGACTATTTTCACTACTCGTAGCACTTTACACAGTGAGTGGGGAGCCACTTCAACCACCACTAATGTGTGGTACCCACCTGGGTGATGTGATGGCGGCCATTTTTGCACCAGTGTGCTCACTGTTGAATTATTAATCAGGCAGTTAAACAGGCAGACCAGGCAGCAAGGGACCTAGTGGGTGGTTGCAGGAAAGTTCTGGACTGTTAAGTCAACTCAGGAGTTATAGGAGTGACTTTATGTAACACCTGTTATTTCTAATAAATTTGAAATAAATTCAAAACTGAGAAATTATTTTGACTGGTTATTGGAACATTACACTCACCACACATGAGCTGTTAGGTGGTGAAGTGGTGAGATAGTTAGCTAATTAGAGGCAGGAGGGGCAGAATGACTAGGCTGTGTTAGGCAATTTAGCCTGGACATCAAGATACACCATACTCTTTATGAAGGATGACCAGGGATCTTTAATGACCACAGAGAGTCAAGGCCTCAGTTTTACATCTCCTCCGAAGGATGGTGCCATATTTACAGCATCATGTCCCCAACACTGCATCGTGGCATTGGGATCCACAGGGTAAGCGCCTCCTGCTGGCCTCACCAAACTCCTCTTTCAGCAGTGACCAAAGCTTTTCTCAGTTGGTCTCCCATCCAAGTACTGGCCGGGCCTGAACATGCTGAGCTTCAGGTGGATGTCCTCTTCTGAAGTGCATGTGCTAAGGCCACTGGCTCAAGGTAAAGAACACAGGGCTGGATGTGGCATGGGCTGATATGAAAAGAAGGCATCTCACCCCAAAGGATGCCAGGGACCACAAAGAGTTGGGGAATAAAACTTGGATGGCAACTGGGTAAGTAAGTAAATGAAAGAAAAATGAACTGCTTGCAAACTACTAAGGGTTAATAGGTGACAACACCGTTTTGCTCTAATGGCAGGTTATTCATACAGGTGTCTGTCATAAGACAGGGTGCAGCAAGCTGACCGAGGACAACTTCAAGTTTCTTTAGGAACGCGTCTATTTTCCTTCTTTAGGGTCTATCTGACAAGTAAAAAAAAAAAGAAGAACAGATAGCCCATTATTGTAATAAAATAAAATGCTTAAGTAATTTATATTATGTTTTTTTGATAAATAAGGGGAAGGGGGAGGAAGAAGAAAATATAAAAAGCCGATCGAAAAATAGAACTTTGCTCTTCTGCCTTGCAACGCATGAATCCACATACTCATTTATGATTGAATAAAACGCTGATTGATTTGAGCTCTTCCTGTCTTTCTCCGAGGTTTCTGCCACAGTCACATTGGATGGAATTTTTTTTAATTGAAGCTCCGCCTCTTCCCCCCTCATTCATTGGCCTAGAATCTTCAGTTCAAAAGCTCAATCCCCTGTGGTTTGCATTTTCTGTTTACAATGCGTGCTGATTTTTTCTGGAAGTATCTATTTCACAATTTTTTACTAAAAGAATGCATGTGTTTTGCACATTTTGAGCATATGACTTGTCACACACGTGCAATTAGGAGGCACTCAACAGGCCCAAAGGTGAATGAAACATCGTAACACAAGGGGTTGATGTGCGGTATTAACATCTCTCTCTCTTTTTCTTCAGACAAAAAGAAGAAAAATAAACATTACTTACTTCTGGGCTTCAAGATGTCACTTCTGGCGCCTCCAGATGACAATACTTCTGGTCTACTTTTGATGATGTCGCAGCCGTCTCACAGTTTCGACGTCATCTCCTGCCAACTAACTTCCATTCTCCGTTTTAGTTCTTAATAAAAACACCATCTTTGAATGTAACTTTGTCAATCGCCATATATGCTTTTGATCACTAAGAAGTCTTTGCGTTTTCTTTTCTTGCCCATTAGACATTATACAGGGATGGTCCCCAAACCTTTTTCCTAGGTGGAATGTGGCGATGTGGGTTCTGGCTCCACACTCCCATCTGATTTTTGGAAGCACTTGAACCCAACACCGTCGATAACGTAACCGAGTGAGCTAGTCAGTGAAGGCAAATAAACACTTGAGCAAGGGGTGGTGCAAAAAGTGAATAGTGCTTTTATTTAAAATCCAACAAAACAGGTGTTCAAATAAATAGTGCAGTTCTTTCTTCAATAAATAATCCAATAAAAGGTGGAGGTTAAAATCAATAGAAAAACATAATCCTTAAAAACCAGAGGTTAAAATCTTCTCACGGAAGCTGTCTTAAAAACAACAAACAAGCTCGGTGCTTCTTTTCTGTTAGCATCTCACCTGCTTATCCCTTTTGGGCTTAGCAGCAGGCAAGACGCTCTCTGCAGCTGCCCTCCTCTACACACTCGAGACTGGAGACCTCCCGATCCCTGGCTTCGGTTTGGCTCTTATCCCAGTCCCCGAGACTTGATTAGCCCAATGGCCAGGACGCACACATTGGGGACTCCACCATTAAGTCTCCCGACTTCCGCTGCCTTTCCGCGGCCTTCTGCGGCTCATTGCTTTCACCAGGTCACTCCCGCTACATGGTCGCTCAGCGGGAGCAACATCCACTCAAACACCCGGGTGATGGCCTTACACCCAGCTTCCTCACAGCTGCCCTCGAGCGCTCAATCGCGCGCTCACCACACGCACGCACCGCCTGCTTCCTCGCTCCCTGTAACCTCCGTCCTCTTTTTTCCATTTTTTCCCCTCTCTCTTTTCTCATCTCTCTCGTTCCTTTCTCAATCCCTCCTCTCGTTCTTTTGTTCATCCTCTCCACAACCGACTCGCGCTTCTTTTAAAATGACGATTGCCACAGCAGCTGCACCATTAGCCATGGGACAATCATGAATGTGGGCAGTTCCTCACCTGTGCACTCGGTGAGAAACGCCCACACCCTACGGATCGCCCCACGGCTCGCTATGGCCCAACGTCCCCTCGCTAAGCCGCGAGCGCGGTGATCATTTATTTAAAATGAATGGCCTTTGCTCAACGAGCTGTGGACCCAATACACCACATGGAAGTGCTTTATTTCTGGGAAAAAATCCATTACAGACTTAATAACTGACATGTGGAATAAGCCACTGCTAAAAAGTCATTACTTTCACATGGTTTTCTCATAGCTTTATTTTATTTTAACCCTGATACTCTGTATATGCATTTAATTATCATTATCGTTCATGGTGGCTCCACAATCCATACTAACCCCTACTTTCTCTGCTGTTCTTTTTCCAGTTTTCTCAGGTAGTGATCTTCTCCCCCACCACCTAATCAAAGCACCGTGATGTCCCTACATTGATGGATTGAAGGCCAGAGGTCCACATGACCATCATCATCATCATCAAATGAAGCCGGAAAACCATGAGGACTGATTGAGATCATTGATGTAAGGTAGAATGCCTAGAGGGGGCTGGGCGGTCTCGTGGCCTCAGAACCCCTGCAGATTTTGTTGTGTTTTTCTCCAGCCGTCTGGAGTTTTTGTTTGTTTTTTCTGTCCTCCCAGGCCATCGCACCTTACTTTAACTCTATGTTAATTACTATGGCCTAATTTTATTTTTATATTTTGTCTTTTTTCGATTTCTTCATCTTGTAAAGCACTTTGAGCTACATTATTTGTATGAAAATGTGCTATAGAAATAAATGTTGTTGTCGTCATGTTGTACGTTGCACCTTTGGTCCTGCAGGACATTATTTTGTCTAACTGTGTGCTTTAATGTATATGGTTGAGATGACAATACAGCTGTACTCGACTTGACTTGAATGGATTCTGAAAATCGACTATATATGCAGCCAACTGCTGCACTTCCGGAGCCGATATCGAATCAGACTAGCTATGGCGCTGATCGCTTCAAGACGTGTCCAGACTTACAGTAAATGACGTAAGTTGCATTATTCAAACATCAGGAGCTAAAAAGGAGAAGGACTTCAAACTACAGGTTTCAAGCTACAATTACCGAGGTAAGATCCAAAGGCTTAATAACTCATATCTACTATGAACTTACATGGGACAAATATGTGATTACATTAGGCATTTTTAAAAAAAAAATAGAGTTTTAAATAATTACTTATTAAACTTTATATAGGGATAGGTGAATATATATGTAAGCTCAATATATAATAACATGAGTATGCTGGAAATCGTATCCTGTAAAAAGCAAATGTCTCTGAGTCAGCAAAACAGTGAATGCCAAACCGCTGCTTCATTGTTAGGTTCTCAGTTTGTTCCCTCAATTACCTGTAGATGGTCTCCACTCTGAGAGACGTGTCTTCATCAAGTGCTGGGTCGACAACTGCTATATCCAGAGCTGAAGTGTAGTCATGGTCCTTGAGGATTTTATCATCCTCCTCCGTCTCACCCGGTGTGTCATCCTCCATTGGTCGCTTTCTCCTCTCCCAAACCCCCGGTCTTGAAAGTGGAACGGAGAAATTATTCCACTCAAACAAGGAACCACTCCCTTCTTCAACAGTCGCCACCCTGTCTCAGACCTTGGCTCGCGAAAATCCTCTTTTTTAAAATGCTGGCTACAAACTCGGGGATGGGGACTAACCGTAAAGCGCTCTCTCCAGATAACGACGATACATTTAGATCGGGTTTCTGCATCGGAGGGAAATTTACGAAAACTAACTACCTTGTTGTACTTACTGGAAGCTTGACGTAAAGGTACACAACAATGTTCAGCTGTAGAGCTATCTGTACACTGAAACGTAAACTTCATTTTCTTGGACATTCTCGCCACTAAACAAAAATCACAACTGCAGTATGGACAACGGAAGTGACTGAGCATGCTGAGATTTCACCAGAAGTATGTCAGCACTACCGTGTGCATTTAGCCTATTAAATGGTCAAAACTCATGCAGAAATATCATTTTGGGGGGGAATATTCCTTTAATGGTGAAAGAATTTATAATTTAAGTTGCCCAGGGCTGGGTCTCCACATGATGTAGTAGAGATAGATAGATAGATATGAAAGGCACTATATAATAGATAGATAGATAGATAGATACTTATTCCCCTAGGGGAAATTCACATACTCCAGCAGCAGCATACTAATAAAAAGCAATATTAAATTAAAGAGTGATAAAAATGAAGGTATAACAGACAATAACTTTGTATAATGTTAACGTTTACCCCCCCAAGTGGAATTGAAGAGTCGCATAGTGTGGCAGAGGAGCGATCTCCTCAGTCTATCAGTGGAGCAGGACGGTGACAGCAGTCTGTCGCTGAAGCTGCTCCTCTGTCTGGAGATGATCCTGTTCAGTGGATGCAGTGGATTCTCCAAGACTGACAGGAGTCTGCTCAGCGCCTGTCACTCTGCCACGGATGTCAAACTGTCCAGCTCCGTGCCTACAATAGAGCCTGCCTTCCTCATCAGTTTGTCCAGGTGTGAGGCGTCCCTCTTCTTTATGTTGCCTCCCCAGCACACCACCGCGTAGAAGAGGGCGCTCGCCACAACCGTCTGGTAGAACATCTGCAGCATCTTATTACAGATGTTGAAGGACGCCAGCCTTCTAAGGAAGTATAGTCAGCTCTGTTCTCTCTGCACAGAGCATCAGTCACAACTAAGCTATTTATAATTTAACTAAGCTATTTTTAATTTAAAATGTTCATCTTTATCTATTGTTATTTCATTACTTACATTTAAGCAGTTTAAATCAGAAATATATTAATATGATTTATCATCTGGGCCGAGTCTTTGGGGATTTTTTAGTTGGCCTGTTGGTATTTAGCAGATGACACCTGATTTAATTTCTACTCATAAAATAAATTAGCTAACTTTAGTCCATGAGCACTGCTCTATATATCTTATTTTCAGAATGGTTTATGAAAATGGGTTAAGCTGTGCAGTTCCTTTGAAGTTGCAGGAGTGTTGGCGGCAATTTCAAATCTTTTCTCTTCTTTTTTCACCATACTCAATTCTTAACAATTTGAAATATTAGGAAGACATGTCATGTTGCATGTCTGTGTGATGCTGGCAAGACCTTGAACCCTGGAACATCTAGTAGTTCATGAACTGAGAGCAGTCTGGAAAGGAACGAAATGGAGACAAAAAAGGTATAAGTGAAAAAACAGTGAGTCTTAACTTACAGTGAATAAATAGAAATGAAATCAAAAATCGTAGATTTGTCAACTGAATTATACCATCCAGATGGCACACAAAATAACATAAAAAAATAGCAAAAAGAAATACGTTTACAAAAACAACAAATACTCTCTTCCCCCAATCTTCCAGATATATAATTTAGTAGTTTTTCCATAATTTATATACTGTATGTGTGTATATAAACACGAGGGCTGACTGAAAACGAATGAGGCTGTCCATGTTTCTCTTTCACGGAAGCAGACATGGGAATCTGTGCAGGTGTTTGTGAATGGCATACATCGATGTGTATGGACCTGCGGTAGGACCACCATATTCTTCAGCTTTCTGTCACAGCGTGTGTTGTCACAGTGGATAAAAATGACGTTCTTGTGAGAGTACGGCAGAGGTGTGCGATTGAATATGGAGTTCGGCTTTGGAAAGGCGGTAATGAAACACCTGAAAAAAGCACAGCAACACGGGAAAAAGTTCTCCTCAGTTGATGGAGTGAAAACGCCATGTTCACATAGCTAAAAGTGATGTTGCAAAACGGACACTACTTTGAAAAAGAAAAATGCTTTGAGCCCATGGACTCACCCAATTCTTAAAAAAAAGAATCTGGGTCATCTGTGCCATTGTATATAAATAATATAATTGTTTATTAATAATAATAATAATCTCTCTCTCTCTCTTTCTGTGTATATATATATACTGTATATATATATATATATTGTGGTACCTGCCCAGGAGGACCGGAGGAGGGCTTGTGCCTCCTCCAGACCGCGAGGGGGCGTCCGCCCTGGTTATGTTGGGGGCCTCAGGTACAGGGCTTGGAAGCCCAGCCCTGTAGGGCTGTAGGTACCCGTGGCCACCGCCAGGCGGCACCCAGGTGCCTGAGGAACCCTGGAGTCCAGCACTTCTGCCACACCAGGAAGTGCTGGGGGTAAGACGACAGGGGACACCCATACGGCTTCCGGGTGTGCAGCCAGCACTTCCGCCACACTGGGGTGTGGCTAGGACTGATTGCCGGGAAGCAGCTGGAGCCCATCCGGGTTCCCATTTATACGCCTCCTCCAGTCAGAGACAAGAGTCGGGTGGAAGAGTGGGAACGTCTGGAGAAGGGAGGAGGCGGTAAGAAGAAAAGAGAGAGAGATAGAGAGGAAAAGAGAAGAAGAAAGAGGAGGCATTGGAGTGGCCTGGACTGAGGGGTATTGGGGATTAGTGAGCGGAACTGTAAATAAGAAAATGGAAAATAAACGTGTGTTTGTGGGTGACATTAACGTGTCTGGTCTGGGGCAAGGTTCACAATATATATATATACTAGCAAAATACCCGCGCTTCGCAGCGGAGAAGAAGTGTGTTAAAGAAGCAATGAAAAAGAAAAGGAAACATTTTGAAAATAACGTAACATGATTGTCAATGTAATTGTTTTGTCACTGTTGTGAGTGATGAGTGTTGCTGTCATATATATATATATATATATATATATATATATATATATATTACACACACACACAAACATATATATATACATATCTATACATATACACATATATATACACACAAATACATATATACATACATACACACACACATATATAAACATATATATACATATACATACATATCTACATATATACACACACAGCTATTTCGTATCAGTGCAATACGCTGTTTGTTAAAACGGATGACACCCGCTCTTACGTGCAAGTCTGCGTGGATATTATGAACTATCGTATTTGTTCAAGTTCTATTTAAATTTTAAATAGAAGGAATTTTTATTTAGTCGACAGAAATATCTTTGGTAGGAATGGTAAAAACAGACAGGAATATTATTCCTGAATAAATCAACTCAAACCTTAAACAACTTATAATATTTTGCTCTCCATAAAATATATCCTGTCTAAATTATACAAGTTAGAAATAAAGTAAACATTAAAAGAACAAACATTCAAATTTCTTTACTCTTATGTAATTTTATATAAAAAATAAACTTAGATTTTAAATATCCCAAAAGATTTTGCTCTCCATAAAAATATATCCTGTCAAAATTATACAAATTCAAATATGAACATGCTGCATAACAAAACCTGGAAATATAAATAAAATGTGTTCCTTTCAGCAATAACAAATCAAATCATTCAGTTGTCTTTGCTCATATGTCATTTTAGAGCTGGACGCCTGGCATCTTTTTGGCCACAGGTTCGTTTCTGTTTGGTGTGAGGTTCTGTGTTGTGGAGATTCTCAGGATGGATTGCAGGTGCTCATCAGTGAGGCGACTCCTGTGTGCTGTTTTGTTAGTCTTTATCACTGAGAAGAGCTTCTCACACAGATATGTGCTACCAAACATGCACAAGGTTCGAGCCGCATGTAGACGGACTTTTTTTGTTCTTCAAAGTCACCAAAGCGCCGTGCAAACTCAGTGCGCTCAGTTTATCAGCAAAGTGCGGTGTTGGGAACACCGTAGTGACGACTTGGTTTAACATTACTTGGTAACAGGGAAAGTGGGGCAAGTGGTTGTGTCTCCCATAAAAGCAGCTTCACTTGAAATCACTTTGTGATTGTGCACGGGTAAAACGTCCGCTGAAGTGTCAGATTCTTATTTAATTCTTCTGCTTTCTGTATCTTCTGCATTGCATTCAGGTCTTTCAGGTTACCCTGATGTTTTGTTTTATAGTGCCGTCTTAGATTAAATTCTGTAATTACAGCCACATTAGCTCCACAAATGAGACACACGGGTTCAGTAAACATATACTCAGCCTCCCATCGGTTTTAAAGGCTCTATTTTCAGAATCAACTTTTCTCTTCAGCATCGTGTGAGCTAGCTTCGCAATAACTTGCAGCATCATAAGGTAGACTTGATTAACGCGGTAAGTGTTACCAGGCTTCATATACCGGGCTTTAATAACAATAATACAGTATATAAAATGATCTCGCGGGCGGATATAATTACGCCGGGCGGATGTGGCCCGGCCCTTGAGTTTGACACATATGGACTAAATAGAACTTGAAAAGATATATTTTTTCAAATGTGATCGCAATTCAGATAGAGTTGGCGCACTACAGCCTGCATGCCTCAATAAGTCATCCTCCCCTCGCTCTTACTTTTTACCGTTCATCTAATGAATACACTGAGTATGGCTTTACCAAAACAATCATTGATGGCGAATAAAGTATCCATTATTCGAGTATGTAGATCGGGTTATATATATATACATATATATATACCCGTATCGCAGCGGAGAAGTAGTGTGTTAAAAAGCTAGAAAAAAAAGGGAACATTTTAAAAATAACGTAACATGACTGTCAATATACAGTATTTGTTTTGTGAGTGTTACTGAGTGTTGCTGTCATCAAGGATTTGATTATCATTATTTCTTTCAATCAGGTTCGTATTTGTAGGATGTGTTGTGTTCAAGTTACATTCCGTGTTTGTCAATCGTTGTAAAGATGACAGGTTTCATTCATCGATTCGTTTCTTACTGCATCAATAAACAGCTCGTCTTCTTCTTTATCTGAGACCTGACACACTGCATGCACGGGTTTTTTACACTGTCTTCCTTTAGCGGGACATTGACTTTTCCAACGTGTGCTTTGTTTCCGCAGTAGCTGGATTTATGAATATGCTTGTATGTATGGCGCTTCATATTTTTGCTGCCTTTTCAATTGTGTAATTCGTTTTGTTCAGCTCTTTGGAACTGTTGCTTTTTATCTGTGCACTGCGTCAGTTCACGTGAGCCACTCGGTGTACATGCAGCTGTGCTGGTGCCATCTTGTGCTATGTCCATGGCTGTATTTAATGTTACCTTAGTCCTGGCACTTAAAACTTTCTCTCGCAGTTTCGCTGAGTTTGTGTCAAACACCACCCTGACCATCTCATCTTCCTCTCCATAAGCACAGTCCTTCACCCGTGAATATTTAGTGGCAGTTTGCTATTGGATTGCCGCTGACGGACGGCCTTATATGGGCAGGCACTAAATTACAAACGCCAGCGCCAGCCTGTCTATGAACTTAATTTAAAGTGTAGGTTTACATCGTGCTTTGTTTCAAGTAGCAGAACTCATGAATATGGTTGTATATGTCACTCGCCGCTTCTTATTGTTTAGCTGCCTTCTCAATTATATAATGCATGTTTTCTTCAGCGCTTTTTGAGGTCTTCCTGGTTTTCTATGTACTGTGTGATTACGTGGGAGGCGTGATGATGTCACACGAAACTCCCCACGGCGTTGAAGCTCATCTCCATTACAGTAAATGGAGAAAAACTGCTTCCAGTTATGACCATTACGCATAGAATTTCGATATAAAACCTGCCCAACTTTTGTAAGGAAGCTGTAAGGAATGAACCTGCCAAATTTCAGCCTTCCACCCACACGGAAGTTGGAGAATTAGTGATGAGTCAGTGAGTGAGTGAGTCAGTGAGTGAGGGCTTTGCCTTTTATTAGTATATATATATATATATATATATATATATATATATGAAATATTTTACATACAAATGTCTACACGTGGCAGTGTGTGTGTCTGTCTGGCTCAGAAGTGAGAGGTGGAGTCGGGGTGAGGGCTCTTCCTCCAAGAATACGTAGGTGAGGCCAGAACGTTGGCAAAACGAAACCTCTGAAGAAAGAGTCACTTGCTTAGCGGCTACTACAGAAGCGAGACAAGCACATCGGCAAAACAGTATCCCTTTTACTTTTCCTCCCTCTGCTAATACACAAGTAAGGCGAGCATGAGGGCAAAAGAAAACCTCTGAAGAAAGACTGTCGCTTAGCTTCTAATGCACAAATGAGGCGAGCACATCTGCAAAATGAATCCTCCTAGGAGAGAGATGCCCAGAGTAGTTCCTTTCAATTATCTGACATCTGTACATTTCAATTTTTTTTTCTGACGATTTCAATAGTTTCTAGAACCCCGGGCTTTTTACAACACAGGCTTACACAGCTAGTATATATATATACATCTGTCTGTATGTCTATCCGCTTTTCACGAGAAAACAAATTAACAGATTTAGATTGGGTTTTTTTCTACAATTTGCTTGAACATTCAGGTTTATTTTGAGACTTCTCTCATTTCGCTATGTATCAGAGTTCATTTGTGTTATCGATTTATTGGCGTGAATCCAACAGAGACACATCGGGCCAAGGAGAGGGGGAGACGGGACCTCAGAAGTGGGGAGCAGAGCGGGGCCGTCTTCACTCACGCACGTACCTCCGTTCGAGTCACTCTACCTCTGTCCACGTGTTGGAGTGTACCTTGCCTCCACTTATCTAGCGATACCTGTTTGCTCAGAAGACATTATCATCTACAGATTGTTAAAGAGTAACGTTTGACGTTTTTGTGAGTGAAATCAGAGCTACGTGTGTTTTAGAGGGTAGCTGCTGATTACCAGAGATATCCCAGCCGGATGCTTTTCTCCCCACGTGGGTGACGCTCTCCCGTCAGAGCTAAAGTCAATCAGATACAGTGGCAACGTTTGACGTTAGAGGGTACCTACTTTCCAGTTGGCCAGAATTATATTTTTTTTAATTGATTTTTAAAGTTTCTCCTGTTTCACTACTACATGGGCGGAGCTATGGAGGACAGCTATTATAATGATATATACCATGGGGGTAGGAGTTCCTTGGAGTTTTGAATGTACACATTACTGTTATAAATAAGGATACAAATGCATTAACTACCAGTACTGCTAAGGTAAGAAAAGGGAAATGCTGTTATGGAGTACTGGTGTGTACCTTCTCACTTCATACACTGACTTTACCCCAACTCTTGATGTAAAACTAATCCTGTCCGATTTGGGCTTAAGTGTAGCATCCCTGGAGTTATACTTAACAGTTTTTACAATACAAGCAGACATTTTATTTGCCATTGTATTTCCCTAGAAGATGACAATATTGAGTCATCATAAACCCATAAATCTTTTTCAGAGATTGCTACGTATAAGACAGCATCTCCAACCTTATATTTATAATTAATGCTCCTGCATGAAGCACTTTACACTTTTATACCATATGCTGTATTTTATATTTTTGTGATAATTTTTTTATTAACAAAAAACAAAAGAACACGCGGTATAAGAATATATAACCCAAAGAGTGAAACAAACCAGCCCACCAAATCCCAGCCGGAGCCTGGAGTCAAATATCTTTGGATATCGCCTTAGTCAATGGGTGGGCCTCTCTGGCAGTGTCTTAAATTGGTTTGAATCCTACCTGACAGGGAGAAAATATTTTGTTAGTTGTGGGAATTACAACTCGAAGACACATGATATCCAATATGGTGTTCCACAAGGCTCTATCCTGGGTCCGCTGTTATTCTCAATCTACATGCTTCCGTTAGGTCAGATTATCTCAGGGCACAACGTGAGCTACCACAGCTATGCTGATGACACACAGCTGTACTTATCAATAGCACCTGATGACCCTGATTCTATTGATTCACTAACACAATGTCTGACTTGTATCTCAGAATGGATGAATAGTAATTTTCTCAAGTTAAATAAAGAGAAAACTGAAATTTTAGTGATCAGCAATAATGGATACAATGAAGCTATTAGAAATAAACTGGATACATTAGGATTAAAAGTCAAGACGGAGGTAAAAAGCTTAGGGGTGATTGTTGACTGTAATCTGAATTTTAAATCACATATTAATCAGATCATTAGGACAGCATTTTTCACTTAAGAAACATAAGTAAAGTTAGACCTCTTTATCACTGAAAGATGCTGAGAAATTAGTTCACGCGCTTGTTTTCAGTCGACTAGATTACTGTAACGCACTCCTCTCAGGACTACCCAAAAAGATATAAATCGTTTGCAACTAGTGCAGAATGCAGCGTTGAAGCTCATCTCCATTACAGTAAATGGAGAAAAACTGCTTCCAGTTATGACCATTACGAAGAATTTCGATATAAAACCTGCCCAACTTTTGTAAGGAAGCTGTAAGGAATGAACCTGCCAAATTTCAGCCTTCCACCCACACGGGAAGTTGGAGAATTAGTGATGAGTCAGTGTGAGTGAGTCAGTGAGTGAGGGCTTTGCCTTTTATTAGTATATATATATATATATATATATATATATATATAAATATTTTACATACAAACGTCTTACACGTGGCAGTGTGTGTGTCTGTCTGGCTCAGAAGTGAGAGGTGGAGTCGGGTGAGGGCTCTTCCTCCAAGAATACGTAGGTTGGCAAAACTAAACCTCTGAAGAAAGAGTCACTTGCTTAGCGGCTACTACAGAAGCGAGACAAGCACATCGGCAAAACAGTATCCCTTTTACTTTTCCTCCCTCTGCTAATACACAAGTAAGGCGAGCATGAGGGCAAAAGAAAACCTCTGAAGAAAGACTGTCGCTTAGCTTCTAATGCACAAATGAGGCGAGCACATCTGCAAAATGAATCCTCCTAGGAGAGAGATGCCCAGAGTAGTTCCTTTCAATTATCTGACATCTGTACATTTCAATTTTTTTTCTGACGATTTCAATAGTTTCTAGAACCCCGGGCTTTTTACAACACAGGCACAGCTAGTATATATATATACATCTGTCTGTATGTCTATCCGCTTTTTTAAAACAAATTAACAGATTTAGATTGGGTTTTTTTCTACAATTTGCTTGAACATTCAGGTTTATTTTGAGACTTCTCTCATTTCGCTATGTATCAGAGTTCATTTGTGTTATCGATTTATTGGCGTGAATCCAACAGAGACACATCGGGCCAAGGAGAGGGGGAGACGGGACCTCAGAAGTGGGGAGCAGAGCGGGGCCGTCTTCACTCACGCCCTACTCTCTTTCGAGTCACTCTACCTCTGTCCACGTGTTGGAGTGTACCTTGCCTCCACTTATCTAGCGATACCTGTTTGCTCAGAAGACATTATCATCTACAGATTGTTAAAGAGTAACGCTTGACGCTTTTGTGAGTGACCATCAGAGCTACGTGTGTTTTAGAGGGTAGCTGCTGATTACCAGAATATCCCAGCCGGATGCTTTTCATTTACGTGGGTGACGCTCTCCCGTCAGAGCTAAAGTCAATCAGATACAGTGGCAACGTTTGACGTTAGAGGGTACCTACTTTCCAGTTGGCCAGAATTATATTTTTTTTAATTGATTTTTAAAGTTTCTCCTGTTTCACTACTACATGGGCGGAGCTATGGAGGACAGCTATTATAATGATATATACCATGGGGTAGGAGTTCCTTGGAGTTTTGAATGTACACATTACTGTTATAAATAAGGATACAAATGCATTAACTACCAGTACTGCTAAGGTAAGAAAACTGACTTTACCCCAACTCTTGGAAATGCTGTTATGGAGTACTACAAGCAGTGTGTACCTTCTCACTTCATACACTGACTTTACCCCAACTCTTGATGTAAAACTAATCCTGTCCGATTTGGGCTTAAGTGTAGCATCCCTGGAGTTATACTTAACAGTTTTTACAATACAAGCAGACATTTTATTTGCCATTGTATTTCCCTAGAAGATGACAATATTGAGTCATCATAAACCCATAAATCTTTTCATTTTACGTCATAAGACAGCATCTCCAACCTTATATTTATAATTAATGCTCCTGCAAAGCACTTTTATACCATATGCTGTATTTTATATTTTTGTGATAATTTTTTATTAACTGAAAAACAAAAGAACACGCTTAATCCTGATAAGAATATATAATAAAAAAGTGAAACAAACCAGCTCCCCAGTCTACAAATCCCAGCCCGGAGCCTGGAGTCAAATATCTTTGGATAACCCAATCTCCCGAAAAGAGAAGTGTAAAAGGATCAGGATGAGTCTGATAACCCAATCTCCTAAAAAGAGAAGTGTAAAAGGATCAGGATGAGTCTGGTTAAAACAACCTGGGTAGGGGGGCTGCATTATTGCAAAGTTCAATTGAATTATATGGAGGCACCATTAATCTGTGATGAAGATAGTTCAAGGTGGATTCCCTTATACATAGGAGACTGGCAGTTGTCTACAGTAAAAGGATGTGGTGCCTTCCCCTGGGAGACAAGAATGAATTTTGCTATTAGAGCGCTAAGATGGAATATTTTATATTGAAAGGTTAAAGTGGAAGAATAGAGAAGATTTGAACGTAATAAAAAGACAGTCATAGAGTTTGGGGCACCCAGCTGGTGATGCCAATGAAACTGTTGGCAAAGTAACAAAATGATCAACAATAAACACAATAACATCTTTGCCTATGTGAGTCCAAGACTGGCCTCAAGTAAGCTGGGGGTGGTCATCAAGCAGGATGGCAGTGGATTTAGGAGTCCACAAACAGGAAGTGACATCGTCAGACATCTTGGTACCATCCATCCTCAGGTCAGCCGATGGAGGAAGAAGGAGACGCATTAAAAGACAGCATCAACCTCTGATTCAGAGTGGAATTGCCATTCAACGGTCCCTGAAGTTGTGCATGTGTGTGACAAGAAGAATACTTAAAGTATATTCCATCCAAAAATAATCGCTTTTTATGTATAACTTACCCCACTACAGTTTGTAGTGATGGCTGAGAAAAAATGTTTAATCTCATGTTTTGAGCTGAACAAAGATTGTAAAGTTGATGATATATTTAAGGGTCTATAGTGACTAGTACAGCATTAAAAAAAGTCACATTTTGAAAGTTGAACGGTGGCTGATCGTGTTTTGTTTTCATTTGTGAGAGTTTTCACCAGAGGTGCTTATTTAACAATATTTTAGTAAATATATGTTGTAATTGGGTAAAGGGAAGCCAAAACAAATACTGGGAGTACCTACACAATAAATAAGAGAAAAATCTACTCTGGGTACCAAAATAAAGCCGACTTCAAACAGCCTCACAACAGACAAATGTGTAGCACCAACAGGAGTTTTGTCCATGATGACTACTTGGTCAAAATGCGATGCCAGCTCCCATTTTTATGGCATCCAGGCCAGAAGGGGAGGAGCCATCTCAGGGCATTGTGGGTAGGGCTAGGCATCCTCCTTGGGTATCTCCTCAGAGCTACAGGACAAAGAGAAGATACCGTTAGTGTAAGCAGCCCCTCTCATCCCAGAGTGGTATCGCTTACCTCATCCGTGCCCAGAAGGTGGTCATGACAACATGTGTTTAGAACGTTGTGAGCAAATGACTGAATGATGTGACTTGTGGATTGTGTGAAATAAGTAACAACAAGTGCTTTTCATTGGTCACCTTTGATGACTATCTTTTGTCATTTCCATTCATGAAAACATGAAACTAAACATTTTTCTTGGCAGACCCAACAAATGACATAGCATAAGTAACGTAGAATCATTCAAACTTTTGCATGGAGTACTGTTTTAAAGAAAGAAAGCAAGGACTTTACTGTATTTCAATGTAATTGTTGAATTCTGAATTATTTTGCCACCTTCTTAGTAGCTGCCATTCTTTCATTTGTGGAGATTTGGGAATTTGACACATTTACAAAATGCAGCAGAATGTACTGTATGGCATCAAAGTAAAAGTAAAAGACGCATATTTTTAGGAAGTCACTTTGCACTGGAGAGATTCCGAAGGACTGGAAAATGGCAAATATCATCCCATTATATAAAAAGGGTGACAGGGCAGATCCAAGCAACTATAGGCCAGTAAGCTTAACATGCATCACAGGAAAATTAATGGAAGGAATTATTAAGGATAAGATTGAGCAACACATGGCAAGGACAGGAGTTATTCTGAACAGTCAGCTTGGGTTCAGAAGAGGGAGGTCGTGTTTTACTAACATGCTGGAATTCTATGAGAAGGCAACAGAAGCATACGATCAAAGTGGAGCTTATGATATTATTTATCTGGACTTTCAGTAAGCATTTGATAAGGTGCCACATGAGAGGGTGGGCATTGAACTAAAAGAAGTGGGAGTTCAGAGTGTGGTGTGAAGATGGGGGCAGAATTGGCTCAGACACAGGAAGCAAAGGGTGATGGTGCGAGGAACCTCATCAGAACTGGCAGATGTTAAGAGTGGTGACCAGCAGGGGTCAGTGCTGAAGCTGCTGCTATTATTAATATATATAAATATTTTATCTAGGAATATAAGTAGCAAGCTGGTGAAGTTTGCAGATGATATCAAGATACGTGAACTAGCAGATAATTTGGAATCCGTTATATCATTACAGAAGGACTTGGATAGCATACAGGCTTGGGCAGATGAAATTTAATGTCAGTAAATGTAAAGAATTACACATAGGAAGTAAAAATGTGAGGTTTGAATACACAGTAGAAGGTCTGAAAATCAAGAGTCCACCTTATGAGAAGGATTTAGGAGTCATCGTGGACTCTAAGCTATCAACTTCCTGACAGTGTTCAGAAGCCATTAAGAAGGCTAACAGAATGTCAGGTTATATAGCGCCTTGATGTGTGGAGTACAAGTCACAGGATGTTCTTCTCAGTCTTTATAACACACTGGTGAGGCCTCATCTTGAGTACTATGAGCAGTTTTGGTCTCCAGGCTACAAAAAGGACATAGCAGCGTTTGAAAAAGTCCAGAGAAGAGCGACTAGGCTGATTCCAGGACTACAGGGGGTGAGTTATGAGGAAAGATTAAAAGAGCTGAGCCTTAAGAGTTTAAGCAAAAGAAGATTAAGAGGTGACATGATTGAAGTGTTTAAAATTATGAAAGGAATTAGTCCAGTGGATTGAGACTGTGACTTTAAAATGAGTTCATCAAGAACACGGGGACACAGTTGGAAACTTGTTAAGGGTAAATTTCGCACATACATTAGGAAGCTTTTCTTTACACAAAGAACGATAGACACTTGGAATAAGCGACCAAGTAGTCTGGTAGACAGTAAGATGTTAGGGACTTTCAAAACTCGACTAACAGAAGTCCACATGACCATCATCATCAAGTCCTTCCATGAGAACCCTAAATACAAACAGGACTGTTTCATTTATGTTAGGTAGATTGCCCAGAGGGGAGCATGGTCTGGAATCCTACAGATTTTATTTTTTTCCAGCCGTCTGGAGTTTTTTTTTTAGTTTTTTCTGTCCTCCCTTAGCCATCGGACCTTACTTATTCTATGTTAATTAATGTTGACTTATTTTTATTTTTTATTGTGTCTTCTATTTTTCCATTCTTCATTTTGTAAAGCACTTTGAGCTACATTTTTTTGTATGAAAATGTGCTATATAAATAAATGTGGTTGTTGATGTTTTTTTTGGAAGAAATAACAACAACAACAACATTTATTTATATAGCACATTTTCATACAAATAGTAGCTCAAAGTGCTTTACAAAATGAAGAATGGAAAAATGAAAGATACAATTATAAAACAAAATAAATCAACATTAACATCGAATAAGAGTAAGGTTCAATGGCCAGGGGACAGAAAAAAAAAAACTCCAGACGGCTGGAGAAAAAAAAATAAAATCTGTAGGGATTCCAGACCATGAGACCGCCCAGTCCCCTCTGGTGGACAATAAGTGGACAGGACTGGCGAGCTTTGCTGGGCTGAATGGCCTGTTCTCGTCTAGAGTTGTTCTAATGTTCTAAAAAGAGATGTGGTTCAGGGGCAGACCTTGGAAAGACATCACTGAGGACCTCACGTCACGTGGAGCGTTTTCTGCATTTGTTGTCTTCAGTGTCTCAGATTAGATATCTCTGATGACATCGGCTTCTATCTTTAGATTTAATCAATGTGGGCCAGAATTTAAGGGAAAGCTTTATGAACGTTTTTGTAAATTAGGTTGTATGTGTTGTGTAATGTATTATATGAAGATGCTACAAGTATTATACTGAAGTGCTCCCTGTGTGCATGACCAATGTGTTCTAGTTTTTTTTTTTGTTTTGTTTTACTTTTTGTATATACTTTGTTAGTCACCAAAGTGAAATTGTCTTTTCGCATGATCTTTGTAGGTCAGAATCAAGAGTCAACCATTGAACAGCATCCCTGGAGCAATTGTCAGGTTAAAGGTCTAGTAGGATCCTTTCTGGCAGTAATGGGATCTGAACGGGCAACCTTCCAGAAAGCAAGCCCAGATTTGGCCGACATACAAATATTTGTGCATGTGCCAAAGGGGAGGGGGTTATCCATCAGAAAAACCCTGGACACAAACAAAACCTCTAACATCAAATCCAAAATACCACATTTAAGAAAAATCCAAAATAGTATAGCCAAAAGATAACCAAAATTAAAAAGTGGATCCCTGCTCTTTCCTCAACAAGAACACAGGAACACGCATGGCTACATTTCTCACAAACATTTTATCTTCATATTGTGGACCACCAGGCAGGCACTGCCACCCCAACCTGACACATACAGGTGTGGGACACAAGGTCAGGGCACACAAGTGTTTTTATTTTTCTTGTTCCCCACAAGAATAACACAATCACCAAGCACACAGGCACAACACAATTCTTTTCTTCTCTTTCTCTTTTCACCTCCACTCCTCCCAGCAAGCTTCGTCTCCCTCCTCCCGACTCTGGCTCACCGAGTAGTGTCAGCTGGCCACTTTTAGGAGGCACTGGGAAGTGCTCCAGGTGTTCGTTGTTCCACTTACAGCCCATAAGGGCTCAGCACCTGCTGCAGCACCCACTGGTGGCACCCACAGATCCCAACAGGGCTGTATCCAATTCCAGCTCCCATGGAGCCCTACGGGTGTTCAAGGCACCACTGCAACCCAGGGGGGCTGCCATCTAGTTTACTGGGGGAGTTGCTGCTCTGGATACGCTCCCTCCCTCAGCCCTTCCAGCCTGGAGGCGTCCTGGCTGTACGCCACAACATAAAGAACCATTGACAGGAGAAAAAAAGGTTCCCAAATAGTGTTGTAGACCATAGTACCTTAGGAACCTTCAAAATTCAGCCTGAATTTTGTACAAGAGATAGGCAGCTGTCGAACTACCCATCATTGAATATAAGAGCGCTTCTCATGTAATGAATGCACTTGCTAAATCTCTCTGTAACATGACTAGGAATCAGAGGGATTGATGGATTACTCCCTCATGACTTCTTTGCACAGTTTCAGATTCCCTACTATGGCATAAGAACATCACATGTGATTGACACATTGTGTCAGCCAATCAACATGGAGCTATTGTTTCTTTCTCCAACGAGATGTCGAATACAGATTTATGCTGGCTACAACGTTCTTCTCTCTTTGTTCATTTCTGAACACCTGTTTCCATTCCATTTTGAGGCTGTCATTGCACATCTCTGTTGCTTTTTTTATATATTTGATTGGGCTGATCCATGTTTATGGAAATTGTAAGCATTACACGTCTGACTGATCTCTCATTGGCTGATAACTTTTGCACAAAAGGATACTTGTCCCCTAAAACTTGTTGGTTTAGTCTTGGCTAGTCATAGTGGAGATGTCACACGATGTGACCTATACTCGCCTCACTGAGATTATGTTGATGAAGACCATGATTGAAAATTGTTGGAAATAGTCATGTAGTGCTCTGATAGCATTAAGTGAATAAATATGGACGATTATGTTGTCCTGAAGGGCCAGTCCTCATCATAATTGTTGTAATCTTCTAAGGAAACATACGATTATGTCTTGTCTAGAAAGGGGAACTTCATTGTAGCCAGTGAGTATACCCCAACTGCTTAAGTGTAGACCTGAAAAGCTGAACTTGCCAGTTTAATCCTACCACTGACTCCTATTTTATAAATATTGGAAAAGTGACGTTTTCTAAATATTTAGGATAGTGAAAAATAGATTAATGCATTTCTTTATAGTAGGATTGGCTGCTCTAATTGTTCTTCATCCAGTTTTCTGTTCTCTTCTGGATAAGTCGGGACTTGATTTTACCGATTTTATAATGTTGGTCATATAAATCGAATGCGAAAAACTCACGCTATTGGTCCAAGAGATTATGATATGCTAATGCCCACCTGAGAGAGCAACCACCGAGCACACTGCCTTTTTTTCTATGTGACCACACGGTAACACCCGCACTATTCAGAAGTGACGTTTGCACTGTTTTGTGTTTTTTGTATCTCACCCCTCATACAACTTTATCGTAAGGGCATCCCTTATCTACGATGGAGCGTTCGATCAGAAGAAAATATGAAGCTGGTTTTAAATTAAATGTTGTTGAAGTAGCGAAAGAAATTGGTAACTGCACTGCAGCAATAAAATTTGATGCATCTGAGAAACTTGTGGGAGATTGGAGGAGGCAAAAAGATGTAAAAAGAAATGTGTATAAGTCTGATTTATGATTGATTTTTTGGGTTTCAAGATCCGAATTATACGTGAGTTTATATGGTAATTCAAAATGCTACTGCAAGAATCATTACAAGAAACAGAAAGTATAACCACATAACACCAGTTCTCAAGTCCTTACACGGGCTCCCAGTTAAGATTAGGGCTGATTTCAAAATTCTCCTTTTAATTTATAAAGCCTTAAAAGGCCGGGTCCAGTTTACCTTATCTGAACTAATCATCATTTACAAACTGGAGCGTGCATTAAGATATCAACATGATGACCTACTAAGGATTACAAGGATTATTAAAATAACAGCTGGAGGTCAAGCTTTTAGTTACAGAGTCCCAAAGCTGCTAATATAAGAGATGCCAGCTTTTAACTCCACTCTTTAGGCTCTCGACTTTAGTCTGGCATAGCCCTGACTGGAGTTGCTGATTTGCTGTGCATACTGCATTTTGGCTTGTCATTTGTTTGTGCAAAAATATAAGCATTGCAATAATTACAAACCATCACTAAACCTCCCGTTCTGTTTCTCCTCTTGATGTCTGCTGGTGGCACTTGTTCTATTGCCAAACTGTTCTTCTGAGAGCTTTGGGAAAGGTTCTTTCCTCTGATTGGACAGTGCAGCACAGTCTTTACTACAGAATGCCCAGGATGGGGTGAGCGGCCATTTGGCTGAGATCTCCAGGACTCTGACTGGGCCCGACTTTGTTTTTGACTTTCTCTCATTTACAGTTGACTCAGAGCTTTTCTCCAGGGGTGCTGCTGACTGGGGTTTTTGTTTTTCTCAGCTCCCTCATGACTTCTTTGCACAGTTTCAGATTCCCTACTGTGGCAAAAGAATATCACATGTGAGTGGCACATTGTGTCAGCCAATCAACGTGGAACTCTTGTTTCTTTCTCCAACGAGATGTCAAATTCAGATTTATGCTGGCTACAATTTTCTATGAGGTTCTCCTCTCTTAGTTCATTTCTGATCACCTGTTTCCATTCCATTTTGAGGCTGTCATTGCACATCTCTGTTGATTTTTTTATAGATTTGATTGGGCTGATCCATTTTTGTGGAAATTATAAGCATTGCCCGTCTGACCGATCTCTCATTGGATGATAACTTTTGCAGAAAAGGATGCTTGTCCCCTAAAATTTGTTGGTTTAGTCTTGAGTAGTCATAGTGACAAGATGTGACTTATACTCGCCTCACTGAGATTATGTTGATGAAGACCATGATTGAAAATAGTCATGTAGTGCTCTGATAGCATTAATTGAATAAATATGGATGACTACGCTGTCCTGAAGGGCCAGTCCTCATCATAATTGTTGCAATCTTCTAAGGAAACATACGATTATGTCTTGTCTAGAAAGGGGATATATAAAGAACTTCACTGTAGCCAGTGTGTACACCCAACCGCTTAAGTGTAGGCCTGAAAAGCTGAGTTTGCCAGTTTAGTCCTATTTTAAAAATATTGGAAAAGTGACGTTTTCTAAATATTTAGGATAGTGAAAAATTAATTCTGCATTTCTTTATAGTAGGACTGGCTGCTCTAATTGTTCTTCGTCCAGTTTTCTGTTCTCTTCTGGATAAGTCGGGACTTGATTTTACCGTATAATTTCTGGTATTTTATAATGTCGGTCATATAAATCAAATTCGAAAAACTCACGCTATTGGTCCCAAAGCTGTGGAACAATCTGCATGCTAATATAAGAGATGCCAGCTTTTAACTCCACTCTTTAGGCTCTCGACTTTAGTCTGGCGTACTCTGACTAGGGTACTACCTTGACTGGCCATAGCTCAACAATTAATTGATGGGCACATATTGTTGGTTTCCATTTATGTCAAATCAGTTTCAAACTACTTTGCTTTCCTGTGTGTTGAAACAAATCTGTGTCTTTGTGTGTACTAATTCCATTTTTAGTAAATTTGTAAAAATTTATATTTGTGCCTGCCCTCAGTGATGAGTACTATACAAAAGTAAACTGAATTCAATTCAGTTTAATATGCTCAAATATCCTTGTGTTCTTATTTCATTGCTAGTCATGCTACTTGTCTAAGATGTGTTGAAATCTAAGTAATCAATATAGACAAGAGAAAACAACGGCAAGGAAAGAACGTGCAGACTACCATCGGCATACAGCGATCCCTGTGGAAGGAACGCACCTCCTTTCTTTTTGTGCTGCCATCCATAAAGAGTCCGGGATACGCACCTCCAGACATTGTGGTGAGTACATAAGAATGAGAGAATGAAGGGCACTTGTCTCACTCTGTCTTACCCCATTGTTCATTGCGGTGAGCATGACATAATGAGAGTATGGAGGAGATGTGCCTCGCCACATGCGGCAGCGAGAAACAGCGCCATAGCAGGAAGGTCGTTCTTGCGGTATTTCAGTTTTTTGCCCTCATCTTTCATGCCCCTGAGAGTTGAATTTGCTTAAGATGAAGCTCAATTGTGTGGCACTCATTTTGGGGAGGGTCAGATTTGAATCTGTACAACAGCAGGAGAAGACTGAAGCTTGGTGTCACCAATTGTGCCAAGGTCACTGGCTCAGTGACTAAGAAGCATGCCAGCCGTGTGGCAAATGAAGCAGCCTTCATCGAGGCAGACCCTTATGCTGTTTTTATTTCATTCTGCATCCTGCTGCTTTTGTCTACAACATATTGTGCTCAACGGCAGAAATACATATTCAGCAGAATTAACTGAACAGGTGTCATTCTTAATAATGCTGTCATGCCTCAAGATGAAAAAAGTTGAGTAAATAAGATTTGTAAAAAGACTGCTTTTTTTTTTTTTTACTTCTCATTTCAAAAACTGAGCTGCTTCATTAAATTCATAAACATAAACCAAAAGAGATATCAAGTGTTATGTTCTTTTACACGGTTTGGTGAAGGATCCAGATGTTTAAATGCACATTGAGATGAGATCAAGAGTCCCAGTGATGTGCATAATGGCTAATTTACAATACACATGATGACTGTTATGGGATCTGTTTTATTTACTTATGATAAAGAAATACAACATACTGTAACAGCATCCTGTGATTAATAGGTTTGGAAATTTGGAGGGGAAGAAGGAAGCATTGTGTCGGAAGGCTGATTAGCATGCAGTACACGGTCAGGATTTGGACTTCGGTTTAGGGTGGCATCCACTGCTGGGTCACAATGGACTGACAGCAAAGAGACACACACACACCCGCCCATGGCCACACTTGGACCATTGTCGTGACGTCAGCTCAAGTAACAGTAAGGAATGGAGAAGAAGCTTATGGGGCATCCACAGAAACAGAAGGATGAGATTCAAATCACCGGCAAGCTGAGAGAAAAATCAGAGTTGGAGGTGGTGACACTACCCACTGCACTGTCATGAATATTTGAGTTACCAATCAATAATTTAGTGGACCACTCTCCATTTTTTAGAGGACACACCGTTGCTTTGCAAGGAAACAATATAGGATAAAGCAGATAAAGCTCAAGCAACTTTACAGGTGGGCACAGAGTGTGAGAAAGCTGAAAGAAATGACAGTACAAGAGAAGAACCCAATCATTCTTGGAATTGTTAAAAAAAGAACTGTATTATAAAAACTTACAGCTATTCCTCTTTAATCTTCTTCAGTGCACTCGCCTTGAGATACAATACCTTTCTTTATCCCACAGTGCTTTTCCCATTCTTCTTAACTCAGTTCATTCCATCGTTAACATGTCTGTTTTTGTTTTCCTGCCTTTCTTCCTCAGAGATCAGATTTCCTTCCTTTCAATCTCAATTTTAATTTTGGGAGCAATAAGGGGACACAGGGAGCAAGATCTGGCAAATATAGGGGGGATGCAAAGGAACAAGCACATTGTTTTTAATTAAAATCTCTGACTGACAATGCAGTGAGTGCTGTAGTGGTGCACCACTTCACCGGACATTTTCATATCCGTACATTCCCGTATGCGCCTCAGCAGTTCAATGTAATGTCCCTGGTTAAAAGTCTGTCCATAGGGAACAGACTGTCAATTAACAAGTCCATCAATGTTGAAAAAAATGTGATCATTATTGACTTTTAAAAATCTGGTGAGGTAGCTTGGAGAAAAAAATCACTGAAGTCACGTGCAAGATTGTAGAATAAACACCAGAAATACACATTCAATCAAAAATTTGGCACAGTGACACTTGGAGGACTGATTAACCAGATTCGTAGGCACACATATTTGGGAACTACACCCTACTCTTGTGCTATTGGTCATTTCCAGGAATTTCCAATAGAGTCCAACTGCAAAATAAAAGACAGATTCAGTGACTTCAGACATTCTGAGGCCTGTAAGCTGACACCCCTGTCAGCATCATCTCTTTTGACTCCACCCACTTTCCAGGAGTCTCTTCCCTGTTTCGCTGGGGCACTGATGAATATATTATGTGCACCTCTTAGTTCCTGCTCTCAAACCAGTGGACTCAATAGTTTTGAGGCCTGTTTATCTCCGCATCTATTACACTTCTAAAATATCGAGGTCTCTCATCCAAAGCAAAACCACAGATTTATATATATATATATATATATATATATATATATATATATTGTGGAGACGACCCAGACACAGACAGGCGGACATGTTGTTCTTCACCACCACATGTATTTTATTTACAAAATATATACAATAAATATGGTCACTAAGACCCACTGTCCACAAGTGCACAAACCCCAACACAGTCCTGGCCACTCAAATGCCTTTCTTCGGGCCGCCTCCACTCTCCTCTCTTGCCTGGTCCTCCTTTCACCCGACTCTAGCCTCGAATGAAGGGAGACGGCCCCTTTTATACATGACCCGGATGAGCTCCAGGTGCTTCCGACACTCCCCCATTGGCCACGCCCCAGTGTGGCGGAAGCTCTCCAGGTGTCGTCCAAAATCTTCCCCCTAGCACTTCCTGGTGTGGCAGAAGTGCTGGGGTAACAGGTCCCCAAGTCATTGGGGCGCCTCCTGGCGGTGACCATGGGCCCCTACAGGGTAGAGCTTCCATGCCCTCAACCCGTGGCCCGTAGAGCAACCAGGAAGGTGGCCCCCACGTGATCCAGGGTGGGCTTTGACCCTCTTCTGGTCCTTCATGGCGTCCAGGCCGGGTCGTTGCCCCTGGCATCCCTGACAATATATATATATACACGGTGGACCATATTTATGTTTAAGACATTGCACAGACTGTAGCATTTAAATTACTGTGAGAAAGTATCAAAAATGGCATCACTATGTAGCCTGAGAATGGGTGTAACGATGAAAGAACATTAATGATCTGTGGTGGCAGCAAGACAGAGCACCGCCACACTATGCCGCACCAAACATTCCCACAATGCTGGATCGGCTGACGCGGGCCTGTGGAATGGCTGACTCGGTCCCCTGAGACAATGTTGCTCTTCGTCTTCAGGCATGTATCGATCTGGATGGTGCATTGGTGGACACGCCATAGGAAACAGGGGAAGAAGAAACATTTAATGTTCTTAATGTTCATGTTCCATTATGTTACTTGATAATAACATTGGCAGTTTCCTGACATTAATGCCTTTTTAATCATATACATAAATATGGGCCACCCTGTATATATACAGTGCTGTGAAAAACTATTTGCCCCCTTCCTGATTTCTTATCCTTTTGCATGTTTGTCACACAAAATGTTTCTAATTATCAAACACATTTAACCATTAGTCAAATATAACACAAGTAAACACAAAATGTAGTTTTTAAATGATGGTTTTTATTATTTAGGGAGAAAAAAAATCCAAACCTACATGGGCCTGTGTGAAAAAGTAATTGCCCCCTTGTTACAAAATAACCTAACTGTGGTGTATCACACCTGAGTTCAATTTCCGTAGCCACCCCCAGGCCTGATTACTACTAAAACCTGTTTCAATCAAGAAATCACTTCAATAGGAGCTGCCTGACACAGAGAAGTAGACCAAAAGCACCTCAAAAGCTAGACTTCATGCCAAGATCCAAAGAAATTCAGGAACAAATGAGAACAGAAGTAATTGAGATCTATCAGTCTGGTAAAGGTTATAAAGCCATTTCTAAAGCTTTGGGACTCCAGCGAACCACAGTGAGAGCCATTATCCACAAATGGCAAAAACATGGAACAGTGGAGAACCTTCCCAGGAGTGGCCGGCCTACCAAAATTGCCCCAAGAGCGCAGAGACGACTCATCCGAGAGGTCACCAAAGACCCCAGGACAACGTCTAAAGAACTGCAGGCCTCACTTGCCTCAATTAAGGTCAGTGTTCACGACTCCACCATAAGAAAGAGACTGGGCAAAAACGGCCTGCATGGCAGATTTCCAAGACGCAAACCACTGTTAAGCAAAAAGAACATTAGGGCTCGTCTCAATTTTGCTAAGAAACATCTCAATGATTGTCAAGATTTTTGGGAAAATACCTTGTGGACTGATGAGACAAAAGTTGAACTTTTGGAAGGCAAATGTCCCGTTACATCTGGCGTAAAAGGAACACAGCATTTCAGAAAAAGAACATCATACCAACAGTAAAATATGGTGGTGGTAGTGTGATGGTCTGGGGTTGTTTTGCTGCTTCAGGACCTGGAAGGCTTGCTGTGATAGATGGAACCATGAATTCTACTGTCTACCAAAAAATCCTGAAGGAGAATGTCCAGCCATCTGTTCGTCAACTCAAGCTGAAGCGATCTTGGGTGCTGCAACAGGACAATGACCCAAAACACACCAGCAAATCCACCTCTGAATGGCTGAAGAAAAACAAAATGAAGACTTTGGAGTGGCCTAGTCAAAGTCCTGACCTGAATCCAATTGAGATGCTATGGCATGACCTTAAAAAGGCGGTTCGTGCTAGAAAACCCTCAAATAAAGCTGAATTACAACAATTCTGCAAAGATGAGTGGGCCAAAATTCCTCCAGAGCGCTGTAAAAGACTTATTGCAAGTTATCGCAAACGCTTGATTGCAGTTATTGCTGCTAAGGGTGGCCCAACCAGTTATTAGGTTCAGGGGGCAATTACTTTTTCACAGAGGGCCATGTAGGTTTGGATTTTTTTTTTCTCCCTAATTAATAAAAACCATCATTTAAAAACTGCATTTTGTGTTTACTTGTGTTATATTTGACTAATGGTTAAATGTGTTTGATGATCAGAAACATTTTGTGTGACAAACATGCAAAAGAATAAGAAATCAGGATGGGAGCAAATAGTTTTTCACACCACTGTGTGTGTGTGTTTTCAGAAGTCAGCTTTTGTGTGTGAAAAAATAAAATGATTCAGTTTTCTAGGTAAAGCACCACATAGCATAAATAGTGTCCACTGAATCCAATTAGTAAATTATTTAATTTCACGTTACACAAAATAACAAAATAAACATTGTCGTGTTTCTCATATGAATGCAAAACAGTTCCGGGCCTCATAGTTTCTGAAGTACTCGGATATGTCAGAGGCCTAAAACTGCCCTGACGGCAGCTGGATACTTCTTGGAATTGTTGGGATCATCTCATATACTCTTATCATCATCTTATATATATAAGGTTATAGGCTATAAAATAGAAAAGAGCTTGTGACAGCATATTGTGAAGACTGCAATATTGCCTCACATCTTTTACATTTTTCTTAGCATTGCTCCATTTTTTCCTGCTAGTTCCTCCCTAATCCCTTACCCTAAATTGTATCTAGTTTTTGCAGCAGTCATAGCACCAGTTTTAGGCCATGGTAGGCCTAGGCCCACCCATTTTACTCATTTTACTCATCTTGTTTTGCAGCTTTTTAGTTTGTAAATACATATAGATATACTAACTGTATATATATATTTTTTGCATTTTAATATGTATCTGCCATGATTAAAACATGCACACTGAGATGGGAGATAATGACACACAAACACACACACACACTGTCACCATGCAGGATTAACAGGTTTCAGGCACTTAGGCAACCAGGCATGTTTATTATTTTACTTTACAAACAAATACACACAGTAGTTTGACTCATGCATACTGTACATCTCACATCATCCACATTGGGATCTTCCTCATACAGAATGTTTTATGATATGGCGTCTTCCTCAAAGTAGAGTCCAATAGAGCCTCAAATTAACCCAGCTAGGCTTCAAATACCACCTGCCAGCTCCTGCCAGAGCAGGCTCAAAAATCAGAAACTGGCAAAACAGGAAATATCACCATAAATATAATAAAACCCGTACAAGAGGAGGGTGACCATAATCTACCTGCTAATATAAGAGATGCCAGCTTTTTACTCCCAGCTTTAGGCTCACGACTTTAGTCTGGCATACCCTGACTAGAGCTGCTGGTTTGCTGTGCATACTGCATTTTGGCTTGTCATTTTTTGTGCAAGCATTTGTCAAGCATTGCAATAATTATGAATCTTCACTAAACCTCCCATTCTGTTTCTCCTCTTAATGTCTGCTTTTGGTGTTTACTCTATTGCAACATTGTTCTTCTGAGAGCTTTGGGAAAGGCTCTTTCCTCTGATTGGGCAGTCCAGCACAGTCTCTACTGCAGAATGCCCAGGATGGGGTGAGCGGTCATTTGGCTGGGATCTCTAGGACTCTGACTGGGCCCGACTTTGTCTTTGACTTTCTCTCATTTACAGTTGACTCTGAGGTTTGTTTTCTCCAGGGATGCTGCTGACTGGGGTTTTTGTTTTCCTCTCCTCATCTGGCCATAGCATAACAATTAATTGATGGGCACATCAATTGCTTTCTGTTTATGTCAAATCAGTTTCAAACTACTTTGTTTTCCTGTGTGTTGAAATAAATTTGTATCTTTGTGTGTACTTATTCCATATTTAGTAAATTTGTAAAATTTATATTTGCACCTGCCCTCAATGATGAATGCTATACAAAAATAAACTGAATTCAATTCAATTTAGTAGTTCAGTAGTTCAACTCTTGCATACATCTCATATTATCCACCTTGGGATCTTCCTCATACAGGATGTTTTATGATATGGAGTCTTCTTCAAAGTAGAGTCAGGTTGAACCTCACCTTAACTCAGGTAGGCCTCAAATACCACCTGTTGGCTCCTGCCAGAGTAGGCTCAAAAATCAGAAAGTGGGAAAACAACAGCAAATATTATCCAACCGGCTATATCCTAACACAGGGTCACAGGGGTCTGTTGGAGCCAATCCCAGCCAACACAGGGCACAAGGCAGGAAACAAACCCTGGGCAGGGCACCAGCCCACCATAGGGCGCGCACACACTAGGAACAATTTAGGATCGCCAATGCACCTAACCTGCATGTCTTTGGACTGTGGGAGGAAACTGGAGCACCCGGAGGAAACCCATGCAGACACGGGGAGAACATGCAAACTCCATGCAGGAAGGACCCGGAAAGCGAACCCAGGTCTCTTAACTGCGAGGCAGCAGCGCTATCCACTGCACCACCATGCCGCCCACAGTAAATATCACCAAAAATATAATAAAACCAAGAGGAGGGTGACCATAAAGCACACACCAGTTAAACATCTTTTGTTTTTATCCGAACCTGAATACTAGAAAGTGAAAGGTTCTAACTGTAATACTGTTGACCCGATGACATCAGAGGTAGTGACCTCTGGCTATCTTATCATGGCAACCACCATAGCAACAGTATAGAAATTATGCATTCTTGTACTTGGCAAGCTTCCAAGTTGGAAATTCTATGTGAAGACCCTACGAGTCGGACAATTTGAAGAATATACCTGAATTCTTGTAGCTGTAGAATAATGCTGACCTTTCATGTTAGTCAATATTATAAAATGAAATTGAATTGCATTTGGAGTGAAGCACGACACATTTATTGTCACAAAAAATACTCTTTATCTTGAATCTACAGTAAACAAATCTACAGTGACCTCTCATTTCTCTGAAAAGTATGACCAGAAATTGTGATACATGCACTGAAGTGGGAAGGTGATGTGTACGCAACTGAACAACTCAAAGAGAATGATGTTGTTAGAAAGGACGCAATCAGAAAATTCAGAATCTCAAATTTTTATTCTCACGTGAAATGAATTCTGTTGTGTTCAAAACCCTTAATGAGTACAATTAGAAAAACAGGAAAACCAACTATTCCTTACTCTCCTATTCCTCTACTCCTTTTACATTTCTTTACTCTTTCTCTCTCTGTCCTTCACCAGAATATTATTTCATTAGCCACGACAGCAGCCAAAATTTTTACAGTTTCTCAATGGAAGACCCCTGAACTTGTTTCTTTTCTGTATGGAAATCCTCTCTACAACCTTGTTATGTTAGATTTGTCAGCCACACGGATCAATGGAGTATCCCCTCATACTATCAATAAATTGAAAGACATCATAGTCATCATGATTAAGTCTTGGTTGGCAGCTGACCCATAAGCCAGCTTGAAATAAATTTGCAATCTCTCTTTGCTCAGAGGTGGGCAGAGTGGTGGCACTGAGGCTAAGGATCTGCACTGGCAATCAGAAGGCTGCTGGTTCAAATTATTTAAACTCCAGAAGTAATGTCACTCCTTTGAGCCCTTGAGCAAGACCCTTAACCTGCAGTTGCTCCATCTTTGGTATGACGTTAACCTCCATTCAGTCCTGCAAGTAGGCCCTCCAACTTACAGGGAAAACATGAGAGTTGGTGGCAGGATTGGCACTCCAGCCATCAGAAAAAAAAAAAAACCTCCCACTGTTCCTTTCCCTCTGAACTAGTGTGGTGCTGAGGTGTCACCTGTTAAATGTCTGCCTCGGGTCCCAACCTGGGATCCTGAGGTGGTTTGTCATGTGGAGCACATGCTCCTAAACCCCTCTCTCCTCTTTGCTTAGGCAGACCATTGGGCATCTGGGCACTATGGGGGGTGGGTGAGGGGTGGTTTGGGGTCTTCTTTCTTTTTGATCTGTTATTCTCTTACTATTTTGGAAATCCAATAATAGTAGTAAGGTGTTGTACCGTGTTAGCCATTATGGATGCATCGAGAAGTCAAAGTTAGCCTTTTTATTGTCTTGTCTTTTTAGATAGCCGGTAAAAGGTGTTATTTTGCTTGATTTCTCATTAAAATCCAAAAACTAATAAAAAAAGGAAAAAAAAACAAAAAAGAAAAATAGGAAAAAAGTACATTTGAAATCCAGTCATGACAGACGTGAAAAGCGAGGACAGATTAAACTTTACCAGATGCTTTGATGCTCAAACCAAAAGCTAGCCCGTGTGCAAGGAATGGTGGTCTGATTTCATGGGCCTGGTGATGATTGGGGTTAAAGTGGCACTGGGGAACCTGAATGGTTAAGTTTATATAAATGTATATATACTAGCTATCCCCCACGGCTCCACCCGCTTGCAGTGAAACAGGACAAACTTTAAAAGTCAAAAAATGAACAGGTATCGCTAGCTAAGTGGAGGCAAGTTACGCTCCAAAGGTAGAGCGATTCGAATGGAGGCTGGCCTCAACCCCAGGCTCCCCACTCCTGACGTCACGCTTCCCCCTCTCCTCCGCATGCAGCGTCTGTCTCGGATTAGCGTGAATATTTCACTTCTGCAAGCGAACTATGATTCATAACGTGATGAGAGAAGTCGCAAAATCAACAGGAATGTTCAAGCAAATTATTGAAAAAAACCCAATCTAGATCCGTTAAGTAGTCCTCTCGTGAAAAGCGACAGACAGACATGGAAATATATATATACTGTATATACATATCTATTATATAAAAAGATTTTGGGTTGAGACGTGATCATCTCAGAGAGACACTTTGAAGTCCCGGCAGACTTCTTGCACGTCACGCCCTACTTACAAACAGCTTCTCTGAGACACTTTAATATCCCACAAGACAAGGAAGTGAGACAAAAGGACAGCTGCTGTACAGGCTTTTAAAGGACTGACGCGCAGCAAAGTGGTTAGCGTGTAACACAATCCCAGGGGAGGGCGTTGTGGGGTGGGCGAGCGAGTAGGGAGCACAGCCCCCTAGTATATATATATATATATTGAGGCACCCGGCAGGAGCCCGGCCGGGACACCCAGGAGGACCAGAGGAGGGCTTGTACCTCCTCCAGACCATGAGGGGGCGTCCGTCCTGGTTACGCTGGTGGCCTCGGGTAGAGGGCATGGAAGCCCAGCCCTGTAGGGGCCTGTGGTCACCGCCAGGCGGCACCCCAATTCCAGACCATCTGCCACATCTGGCCGAGGCAGGAGCCCGGCCGGGACACCCAGGAGGACCAGAGGAGGGCCTGTACCTCCGCCAGACCACGAGGGGGTGTCCAGCCTGGTTATGTTGGTGGTCTCGGGTAAGGGGCATGGAAGCCCAGCCCTGTAGGGACCCGTGGCCACCGCCAGGCGGCGCCCCAGTGCCTGATTATCCCAGGAGCCCGTCACTTCCGCCACACCAGGAAGTGCCGGGGGGAAGACTTTGGAGGACACCCGGAGAGCTGCCGGGAGGACAGCCGGCACTTCCGCACGCTGGGCGTGGCCAAGGGAAGAATGCCGGGAACACCTGGT
Organism: Polypterus senegalus; assembly: GCF_016835505.1. Lineage (NCBI taxonomy): Eukaryota > Metazoa > Chordata > Cladistia > Polypteriformes > Polypteridae > Polypterus > Polypterus senegalus. The sequence continues at coordinate 146,478,113 of NC_053166.1, forward strand.
GCTCGTCCGGGAATCAGATATAAGGGGCCGCCTCCCTTCATTGAGCAGTGGATGTCGGGTGGAAGTGGACAGAGCTGGAGAGAGGACTGGAGGCGGCCAGGAAAGAAAGGCACAAGGACTGTGAGGCCTGGACATTGGGGAATCGGTGCTGGAGGCACTGGGGTTGTGAGTGCACGAAAATAATTTGTATATAGTTGTAAATAAACGGTGTGTTGGGTGAAATCAAAGATGTCCGTCTGTCTGTGTCCAGGTCCAAGTTCACAATATATATTTATAGTGAACCACTAGTGAGCACCAGACAGCCCCAAACTCCAGACAGAACTTTGCAAACACAACTCCCACTTAAATAAAACTGATTTATTTGCACAGTTACCTGCCACAAAGATTCAAAAGCACAATCACCACAACTCTCCTCAGTTTCTCTCTTTCTCTTCTACTCCTCGACTCCTCAACTGCCACCCCACCCCAAAAGGGCGAGCTTTGTCCACTTCCACCTGAATGGATGAGGGCAGCAAGTCCTTTTATATTGGCTAACCCGGAAGTGCTTCTGCTCTTCCACCCACATGATCTGCAAGCACTTCTGGGTTAGGTGGAAATCCCATGCCATATGGCTCTTTCATTAACACAATACCCCCTGGCAGCACCCATGGTTCTCCACAGGGCAGATACAAAGAACTCCAAGTCCCATAGTGCGCTGTGGGAACCCGGGGCACCGCTGCAATCAGAGGATTCTGCCATCTAACATTCTGGGGAAGGCAATGTTCCAAATCCATTGCTCTCCATAGTGCTACCATTATACGGGCCTCCCGGCTTGGTATTGTTCCTGGATCTAACTCGCCCATGTATTCCTCCTGGTGCTGACATCTTCTGCCTCTATTCTGGGCAAGGAAGAGTTTTCTTTGTCCCGTTTCTCGGAGTGACATAGGGCTGACATTCCATCCGGCTAAAGTACCACCCTCCTTCCAGGCCAGGACCCTGCATCTGCATATCGTCCATCACAATATATATTTGTTAAGTTTATATATCACAATGTGGCCAAGTTCAAGTCAAGGTTGTCGATGTGATCAGAAGTGGGAAGTGCCCCTTTAAAAAACTCCAACCCACCATTTAAACATATGGCAGGGATGCAGCATCTCTGGGTCTTTCGGCAGCCCTTGAGGAATGGCTGCATTGCAGAAATGCTCCACATGCTGCGTACTTTATGTTTACTAGGATTGCTTAAAAGAGCAATTTTCTCTGCACACCAGCAAATTGATGTCACACATTGAAACAGAGCACACATAACTAATTGAACATTTATACTGTGGCAATTCAAAAAACCATAGAAAAAAAAAACAGGATGCGTAAATTATTCAACAGAGCAATGAAGTGCGAAGAAAACACCTCATCAACAACGCAGCCATCTTCAATCAACACATTTAGGCTGGAAGAAGGGAAAAACATCGCCGAGTAGGAGGCTACCAAAGCATTGACGGTCTAAGGACACCGGCACTCCGGATCTCTGAAAGTTTTTGTGACGGCCAGCTGTGGCTCTTCCCAGGTAATTTCAGAAAAGCTCCTGGAAATTTCCAGAGGGTAGTAAAAGCAAAAAAAAAAAAAAAAAAGAGACGGCATGCATTAATGAAATCGTCACACAAAACACATCGTCATTGTCAACATCAATTGAGCCATAGCGAGTGGCAGGTCCCAGTTTGAAGGGTTCACACAACACCTGTCTGGGAACATAAATGAATTATAACCTATCATCCATATGTCAGCTAAGCAAGCAAACTCGGGTCCCTGAGGTAAGCATCATATGGACAGATTTCTAACAGCAGCAGCAAACTTTGGCTCTGCAGGTACTTCCCAAGGCAGGAAACAAAATCCCCAGGCTTTCAAGTTCTAGGATGGCAAATTCCCCTTATGTAACCTTCATGAATGAAAAACGCATCACGCCTTCTGCTTGAAAATCAAAAACAAAAAAGATGAAAAAGTGATATAATTTCCTTCATGATTCATGGTCGGCTCAAACGTATGTCCTTAAAGAGCAGTCTTTCTGAATGCGCAATCATTCTGCGGTGTGCTAATTAATTCAAACAACTGTCGATTATATTTACACAGTATAGCGCCTTTCAATATTGAACACCATCTCAAAGCATTTGACCAGCACATCACTATATATAATATACTAGCTGTGCTACCCATCTAAGACAGGCTGAAATCTAAGTAATCAACACAAGCCTTAGCGTTAATGTTTGCACTGCACCATCTGTTGGAATGCATTTTGTAATTGTGGACACTTTTTCTATAGTGTCGTTTCCTGTGACTGAAGACGGAGAGATATAATTAAAGTTAGTAAAAATCTTTTATTGATACACACCAGGCAAAGGTAAAATGACAGAGAAGCACAGTCCTAGGACACCTGCCCTTCGTCTGCCCCGAGGGGCCGGTGTCCCAAATTTTTATAGGGCTTTTGTCTTATGACTTTAGTTACACAAGTATTTCAAAATATTAGCCTGAATCAGCACTACCAGAAATCTAAAGGTGGAATACATCTGTTATTTTCCTTAGTTTGGGGCTCGATGAGTCCACACTTGTGGTTTTTTGTGTAGTAACCTTAAAACAAGAAGTAGCACTTAGCACGCATACTTTGGGCACGCAGGGTCTTCATGACCCTTGTCACGTACACCCGATTGATCAAGCTGTTTTGTATTTTTCCACACAATGCATTGTAATGGACCGGCATCCCGACTGGGATTGTACAAGAACTCTTCAGTGGCTGGGGGGCCACTACAATGGAAAGACTTAGGGGGAGATGCGCACTGGTAAATATTTTCTTCCCCCATATGCCAGTTGGCAGCCTCCTTGGGTGGGTTACCATCTTTAGCATGCTGGACTCTGTAGCCCCGTGAGGCAGCCCTGTTGGGTTTCCGTGGGGGCCACCAGGGGGAGCTAAAAGGATTCACAATCCCTACTTTTTGGGACTACCGATCGACCTGGAAGCGCTTCTATTGGGCTATGCCCTAACACCAGAAGTACTTCTAGGTCCGGCATTAAAGAAGCCACGTAACTTCATTCAGGCAAGTTAGGGTCGGGTGAAAGGAGGACAAAGCTTGCCTGGGAGGTGTGGAAGAGAAAGAAGAGAGACAAATTGTGTTCTGGTTGGTTAATGCCTTATGTAAAGCCTTTGTGCAAAGTATTTTGTAAAAATAATTCTTTTATTATAGTGGAACTTGTGTCTGTGAAGTTGTGTCTTAGGTTTGGGGTGCTACAACACCCCCTGGTGGTCACAGCAAGTACTGCTAAAATGCATTGTATTTTTCATTCCAACAGATGGCACATGACAAATCATTTGTAGTAATACGATACATCACTACAAATGTTTGTGATGGACCACTGTTTGGAATGACATATTCAATGCATATGTCTCTGTTGTATGCCATTTGGTATGAAATGTGCCATCTGTTGGAGCGACAAATTCAGTGCATACGACTGCCCTTTGGTATAAAATTTATAAAAGCAGTTTTAAAGTTTGTGATGTGACATTTGTTGGAATGGCAGAGATGTAACAACCAAATAAACCCACAGATACTTAGACACTTGTCTTTTAATTAACTTTTAATTTAACCGAAAGAGCCCACAGATACCCAGACACTTATCCTTTAATTAAAGTAGATTGTAAAAGGTGCAAAAGGAGAACGTGTTAGTTTAACTTAGGGTTGGGGTACCAGCCAGCATCCCTGTTTAATTGTGAGGAAGAAAAGGCAAAATAAATGACACTTGAGGGATCAAAACTGTCTTCAAGCCAAAGCCGAAAGTTTAAAAGGTAGGAGAAGCAGTCGATGATCGCAGAATGAACCTCACCTTCCGGTCCCTTCTCGGTTTATAGATGACCCACCGAGAAGGGGGAGAAAAAACTGAATCACACATTGTTCAGCCAGCGAGCCTCACATCTATAATAATAAAAATAATAATTCTAATAATGATGGGCCCTGAGTTTATTTAAATTTGTCAGATGTCTGCCATCATTAAAGAATACCTGAGATCGGGCTTTGGTTTAACGTTTCTGTTTTTATGATCCTGTTTTTTTGAATCACTGTTCCTTCTGATATTTTTGCCCCATGCCAGTTTTATGCCCCTGATTCTGTTTCCTCCTAAAATGCTTTTTCATCCCTTGCTGCTGGATTTCGCCTTTCTCCTCAGGCCCTCGATTGTCTCCTCATGCCCGTTATACTGCGTATGCACATGCGGCGTAGATGAGCTGAATTTCTATGAATGGCGCTGCACGCTGGTGATTTCTACTCTTTGCATTTTCACCGGTACTGCGGAGGGGAGTTTGCTGCAGAATTACTGGACACCGTGTTTATTAAAATATACCTATTGTGTGTGAAATATTAAAATATACCTGCATATGTAAAATGATGACACCAATAAAGAAAAAAAATGAATCCCTTCAGATGTCTTAGTATTGTAAATTGGCTATACTGACCATCACAATAATTCAAACTTTATAAAGATGAGTGTAGCTAGACGCGCCGTCTTTACACTAGCTCAGTAATTATTTAACTCGCAGACTAAAAGAAGGGCTGTTTGCAGTGCACACTATTAAAGAAAAAGAAATGAAAGAAGGCTGGCAAAAGCTAATAAATCAGGGGCAATTATCAGGAAAAGCGCACAACTTTGTAGCCTCATCCACAAAATGGCATGGCCGCCTATCACAGGCTCGTCTTGTGCTCTTGTTGTTATGTACCTTGGGACTTCTATCCTCCGACATGCCAATACACAAAGTTAGTAGCATATCAAAGACATTATATTTATCAAGCATTGCTACGGCACATTTAATAGTGCGATGATGGATGCTTCTGCACGGGGAAAAGAACATTTTGATGTACGTAGCCTTCTTTGATTAATGAGGGGCCCTGCTGAGAGGCTGCATGCAGAGTAAATTACTCTTTTCAAAATGGCTGATTTGCACTATTGTACTAATTATTTCACAAGCCCAGGGTCAGTGTAAACCAGAATAGTACCTCATAGCCACCTCTGGAATAATAAATTAAGAAGGGTATGATAAATCAGAGTTCTTTAATCATTAGCCATCTGCAATGAGCTGCAGGTTCTGTAGTAGAGAAGGTGTCCCGGGTAGAAAAATACGTGAGTGTTACACTTTAAGCAGTGACATCTCGATTTAAGTTTAACTTCAGAGCTGGAATAGAGAGGGGAGGCCAAGTGCTATTGCTCCACAATGTATGTGTGTGTGTGTGAACATACTGTACATATATTTTTTTTTTAATTTGAAGTTCTGATCAAATGGCTCAGGTTGAAGAAGCAGCGGCATCGGGATAGAGAATTCAGTAGAGGAGGATGGCTGTCTTAGTGGGAGTTATGGAGCAGCAAAACATGAAACGATCACACCCAAGTCAGGATGATTTACCGGAGTCGATTCTGGCGATATCAGTTGTAGTGTAGGGTTATCAGGCATTGCAAACAAACCAGAAGGCACATTGAAATGTCAAGATGCCGGTCTACTTAATATTCCAGGGACTGAAAAAAATAACTGTGGGAGGTCGAGCTTTTAGTTTCAGGACCCCGAGGCTGTGGAATGATTTGCCTGCTAATATAAGAGATGTCCCTTAAGTATTAGCTTTTAAATCCAAGCTGAAGACTTCAGTTTAGCATGCCCTGACTAGAGCTGGTGATTGGTCTCACTGCTAATATAAGAGATGCCCCTTCAATGTCAGCTTTGAACCCCAGGCTGAAGACTCGTGTCTTTAGTCTGGCATACCCTGAGTAGAGCTGCTGGTTAGCTGTTTGTGAGTCAAGGATACAAAAATATAAGCGATACACTAATTATAAGCCATTACTAGGCCTCCTCTATTCTGTTCTTTCTTCTCAGTATCTGGACAAGCCATAGTCTGGCATACCCTGACTAGAGCTGCTGGTTAGCTGTGCATACTGCATTTCTGTTTGTGAGTCGTTTATACAAAAATATAAGCAATACAATAATTACAAATCATTACTAGGCCCCCTCTATTCTGCGATTTCTTCTCGGTATCAGGACGTTCCATAGTCTGGCATACCCTGACTAGAGCTGCTGGTTAGCTCCATATACTGCACTTCTGTTCATGAGTGATTTATACAAAAATATAAGCAATAGAATGATTATAAACCATTACTAGGCCTCATCTATTGTGTTATTTCTTCTCAGTATCTTGATGTGCCATAGTCTTGCATACCTTGACTAGAGCAGCTGGTTAGCTGTGCATACTGCATTTCTGCTTGTGAGTCATTTATACAAAAATATAAGCAATACAATAATTACAAATCATTACTAGGCCTCCTCTATTCTGTTATTTCTTCTCAGTATATGGATATGTCATAGTCTGACATAGTCTAACTACAGCTGCTGGTTATCTGTGCATACTGCATTTGTGTTTATGAGTCATTTATACAAAGATATAAGCAGTAGAATGATTATACACCATCACTAGGCCTCCTCTATTCTGTTATTTCTTCTCAGTATCAGAATCTGGACTTCCTGTAGTCTGACATACCCTAACTACAGCTGCTGGTTATCTGTGCATATTGCATTTGTGTTTATGAGTCATTTATACAAAGATATAAACAGTAGTATGATTATAAATTATTACTAAGCCACCTCTATTCTGCTATTTCTTCTCAGTATCTGGATGTGCCATAGTCTGGCATACCCTGACTAGAGCTGCTGATTAGCTGTGCATCCTGCATTTCTGCTTGTGAGTCATTTATACAAAAATATAAGCAATACATTATTATAAACCATTACTAGGCCTCCTCTATTCTGTTAATTCTTCTCAGTATCAGGACATGTCAGTTGGTACCACTGCTCTATTGCCAGAGTGCTCTCCTGCATATGGAAAAGTCATCTCAGATAAAGGAGATTTGGAATCATCAGATGGGAAGATTCATTCATCAGATTGGACAGCCAGCACAGACTGCTGTATAGAAGACCCAGGAGTGGGTAGGTGGTCAGATGGCCAAGGTCTCCAAGACTGGGACTTTCTATTTAGGCACAGTTGTCTGCACAGTCTCTCCAATCTCAGGCATGGTTGCTGTTGCACCCCTCGCTCATCTTCTTCTTGAATGATCACTCAGTTTTTATTCTCTAGCAGGTTTCCAGCTGTGCCTGCACTCTTTCCATGGCTTCATGATTGATTTAAATAGATCTTCAGTGACTGGGATATTTTGGTATCACTTTAGATTAGGTGTCTCTAATTACGCTGTACTTACCATGTAATTACCTGTATAATTACAGAGTAACTAGGTGTAATTATGTTGTATTTACTGCATATCACAATGTAATGCTATTGTTAAGCACTTAATTGTAATTGTTATTCTACAATTTACAAACATTGTGGAATAACAATTACAATTGCGTTACACTGTATTACACAGTAAGTACATACTGTAGTCACTATGTAATTATACAGGTAAGCACAGTGTAATTAGGGACACCTAATCTAAAGTGATACTGATATTTTCCTGTCTTATGCTTTACAGAGTTGCTTCCAGTGTTCTTTGGTCTTCACTGTCTAAGTTAGGCCACCAAGTTGAACATTCCAAATACATTTATGCTGCAGTCAAATGAAATCCCAGACAGGTAATCTCCATTGTTTGGAGACAACAGGAAAGAAAACCCGAGGCATCATTTTGGACGTTTAAGCCTCACGTTTACACTTTTTTGTATATTTTTTCTAGTCTGAGCCACAAAAACATAACAATAGAAATTGATTGCACTTTTTGTTCTGTTCAGACTAAAAACAGTGGCTTCAGATCAGCAAGGCACTTTGAACTGTTCATTGACGCCATTTCAATATTTCGTTTGAACGGTGTGGCCTGCAGGGGCCACACCAACACCCAACCCAACACAGACTGATGCAGACACAAGTTCTTTCACAGCACAGGCTTTTATTTTTCTGTCATAAACGCTTCCCAAATTGTTTTCCACCTGTACAGCACAGTTACAAGCACAGTACTAAAACAGTAAACAGCTCTACATTTCTTCTTCTTCTTCCTTTGTCTCTTGTCTCTGCTTCTGCTCCCAGTCCCCCTCCAGCAAGCTTTGTCCTCCACTTCCCGACTTTGGCTCTTGGAATGAAGGCAGTGGGCTTCCTTTATGCTGCACCCGGGAGTAATTCCAGTGGCCTGTTAGCAAAGTAGGGTTTTGCAATCCCTGCAGCATCCCCTGGTGGCACCCATGGAACTCCAGCAGGGCTGCACCGAACTCCAGCTCCCATGGAGCCCTTTGGGAATCCGGGGCACCATCTAGCGCTCCAGGGAAGGTAATGCCCTGTACATGTTCTCTCCCCCAGTCCTGCCAGCCGCCACAATGCAGAGAGATGCTGTTCAGACACCTCGTTATGTTACAGTCAGGGTTTGTATTTATTTCTATTTTGTTGCTGTTTTGTTCATTTTGAATTATTATGTTTCATATTTTTATGTTATTTCTATTAGAGTTGTGTGTTAGTTGTTATTTGTACAGTTTCTTTAATCATGCTACCATTTTATGTGCTTTGGGGGTGAAGCCCCAGGAGGCGGGCCCACCCTAAAGTCACACCTACTGGCTCCTCCCTCTGGCTTTGTATCCCTGGAGCATGGAACTTGAGTTAGGAGTTTGTGAGTATTGCCTGTCTTCTGGGGCCTCGTGTATAAACGGTGCGTACGCACAGAAATGTTGCGTAAGAACTTTTCCACGTTCAAATCGTGATGTATAAAACCTACACTTGGCGTAAAGCCACGCACTTTTCCACGGTACCTCATACCTTGTCGTACGCAAGTTCTCCGCTTGGTTTTGCAGACTGGCGGCACCCAGCGTCAAAGCAGTGCTACTGTTCCTGTGTGGTTACACCTTATTTTCCTGACGTGGCTTTATAAATACACTGAAACTAACCGCATATTGTTTATTATTGTAACGCATCTGATTGTAGTTAACTTGTAACAATATTATGGTCCAGGGAACAGCCATAGTATTCCAAATACCATAACTGCTTTAGCGTTGTTACTCTTCTTCTTTCAGCTCCTCCCGTTAGGAGTTGCCACAGCGGATCATCTTTTTCCATATTAGTTTCACTGCACCACTCGGAGTATTTATATCACTGTATCTGAGTGTGAATCACAGCAGCAGCTGATCGGAAAGAGAATTATCGGTATACAGCTTCAAGGACACGCTGTCTCAGCCACTGCATATGTTTTAAAGCCTTTCCTGTACGGACCTCGCGGTTCAGAAACAGTTTCATCCCAAGAACTTTAAATGCACTCAATCAATTGCATCTTGTAGAACTGTTAGTACTTATAAGTACAATCACCCCACTGTAAACTTGCACTATAGTTATAATATCGCACAACCTGAGCCACTTTATAAAGCGCGTATTTACATATGATGACAATATCATTTTTAAGGTGAAATGCAGCAAAATATGTTTATTAAATTATACAGATAAAACTTTAACTTCTATATTCTTCACTGGGAGTGTCGTTAAGGATAGAATAATTAAACATGTACTACAAAGATATTTCAATGTTCCTTAAACATTTTGAAGAATCGGCGCTAAGCTTACAGATGGCTTAACTTCTATTACAGAGCTGATTGTGTGGCGCTCGGTTACTTGGGGAAAGAAAAGCAAGGACTACAGTGATGGCTACGCCAATATATATTGAATATAAAACAGAAAGAGAAAATAACAACACAGCTAAAAACGCAGCACCAAATTTCGGCAAAAGTTAAATGCTTGTGTCATGAGCACGAGGCGGCTAAGCAGTGTCTGCAACGGACGTGGCCATCCACCGTGCATAAGATACCTTACTGACGGGCGGGCAAAGGAGCCACCGATTCTTCCTCTGCCCAGTGCCACCACAAGCCTAGAGCCACCCCTACTGCTGCAATAAATTATTTCATTGAAGTGAAACACATGTTTAATAAAGTTCTTTAACTCCTATCATCATGAAAATGATATCACGTATACATCTCAGTATTTTAGTTATTCAGAGAGCTGTAATATCACGAATGTAATGGACTCTGTGTCCAGTTGGAGGAAGAGAGCCGGTTTAAGAAGCAAGTAGTGATTCACACACATAGAAGATCACATACAAAACAAAGCATTTAACGTGCTACTTTAATTATGATGGGATTTGAGAAACTGGTTAATTAAACGATTTTAAGATGAAGTTTATGATGTTCTACTAAAATAAAATCAACTACGTGATTAAAGTGGAAATGTCGAGATTGAAGTTGACATTTTGTGCTTTTTCCCCACTGTGTGCCTTTTTTCTCTGTACCCTAATAAACTTTCATATGACACTCAGACAGTGGGCTACAACTCGCCTTTTCACGGCGACTTTGATATGTGACTTCTTTTTTATTTCCGGCTCTGTGCGATTTTGTGAACGTGAGCTTTCAAGTTTCTCCAACACGCTATGTCACTCGATCAACTTCCTTTTGTTGATTATACCATGGTTTATTTGAACAAATAGTATGTTTTTCCTTTGCCTCCACTTGTTATTCACTGAAATTCTTATATTTTCCCCGTGATTTTCCCATTGTCTTTTCACAGAAGGCTGCGCTTAAGGGCGATTTATATTGATTTGCATATTCAAAGAGGCGTAATTCTGGGAGGAGTTGGGGCGTTACATAAAGCGCGTGCACGAGCGTTACTTTTCACGCTGACCGGGATTTATGTAGCGGAAGAACATGGAAGTTGGAGTACGCACCGATTCCTGCATCTGGATTTTTCTGTGCGTAAGCACATTTCGGCTTTTGTGCTTACGCCATGTTATAGTGCGAGTTCTACGCACGGCGTTGAGGCCCCTGGTCTTTTCTAGTTTGTGTGTGTGTCTTTCTATTCTGTACTTGGAAAACTAGTTATGGATTACGTGTCGGGATTTGTTAGCCTGGGACAGCTCTTTTAGGCACGTCCTTTTGCCTGATTATTGGTGTTATGCCATTTTTGTGTTTCTTTTTCTATTAATTAATCAATATGTTCATTTAGAAAGATTTTCGTCGAGATTTGACCTTACAAGCCAGAGTTTGAAAGTTCCTCTCCCTTGAAAGACATTTTTGAGTAATATTTTGGGACTGACTAGGTTGTATTTTGAACTTTGAAAGCCAGTTTCTTCATTTTGGGCCTGAGCAGGCCAATGCCTGCAGGAAGCAGAACTTAAGAAATTTGACTAACAAGAGGACACCATTCACTCCATTGAGCTTGTATGTTTAGCTAATAGCTAAGCTGTCCCAATATCTAATACAGATCTGTCTTAAAGGTTGTCAGGGTTTCAGCTTCAGCTCCACATCTTTGTAGTTTGTTCCACATTCCCACAACTCTTTGTGTAAAGAAGTGGTTCCCGGCTTCAGTCCTTAATGCTCTTTCCTTTAATTTCCTCCTCCTCCATTCAGTTGACAGAATTCTGCTGGATAGGCTTTATCGATGCCTGTGAGAATTTTGACGATCTGGTTTAGGACCCCACACAGGTAATAGTTACGAACTAGCTGCCTTTAGGGTGAGACTCTTCAGGTAAAACTAGTGAAGGTCCTGATCATGTCCTGTGGAGCTTTTTGGATGTCTGTATCCCTCCTTAACATGTTTCCTGTCACAATAGGTTAGATCAAACAACAAGCCAAAGTGCAGTCAGATTATTTAACATCACTCCATACTTAAGTTAAACATGGTCCTACGGCTATGACGAAGATGTAATTTAAGATTTAACCAGTAGGAGGCAAGAGAATCCCATTTGCCAGAGGTGTTACTGTTGTACAGTACGTGTATTGCCACTGTTGTGGTGCTCATCCTCTCACCATGACAGCAAATCTCACGTAGAGAGTGGCTGACTTTTGTTTTTATGTATACACTTTTTTCTCAATTACTGACATTAAATTTCTAATAAAATGAAATGTCTTTATTAAGCATGTAATATTATTTATTATTATATTAATGCTGCCCTCCGGTAGCAAAGCAATCATGGAAATTTAATGAAGGTCTAATGCTTGCTTCACGCCTTAATTCCTTTCAGTCTGTGGATATATTTCAAACCCTGTACTGTCTCAAAGTGTTCCATAATTAAGGAACCAGTGGGAAACCCAGAGCCGACTATGCACTCCGAGCACCCCACCCCCGTCCAGGAAAATTAAAAGTCACTTTTAGGCGTATAAGAAAAATGAATTGAATGATTTTATTTCGAACCGCAGCAATAACAGTGTATTGGATTCCTGCTCGGTACGGGGGTGGGCTTGGTGTTATAATAACGACATGAAATCAAAAGCATCCCCGACGCTCACAGTTCAGTGACCAGCTGCCTCCATGACCCAGGGAAGGTCACTGAACCTCAATGATCTCTGTCATTGGAGAGCGAAATAAAAATGAAGAGTTGTTTCATAATTCACACTCTGGCCTACCTCAAGTGAAAATTGAGGGAAGGCCGTTGAATGATGTATGTGGGACGTGCCGACATGCGTTTAGAGATGTTGGAATAAAAGGTAAATAAAGTCTGAAAATAAAGAGACAGGAAAGCAACTGAGGGGAGCACTGCTGCTTCGTTCTAGGATTGAATCCTCGGTGGAGTAGCTGTGCCTACTGCTGCACTGTCTGTTAGTTATCTGTGCAAAAAAAAATAATTATTATTATTATTATTATTAAAAACCATCACTATTAGAAGGGGGATATTGATGTTATTATTTACTAAAATATTACTTGAGCTTCTGTTAGATAGATAGATAGATAGATAGATAGATAGATAGATAGATAGATAGATAGATACTGTAGATAGATCTATCTATCTATCTACTGTCACAAAAGCAGACCATAGACATAAAAAGGTTAGCGGTAGCAACACGTATATTGTGCCTTGGCTGCAAATTGGTTTAAAATTGATCAAGATAATCACAGGTTCGAGTTAACAACAGAACTGAATATAACAGGAAAAGATGGCAGCTTTAAAACCTGGGACCAGAAGTGACATCACTGGGATCGGGACCAGCAGTGACATCATCATTGGCACTGGAACCAGAAGTGATGTTTTTCATCCTCGAAGTGACTTAATCCATGGTGCCATGACCGGAAGTGACGTCATTACTGGCGCCGGGACCTGGCGAGATTTCCCGTGGATGGTCTGCAGAAGATTGAAGATTGAGAAAGAGAGTTAGTGCAGCTTGCCACCCCCTGGTCTGACGTGGAAGTACTATTCTTAAGGCCTTTCAGATGTTTCCCAATCACACGTGTATAACACTATCTATCTTTCTATTATATAATGCCTTTCACATCTATCTATCTATCTATCTATCTATCTATCTATCTATCTATCTATCTATCATATAATGCCTTTAACATCTATCTATCTATCTATCTATCTATCTATCTATCTATCTATCTATCTATCTATCTATCTATCTATTATATGGTGCCTTTCATATCTATCATATAGTACCTTACCTCCATCATCCATCTATCATATAGTACCTTTCATCTATCTATCTGTCTATCTATCTATCTATCTATCTATCAATCTATCTATCAAATAGCAAACATGAGAATGTCCAAACATGGCTGCCTCTTCCTTTATCTAAGTACTAGCTGTCCCCCGCGGCTTCACCCATGCAGTAATGAAACAGGACAAACTTTAAAACTCAATTCAAAAAGAAAAAAAGTAATTCTGGCCAAGTGGGAGGAAGGTACACTCCAACGTCAAATGTTGCCACTGTATCTGATCATGTTCAGCTCTGACAAGAGAACATCCCCCACGTGAGGAGAAAAGCACGTGGATGTGATATCTCTGGCAATCAGCAATTACCCTCTAAACACGTGCAGCTCTGAAATCATCAAACAGTACTCCTTAACAATCTGTAGATGATAATGTCTGCTGAACAAACAGGTATCTCTAGCTAAATGGAGCTAAAAGGTATGTGAGAGGTAGAGCGACTTGAATGGAGACTGCCGCATGAGTGAGGAGGGCCCCACTGCCTGTCTCTCGGATTTGTGCAAATAAATCAGTACTGCAAGCGACCTATGATACTTAACATAATGAGAGAAGTCACAAAAATCAACCAGAATGTTCAAGAAAATTATAGAAAAAAACCTGATCTAAATCCGTTAAGTAGTTCTCTCGTGAAAAGCGAACAGACTTACATACAGACAGACGTTGGATTTTATATATAGAGATGGCCAAGGTTTCCTCAAAGCTTGTTCAGTTCTCTCCACTGCTCATGCTCAAATGGTGATTGATAGTAAATAGAATCATCACAGAGATGGCTACCCTCCTAATTTAACAGAGGTCCACGTGATCGAGACAAATCAATAGGTTCGATCAAAAATAGTTAAGACAAGATCAAGAAGCGTTGTCTATTTAGTAACTTCTGGCTTATAAGATGTTCCCATCCTAGCAACACCACTGATTCTTTTAATACTGTGCATTGGCGCTGTGTTCTGTCCAAGAGCAGGGTAAGTCAGAAGCTGAAATTGAGTGTCCATGATTGGGAGTTTAATTGAAACAAGCAAGTCCTAGCACACAACTTCAGCAAACCTGAAATAAGTGGAAGTAGTTCTGACATGACAAGCTTCATACACCTGGATCTGAGGGACTTTCTGCCATTCTTTTCTACAGCTCTGTCAGGTTTGATGGAGACCATTAGTGGACAGGCATCTCCTGAGATGTTGACTCATTCAGGTCTAGGCTTTAGCTCTAGGGCTACTCAAGAACATTAACATAGTTGACCCTATGCCACTCCTGTGTTGTCTTTTCTTGGTGTTTGAGGTCATTGTCCTGTTAGAAGGTAAACCTTTGGCCCAGTCTTAGGTCCAGAGCACTCTTGTGCAGGTTTTCATTTAGAGTATCTGGATACTTTGCTCCATTCAGTTTACCCTCAACCCTGTCTAGCCTCCCAGTTGCTGCCACTGAAAGAAAACCTTACAGCAGGACACTGCCACCACCATGCTTCACCACTAGAATGATATTGCATAGGTGATGAGAGGTCCTTGGTTACCTCCAGATGTGATGCTTAAAATATAAAGCCAAGAGAATCTTGCTTCTCATAGGCTGAGAGTCCTTTAGATGTCTTTTCACAAACTCCAAGAAAGCTTTCATTTGTCTTCTGGCCCATTTGTCATAAAGCCCAGTTTGGGGGGAGTGTTGCAGTGTCCTACTGGATGTTTCTCTCATCTCCATTCAGGTTCTTTTACCAAAGCCCTTTATCCCCCAATTGCTCATTTAAGAATTATGGAGGCCCCTGTGGTCTTGGGAACCGTCAATGCTGTTGGAGTTTTTTTTAAAGCCTTCTCCAAATCTGTGCCTTGACACAATCCCATCTAGAAGGTCTGCAGGCAATTCCTTTGTCCCCATTTTTACACTGATACACATTGTCAGCTGGGGAGCCTTCTATAGGCAGCAGCAATCAATTGAACTGATCACAGGTGAAGTCCAGAATGGAGTCCCGTCTCCATTTTAGTTGGTTGTAGCTGGACAAAGCGAAAGAATCTTCCGAGGGAATAAAAGTAGTCCGTAGTTGCACCATACCATTTGAGATTAGAATGTGCCTACCTTCAGTTCATCCGTCCACTTCAGGCTCTCTTAAGCTCCTTTCAGGCACCCAGATTGAAGCGTCATTTAATATGATTTTTCTTCTTTTTCTCGTCATTATCTTTGTGCATTTTGTATTTCTGTTCAGGTCAGGTTAGGTCAGGTTGGGGAGTCTGTACTGGTACTTCGCGTTGCTGCACCCACCACACAACGTAACAATTCGGATCCTGATTGACAACCCACCAGGCAGACACGCTGTCCAGTCCCACCATCCGGAAATGACCCTTCATCTGCCGCAGCCAGGTGTTACGTGGGCATCCCCCTGGCGTGGTCCAGCCATTTGGGTTCTCAACAGTGAGGATCCTGTGATCACCCTCGGGGAATCGCACCACATGGCTGTAGTGCCCTAACTGACACCCTCTCACAATGCAGGTAATGAGCCTCATTCAGGACTCCATGACCGCTCATTCAACACAAAGTCAAACCAGCGGTACCCAAGGATTCTCCAAGGTGGCACAGTACTGAAGGAGTCCAGCCTTCACCTCAGGTCACTGGATAGCGTCCATGTCTGACAACCAGGTAGCAAAACAGGAAGCACCAGGACTCTAAAGACGTGGACCTTCATCCTTATGCAGGGATATCGGGAGCGCAACACACCCCTTTCCAGCGACCTTATGACCCCCAATGCTCTCCCATTCCATCTACTGACTTCATAGGAATAGTCACCAGAGACAATACACAGGACAATAAACAGGATTCTGAGAAATTAATTCATGTGTTTATTTCTAGTAGGATTGACTACTGCAATGCGGTGTTCACTGAATGTTCAAACTGTTCTTTATACAGCCTCCACTTAATCCAAAATGCTGCTGCAAGAATTATTACAAGAACAAGAAAATATGAACACATAACTCCAGTTCTTAAATCCTTACAGTGGCTCCCAGTTAAGTTTAGGGTAGATTTCAAAATCTTCCTTTTAACATATAAAGCCTTAAATGGCCGAGGTCCGGCTTACTTGTCTGAACTTACCATGACTTACAAACCAGAACGTACATTAAGATCTCAAGATGCCAGTCTGCTTATTATTCCAAGGATTAATAAAATAACAGTGGGAGGTCGAGCTTTTAGTTACAGGGCCCCTAAACTGTGGACTGGTCTGTCTGCTACTATAAGAGACGGCCCTTCTGTCTCAGCTTTTAAATCCCGGCTGAAGACTCACTACTTCAGTTTAGCATACCCTGACTAGAGCTGCTGATTAACTGTACAGACTGCATCTCTGTTGTTAGTTATTATAGCACTAAAACATAAGTAACATGATAGTTAGAAATGGATACTAACCCTCACTTATTCTGTTTCTCTTCTCGGTACTCAAATGTGGCACTGATGAAGGATCACAGGAATCGTGGGGTAGAGGGATCCTTTCATCGGATTGGCTGGCCCAGCACTAGCCAATAGGGGGAGGCAGCTTGATGACTGAGGTCTCCAGGACTCTAAACAAATCCAAACCATGTTATGTGATATCATCTACTGTTAAATTCTGGTACGTACTTGTTCAAATTTTTATGTTTATACTGTATTGAGGATTTGTTCTGTTCTGAGTATTGTATTGTATTGTATTGACCCTCTGCTTTTTGACACCCACTGCACGCCCAACCTACCTGATAAGGGGTCTCTCTTTGAACTGCCTTTCCCAAGATTTCTTCCATTTTTTCCCTACAAGGGTTTTTTTAGGAGTTTTTTCTTGTCTTCTTAGAGAGTCAAGGCTGGGGGCTTATCAAGAGGCAGGGCCTGTTAAAGCCCATTGCGGCACTTCTTGTGTGATTTTGGGCTATACAAAAATAAATTGTATTGTATTGTATTGGACATGAATGTCACTGCCGAGGTAAGTAATCCTCTCGACAAGGTCGACACTCTCTCTTTCTGTTCCCTAAAAGATATTTTCGAACCATTTTTTGCCTTTCCTTCTGGTAATCACGTCATTGTCTCACCTCCTCAGTAATGGCTGCGACGAGACCCCCTCTTCTCCTTTAACTGTCATTTCTAATTCTTTTGGGCATTATTAAATTATCTACACTAGTTTTTGCTTTCACAAAAATAAATAAAGAAAGGTGGATAATAAGATGGATGGGTAGCATTAAGGAAGATGCTGTGATGCAACTCCAAGCGCTTAAATATCATAAAAGCCTGACAAGCTACCATTTAAGATGGAAATGGATCAAAAAAAAAAAAAAGACGCAACTTGTCACAAATACTAGCGGATGTAATTACTTCAAGAAACGTTCACCCTTTTATTTTTTATATGCTCAGTTTCTTACAGATAGGTCCATCCATCTCTTTTCCTAATTCCTTGTACAGTAGGTAAGTCCGTCTGTCTCGTTTTGTATGCGTCAATCTCTTAAGGATAAATCTGTCTTTTTATTTCCCATATTCTCAATTTCTTACTGATGCTTCATCTATTCTTTATACTTCAAATTTCTTATAGACCAATCCAACCTCTTATTTTCTAAATAACAGCAATGATAATTCTTCAGATTTAGTATTTAGCAGTTTTCTCACTACTGAAAGTGCTTTACGCAGAAAGAGGGGGGCCACTTCAACAACCATTAATGCGCAAAATCCACCTGAATGATGCAATGGCAGCCATTTATGTGCCAGTGCGCTCACCACACATGAGCTGTTAGGTGGTGAAGAGGTGAGAAAGACAGCCAGTTAGAGGGAGGGGATAATTAAAGGGGGTCAGAAAGACTTGGTCATGGTGGGCTGTTTATCCAGGACATCGGGATACACCCTATTCTATACGAAGGATGCCCTGGGATCTTTTATGACCACAGAAAGTCAGGACCTAAGTCTTTACATTTAATTCAAAGGACAATACCATTTTTACAGCATTGTGTCCCAGTCACTGCGCTGGTGGGCATTTGGAACCCCATTCAGACCACAGGGTAAGCTCCCCTACTACTGGCCTCACCAAAGCCTCTTCCAGCAGCAACCCAAGCTTTTTCTAGATGGTCTGCCATCCAGGTACTGGCTTAGCTTCAGGTGGGTGATCTCTTCAGAAGTATAGGTGGCATGGCTCTTGGCCATACCACGCTGGCTATACCCCCCCTCCCCTTTCATACAGACATTCCACCTATCAATTTGTATAGCTCCAATATTTGTAAATGGGTCCATAAATCTGTTCCGTGTACCCCTAATTTCTTATAGACTGCTTTAGCCATCTGTTTCCTGTACACCAAATTTCTCATCTATCTATCCATTGTCTGTACACTTATTTGTTTTGTATGCAAGTCCATCAGCCTACTATCTGGACCCCTTTATTCCTTACCAGTAATGACGGACTGCACAATAACGTGCAGTGAATCCACTTGACTTGAGCAGTCCTAGTTCTCATCCTCTTTCTCTGTACATTTGTCATTCATTTGCTCAGAGGTTGATGTGCTTGCTGCTTCCTGAGCAGCTCTTCTTGTCTCCACCGTAGCGGTCCGGTTCTTCTCTTCTTCCGTTGGCATCATTTCACATTAAAACTGATTAAGTCAGTGTATGTGTTGCAATTATTTAGTACATTTTTCTTAATTTTTCACTTAAGCTGGCACATAAGTCTTCAATCTGCCTCAGGAATGATTTGAGATATGAAGAGGTAAGGGAAGTGACGGCGAAGGTGGTAGGGAATGAGAACGGTGTACGGCCGTCCTTCTGCACGCTGTCGAGAGTTGATTCTTCAATAAAATAAAATAAAAGTAAAAAGAAGAATAACCTTGGAGGTCAATCATCACCCTGAAAGTGGATAGTAGACGTCGTGTAGTATATGTGTACCAAAGTTCAGGTCAGTAGGTCAAACGTTTTACAAGCTACAGGTGTTTAAAAATCCTGGAGAGACAAACGGACAGCCACGGTAGAGTATTATAGAAGACGATAATTACAGGGTGTGCCAAAGTGATGTTAACACTAATGGAATATTTTTATCTTAACCCCACCTTTCCAGGTCGATGGATAGGTCGTGGTGAACCATTGCCGTGGCCTCCACACTCCCCTGATTTGACACCCTGTGATTTCTGGTTATGGGGTATGTATGGTGAAGAAGCGTGTGTATAGCAGGAAAGTTTGTGATCTAATGACCTGAAGGACAGAATACAGACTGTGTTATCATCTGTTCCCCACAAAATGTGTGTTTGGGCTTTAAATGGTACTGTTACTCGTTGTTTCTGTGTGTTGAACATGATGCCAAACAGGCTGAGACATTCCTGTAAATCATCTTGCATAAATGAAGTATGTTTTGAAAATAAATTGTTCCTGCCATTCAAATGTTAACATAATTTTGACTCACACAGTATGTCTACTCTAATTTCTTAATGATACCTTTAGTTTTATATAGATAATCCCACCTTTTTCTTTACTTTTGTTTTCTTTTCTTTTCTATTCTAAGAGAGGGTATCCAGCAGGGGGCACTAGCTCCCTTGTTGGAATGAGTTCTTTTTTAATTGTGGCATGTTGCATAACCCAAATCTATATAGATATAATATAGAAAGGCGATATCCCTCCCTTAATGATACAGCAGTAAGAAAGAAATCACATAGGAGAAATCACTTAGCTTTCTTTAATGTCGGTTTACGCTGCATAACAGACAAAAGAGAACATGACAAGAGCCCAATTCGGGAGTTGGGACCCGATGTGTAGCGTCTGCCATTTTCATCGCTGCCTTGAAAGGATTTTCAGGATTGGATGACGTTATCTTCCATCCGTCCGTCGGCTTCAATGTCCCAAGTCTTTATACTCTTTCTTCACATGAAGGCCCCCACTTAGGTGAATCATGCCATTCCAAACAAGACAAAAGAGGATAGAGTTTCATGCTGACTTTGACACACAAAATTAGTATACAATGGTCCTCAGTCTGACTGCCCGTTTCCCAATTACCGTAGATCCCGTTATATAAGCCGAGAATTGCGTCCTAGATTTTTGGCTTGGAGTTTGGGGGTCGGTTTATACGACGAGTATCGTTTCAGATTTAAGATTTCCAGCGCAATGCCGGTTTTGCCGTTGAATACGGAAGTAAATAATGACGAAACCACAGAGCCATCTTTCTGATGAAGTAACTTTGCATGCCGGTACTTTAAATTAAATAATTTATTCAAAAAAGTGTTGTAGTTGTTGATTTTATTAGTAAAATTTATAATAAATTATCAGGAAGTTTAAAATAATTTTTTTTGTTTTGATTTACGATCAACATTTTGCGTTACAACCCGGATGCGGTCACGTGTATCCGCTTGCGTGATTGTAAACAAACAACCGAGAGCGTTAGTAGCGTCAGTCGGAGCCCAGATACATGTGTTTGTGGAAGTAATTTCCGTCATTGCAGGGATTTACCTATATATATAATTCATTAAGACCATGTAAGCAAGACACATAATTGCTAAGGAAGGAAGAGAAGGTAAAGAAATCGATCACAATCGAAACGAAGATGGACATTGTGTGGAAATATGAGAGTGCTGTTCGTGTGACTGATCTCGCTAATATGTACAGCATGTTGAAATCCACCATCTCGACAATTTTACAAAGAAAAGATTTGCATAAGGAGGCTTCTTCTAAACAATAACCACCTTCCGTTTCATTCTCCTCCCATCCTGCAGCCCAAAGATGTCAAATTAAATGGTGAGTACAGTATGAAATTGTTGTTTCTAGAATAGAATGCCTTTTATTGTCACTATACACATCTACAATGAGATTAAAAGCAGCTCCTTCAGTGCAGAAAAAAAGTTCTGTATAGGGCTTGTATGGTTGTTTTTTTAGCCTTAGCATAACGCCGGATCTGCAGCCCCGCTTCTGCTTTCTTTCCCTCCTCCGTCTGTGTCGTCTCCTAGACCCAACAACAATCCACGGAGAGCCCGCTGGTCTCGCTATGTTGTCTGGGATGTTGTGCATGTGATGAAAAACACTCGAAACAGATGTCTGGCTCTGGACACCAATGTCTATAAGGTTATGACGGGTGTAGCGGATGTTCGTCGAACCGATCGTGCACAAACAAGGAAAAAAAAAAGTACAAATAAGTGCACTGAAAAGGAGAGCCCTGAGCTGCTGCGACCATGCGCGCCGCCATGCTCCTAGCTTAATCTAGCCTACTTCTGGTAGGGTAGGCACTTTTTATAACTTTTTGGTTAGCACATTAGAAAAATTATTGGTGTTTTGGTAAATTATGCACATTATACAACCCTTTTTTATTATGAAAAGGTTAAGTAAGTGTTGCAGTGGGAGGTTCGGAACGCATTATGGGTTAGCCTTCGCGAACGAATTAAGTTCGTAAGTCAAGGGTCCACTGTATTGCGTATTTAAGTTAATCAAATTTATAACAAGTCTCCGGAAATCCACCTGCCGATGTACTGTATTTGCGTATATAGTTTCAACGCAAAGGTTTCATTTTACCAAACTTCTCCGCAATCACTTCCTGGTTTCCATGAAAATTGCCGGCAGTCTCAAATTCTCGCTGATAAACATGATAAATATACCTGAAGAGACACTTTTAAGGAAGTTTAGAAAATTTTGCTTAGAGAAGGGGGTCGGCTTAAATACCAGTCATCGGCAAATACATGTAATTTAGTAGGTAGAGAAGGGGGTCAGCTAATATACCGAGTCGGCTTGTATTCCGGGATCTACGGTATCTCTGTCTTGTCTTACAATGCTTGCCTAGCAGTTCTAAATGATGAGCCTCTGTGCTAAATCTGTGTCCATTGTGCATCTGAGTAGAAAGAAAAGTAGATTTATCTACTCTCTATATATAAAATTCTAAGCCTAAAAGTGCAACGATTTTGTGAAACAATTTTATGTGACTTTTTATGTCACGTTTTTTGTCACGTTTTAAATCGGGATTATTTTAAAACCTACATACAGTGGTGTGAAAAACTATTTGCCCCCTTCCTGATTTCTTATTCTTTTGCATGTTTGTCACACAAAATGTTTCTGATCATCAAAAATATTTAACCATTAGTCAAATATAACACAAGTAAAAACAAAATGCAGTTTTTAAATGATGGTTTTTATTATTTAGGGAGAAAAAAAATCCAAACCTACATGGCCCTGTGTGAAAAAGTAATTGCCCCTGAACCTAATAACTGGTTGGGCCACCCTTAGCAGCAATAACTGCAATCAAGCGTTTGCGATAACTTGCAATGAGTCTTTTACAGCGCTCTGGAGGAATTTTGGCCCACTCATCTTTGCAGAATTGTTGTAATTCAGCTTTATTTGAGGGTTTTCTAGCATGAACCGCCTTTTTAAGGTCATGCCATAGCATCTCAATTGGATTCAGGTCAGGACTTTGACTAGGCCACTCCAAAGTCTTCATTTTGTTTTTCTTCAGCCATTCAGAGGTGGATTTGCTGGTGTGTTTTGGGTCATTGTCCTGTTG
This sequence comes from Polypterus senegalus, assembly GCF_016835505.1. Classification (NCBI taxonomy): domain Eukaryota; kingdom Metazoa; phylum Chordata; class Cladistia; order Polypteriformes; family Polypteridae; genus Polypterus; species Polypterus senegalus. The sequence continues at coordinate 146,501,019 of NC_053166.1, forward strand.
CAGCACCCAAGATCGCTTCAGCTTGAGTTGACGAACAGATGGCTGGACATTCTCCTTCAGGATTTTTTGGTAGACAGTAGAATTCATGGTTCCATCTATCACAGCAAGCCTTCCAGGTCCTGAAGCAGCAAAACAACCCCAGACCATCACACTACCACCACCATATTTTACTGTTGGTATGATGTTCTTTTTCTGAAATGCTGTGTTCCTTTTACGCCAGATGTAACGGTACATTTGCCTTTCAAAAAGTTCAACTTTTGTCTCATTAGTCCACAAGGTATTTTCCCAAAAGTCTTGGCAATCATTGAGATGTTTCTTAGCAAAATTGAGACGAGCCCTAATGTTCTTTTGCTTAACAGTGGTTTGCGTCTTGGAAATCTGCCATGCAGGCCGTTTTTGCCCAGTCTCTTTCTTATGGTGGAGTCGTGAACACTGATCTTAATTGAGGCAAGTGAGGCCTGCAGTTCTTTAGACGTTGTCCTGGGGTCTTTTGTGACCTCTCGGATGAGTCGTCTCTGCGCTCTTGGGGTAATTTTGGTCGGTCGGCCACTCCTGGGAAGGTTCACCACTCTTCCATGTTTTTGCCATTTGTGGATAATGGCTCTCACTGTGGTTCGCTGGAGTCCCAAAGCTTTAGAAATGGCTTTATAACCTTTACCAGACTTCTGTTCTCATTTGTTCCTGAATTTCTTTGGATCTTGGCATGATGTCTAGCTTTTGAGGTGCTTTTGGTCTACTTCTCTGTGACAGGCAGCTCCTATTTAAGTGATTTCTTGATTGAAACAGGTGTGGCAGTAATCAGGAAATTGAACTCAGGTGTGATACACCACAGTTAGGTTATTTTTTAACAAGGGGGCAATTACTTTTTCACACAGGGCCATGTAGGTTTGGATTTTTTTTCTCCCTAAATAATAAAAACCATCATTTAAAAACTGCATTTTGTGTTTACTTGTGTTATATTTGACTAATGGTTAAATGGGTTTGATGATCAGAAACATTTTGTGTGACAAACATGCAAAAGAATAAGAAATCAGGATGGGAGCAAATAGTTTTTCACACCACTGTATATATCTTCAGCATCATTCTTTAATGTGATGTTGTTAGATTTTCAGATTCTTATTCCATTTTTAAATTATAAACTAAAATATCAAGAACTCACGTCCCACGAGACAAGACTTTGTGCCAAGAGATTTAACCACACCCAGGGCCAGAAATAAAAAACAAAGAGTAGGACAGACATCATCAGATCCTGAAAATCATTACAGCACAGCGGCGAAATGGCAGACTCTACACATCGAGCTCCCACTTCGGTGAAAAGTATTGTCATGGCTTCATCGTCTGTTATGCCGCATAAATCATCATTAAAGAAAACTGTTATTTCTCCTATGTGATTTCTTACCGCCATATCACTAAGGGACGGGTATCGCCTTTTAATATATCTACACTGGAACCTCGGTTTGCGAGCATAATTCGTTCCGGAAACGTGCTTGCAATCCAGAGCACTCATATATCAAAGTGAAATTCCCCATAAGAAATAATGGAAACTCAGATAATTCGTTTCACATACCACAAATATTTATATAAAAATGATTAATACAAAATTTTCACTCTAACTAACATTAACGTATCATTCTTTTCAGAATTTATCGAACTTTAATGTGATGTTGTTAGATTTTCAGATTCTTATTCTGTTTTTAAATTATTAACTAAAATATCAAGAACTCACATCCCGCGAGTTGAGACTTTGTGCCAAGAGATTTAACCACGCCCTGGGCCGGAAATAAAAGACAAAGAGTAGGACATCTGCTGAACAGGCTTTTAAATGGTCGATCACGCGGCACGGCAACAGCAGCAGCAGATCGAGCAAAGAGGATGTAAAAAAACTATTTGTTTCCCATTGTATCACCATTTAAGAGGGGGTTTCGGAGGACCGACCGTGTCTCCTTGGGGTGCATTCAGCCCCCCTCTTCACAACGTGAGCAGCAGAGATGCAAAGTGGCTGGCGAACAAAGCGAGCAGGGGATAAACCCCCTAGTAAAATTATATTTGTACAGAGGACAGTGACATATTAAACTTATGTTACAGAGAGAAAGGGGTATCAGGTGAGAGAAGAGAGAGGATGAGGCCGGTTCAATATAGCGACCACACATTGAAGTTGATAAAGCTTTAGTAGAAGAAGAAGAAGAACTTCAGTACAAGACTGCACAGAGTCAAAGCTATCCCACCGGTGGTGCTGCTACTGCTGCTTACCTGCTCTTACCTTTTTTCAGGAGTAAAATCCAGCAAAGCAGCATCAAAATTAAATTTAAAAATACACAACAAGTGAAGTCAAGATGTACATTGTAGATTCATGCCTGGAAAGGATATGTTATTCTTCTTGTCTCAAATCTGATCATTGACATTATTATTTAGCAGAGTACTTTCTGCGAGGCGACTTAGAAAACAAAATGTACACTTTGAGGGATTGTTACAAAAAGTAACAATCAGTAGAGAACAAATGTTTAAGGAAGAGCACAAGAAGTAGTCATCCAATGCCATTGTCTTTCACTCCTCCAGATCACCTCACGCTACGCGGGCGTCCAATTCTCTTACATCTGCAGAATTTTAATTTTGTTTTATATTCAGCTGGGCAGACCCGATTGCAAAGTAAGTAAGTAAGTAAGTAAGTAAGTACTTGAGTAAAATACATAGTGAGTTCAACCTGGAATTGTTGTGCCCCCTTCCGCCGGTGGCCACAACTCACGAGGATAAGGAAAAGGCAAGTCACTCAGAACCACCATAACGAAAGCTATAATTCTATACTTGATGAAAGTCTCAGTCTGGCTATTTAATAATATATAGACGTGAGGCTGAGACACTCAAACAAAAGAAGAAGAGAGACGCATCCAGCGTTTGGTGAGCAAATACATCAAAACGTTGCGGAGAATCTCATGGATGAAGCTGATGACCCCTGAGAAAGTCTACTGTGCAAGATGGCTAAATTGGAAAGTGAACGGCTGAATCATATTAAAACCCCCAAGGTATGGGATGAGACAACCACACGATGCCATTGAAGGCAGTGTGATGGCAGGTCTTGTGAAAGGGGTCAGATTGCATGGAAGACATCGTGGCATGAACTGGTAGGTCTGAGGGTTAGTCTGTTATGTGCTAGTCGGGTGGCAGTAACCCAACTGTGCATCCAACCATTATAAAGTGATGATGCCACAGTGACATGACGGAAATAACTTCAATGACATCCTACATTAGTGCCATTGTGAACGTTGGCAATGAATGAATGGGTGTTTCTTTAATGCCAAGCACAAGGTGCCCCATGTCTCAAAATACTAAAACTACAATTCAAAGCAATTTTCTAGTGAGCAGGTCTTGGCTTTAAGTTCCCCTCTTTAATGCTATGAGCAATAATTCAATCCATCAGGGGGGCAACTTTAAAATCAAAACTCAAAAAGTCTCTTGCTGCTTTTTAATAATGCCTTCACGGAGTGAGCGTGACCACTTTTGCCATGTCAAATTTACATACTACAGTCTAACGATGTGGGCGTGGGTCCAGTAGTCCATCAGCTTTCTATGGCTTCCGAAGATGAGGACCCAGTAGTGAGATGACTATCCTATCCTTCCAGCCAAAACTCGAAAGACAAAAGCAAATTAGAGTGTGATTTGAGACGCCGCTCGGTGCCTGCGCTCCGACCAAGTTCATCGGTCCCAGATGCGATGCCAGGTGCAAAGTAATTAGAATGTCAGTGACACTCCTCTCCAGCCCAAACGGCGTTCCATGCCAGAGGTAAGTGAAGCAGACTAGGTGCCAATTCTCATTAAACCCATCGCCAAGAATTAGGCAATTATTTTAACAGGAAGTAAAAGAACACCTGTGTTTCCCATTAGGAGGTGACATCAGTGCTGGCAACTTTTGTCCTGACTTGGCAGCACTGAGTCATCTATTATTTCATGCTTTTTTTTTCCTGAAAATGCACTTAAAGAGCTGGCAAAAGGAATAACTGATTGATTATCCTCAAGGGGGTATTGGTCAGATTTTAAAAATATGGTCGCCGCAACCACCTTTAGTCATCTTTTATGGCACATGAGTGAGCGAACCCCCAGTCAGGGGGTGATGAAGATGGAACGTGAAGCTAACCTACAGATGAACAAACAATGCTGATTTAGAGAAAAGTGCTGAGGAGGTGCACAAATGTAATAACCGGTTGTGTTGAGTTGTAGCAGTGCGACTATGAATTTAAACTGCATCTCCCAGCAGTCCCTGCAGGGGCTGTTGGGGTCAAATGTGGTCAGAGCGGTTTAAAAGGAGGGAGGGAGGTGTACAAGGGAAAAAAAAAAGTGTTTTTTTTTTGTTGTTGTATTTTGTGTGGGCAGCACGGTGGCACAGTGGTAGCACTGCTGCCTCACAGTTAGGAGACCTGGGTTCGCTTCCCAGGTCCACCCTGCATGGAGTTTGCATGTCTCCGTGTCTGCGTGGGTTTCCTCCCACCGTCCAAAGACATGCAGGTTAGGTGCACTGACGATTCTAAATTTGTCCCTAGTGTGTGCTTGTTGTGTGTGTCTGGCACCCTGCCTGGGGTTTCGTTTCCAGCCTTGCGCCCTGTGTTGGCTGGGATTGGCTCCAGCAGACCCCCGTGACCCTGTATTAGGATATAGCGAGTTGGATAATGGATGGATGTATTTTGTGTTTCGTTTACCTGTCGCACTGCCTTCTGTCAATTAAGCCATATTTAGTCGCTGTGTCCTGGATTATATTCGCTGTTGGGGTCTGGATTGTCTGTCTACCTGGGTGCTGAGGACTGATTGTGGATTCACAGCTTTCCCGCAAGTATAGGAGCGCTCCTGAACCATCCATCCATCTTCACCCTTACAGTTTCTACCGGTAGGACTGTTTTTTCATTCCCTTACTACATACAGATCTCTGGACTTACTTGCATCATCTCTTATTATATCCGGTGTGGTATTCCATGGACTTTGCTGTGTGGTGCTGTGTTTTTGTGTTTAATGTAATATCGCTGTAGGGATACTCGACCCTCTGCAGTTTGCATACCAGGAGAAGGTGGGAGCGGAGGATGCCATCATCTACATGCTACACTGATCCCTCTCCCACCTGGACAGAGGCAGTGGTGCTGTAAGAATTATGTTTTTGGACTTCTCTAGCGCCTTCAACACCATCCAACCTCTGCTCCTTAGAGACAAGCTGACTGAGATGGGAGTAGACTCATACCTGGTGGCATGGATTGTGGACTATCTTACAGACAGACCTCAATATGTGCGTCTTGGGAACTGCAGGTTTGACATTGTGTGCAGCAATACAGGGGCGCCGCAGGGGACTGTACTTTCTCCGGTCCTGTTCAATCTATATACATCAGACTTCCAATATGACTCAGAGTCCTGCCACGTGCAAACGTTCGCTGATGACACTGCTATTGTGGGCTGTATCAGGAGTGGGCAGGAGGAGGAGTATAGAAAGTTAATCAAAGACTTTGTTAAATGGTGCGACTCAAACCACTTACACCTTAACACCAGCAAGACCAAGGAGCTGGTGGTGGATTTTAGGAGGCCCAGGCCCCTCATGGACCCTGTGATCATCAGAGGTGACTGTGTGCAGAGGGTGCAGACCTTTAAATATCTGGGAGTGCAGCTGGATGACAAATTGGACTGGACTGCCAATACTGATTTTGTTACATTCCTAATCTGGAACATTTAAAAATTCTGAATTTTTAGCAGCAATAAATTAGTCTTCAATAAATGAAAGCTGGTTAGATAACCCACAATTAGGAATTTGAATTCAAAATTTCAAAATATCTATCCATCTCTCTGTCATATTATTAGAACTTTTACAAGGATCCTATAATATGGTCACATCGGCAACCGCCAAGGTCATGTGACACTTTTCAGACTGCCGCGTAAATGAAAAAAGAGAGTTTCTAATTGACCTTACAGGATCCCACATAAGCTCCAGAAGAACATGCTAGGTTGTCAAAAAGAAGGGGCATCTGGACGGGCATTCCCACGTTTGGAACACTTTATTTCACTTCATCATGCGGGTGTTTCATTGTGGCAGGTGCATCCTTAATCTCCTCAAGCGAGCTACTCTGAAGTAAACTTTGCGGAGGAAGTCAATACTTTTATATTCATAGCGTTCTTTATCAAGGATCACGCTGTTTATTTGACAACACAAGGAAAAAAAAGTCAACATGCCAACTTGCATTTACCTGAATATTCATTAGGGACCCATATGACGGTGTCTTCTGTAATAAAATTTCACACTTACAGCGATTAAATGAAGTGGCATATTATACTAATTATTTTAGTGATGCAACCATAACTTATTTTGAAATAACACCATAATATGAAATTAACAAAACCCTCATTTGCATTTATGCAAAACAAGTTTCAAGATAATTTGTGTATGCAAATGAGAACGAGGTGCCCCTATTGTCTTAACTAATGACCCTGATTATTCAAACGACCCCCTGGTTGATTATATTCAGTTGCCTCCCTTAAAGTTAAAGAGGGGGTCCTTGATACTAATAAATCCCTGCATATGCAAATGAATATTAATTAGTACAATTAATTGCTCCTCTGTCACATAAATTAAGGAGCAATCAGGAAAAGCTATTTGCATCCAAACAGTCATTTGAAAAGCAATACAATGGAGAGCCCACTACTTTCCAGAACAGAAGTGAATGTGTTGTTACAAAGTATAAATATTCATGTATTTATGAACATCTTTAGCTTAAGTCATATTTTTGTAGAGAGTAAATGGTAATAAAAATTTATCAAGATAACCACATGTTTGTTGAAATTTATCAGGTTTTTTTTTTTTCGAAGAACAAGAAGGAAGAATGTTCTCATTAGCTCAAATGGCATTTCCTTAAACTTAATGTCTTTACGGGACTCGTGATATTTTATGTAAAGCTAACACTCATTATTTCTTTTCAACACATTTACATACATAAATGAGGGTCCAATTAGGTTAATTGTTCAGACAGAATGAATGAATATGCAGCCTGGTTAGGGTAGCAAGGATTTAAAGATTAGTGAAATATTCCCATGCACGTCAGCTTCATCTGGGAATCCCGGCCTACCGCAACAGTCTTCAAGCGACCAGGAAGTGCCTTATAGTCACAGATTGCAATCTTTGTCTCAGTGAATCGGTGTGTCCATTCCCTGAACCATGTGGTGTGGTTAAGGAAGATTATAGTGGAATTTAAAGAGACACAGGTTAGGAATTCTCTCCTAAGGCAGTGTTTTTTAAGGACGGGTCGCCACATGAGAGAACTCTGGATACGTGATTTTCCGCAGTCTCTTTAGCATATTATGTAAGGAGAGACCCCCGTGGCTGCAGGTTTTCTTTCTAACCCTTTTTTTTTTAATGAGTGCCCTGTTTTTGCTGCTAATTAACTCCTTTTCCATTCCTTTGAATTGACTTGTTTTTTAAAATTTGTTCCCCTGAATTTCTTCATCGTTCCTCTGAATTGCTTCATGTCTTTCCTTAAATGGCATCCAAACAGTAATGAAATGTGAAGTAAGGGATCCAACAGAAGACCAACTCAGTCAGGGCCTCAAACTCCAACCAGTCACTTAATGAGGCTCTGATTCTTGTTGTTAATTAAACCCGTTCTTTTATTCCATGGCTTGTTGCTGCTCTCATTGTGCAATAGCAGACATGTCCGAGATTGTTGATTTTCTCATTGTAAGAGCTCTGGTCAAATGATTTTGGGACCTGAGCAGATCGACACTCCTGAGACCTTCACTTTTCTTGATTTTCTGATACTATATGATGGACGCCAGTTGTTTTGGCTCATTTTGTATCTGCTTATTGTTTGTCTGCTAATTAAGGAAAAAGAAACAATGAAGGGGTCTGAGTCTTCAAGAACAAGTCAATTAAAATTAGTTCAACAGAAGTTAATTAGCAGCAAAAACAGGTCACTCATTAGGAAAAGGGTTAGAATGATAACCTGCAGCCACGGTGCTCCTCCAGGACTGGAGTTGGCGACCCCTGACCTAACCACAAGTTAGGTCAATCTGTCTGGCAGCCAGCTCCTGCCAAAAATGACGCCTCCTGTTATGGAGGGTAAACAGGAAGGGGCGGAGTCAGTTGCCCTCATTGGGTGGTTTCTCTTCACTGTGGATAAAGAAGGAGATGAACAGTGTTAGCGATAGCGCCCCCTCTTGTCCCAGCGAGTTATTACATACCTTGTAAGGAGATCCTCTGACTCACGTGGGTGACACAATCTACTGGCAGTGTGAAGGATCATTAAGAACTGTAAGAAGACCAGAAAATATCAAACAGATGAGACAAACTATAAAGCGGCGCGTTCAGCCTTCAGAACAATGTGTCAGTCGGCAGCATTAAACATTTCAGACTGGACTGTTTGCCAATTTATTTATGTATATTTATCCTAACACACAGGGCTGGATTTACTGATTTTAGGGATGTAGGCAAACACAGGTACGAGGGCCCCCATCATCATCAATTCTTCAACATAAGTCATACTGTCAGACAACAAGATGAAAACAACGCTCATAATATGCAATAGGAGGAGAGCCTGATGGCTAAACACCAACTGAGGGGGTGAGTTGGTGAGACAATGAATTGTGCTGGGCTGAAGGAAAGAAGAAAAGACAAAGAGAGGAGGGATGTAAAACAGAACGAGAGATTCAAGAGTATGGCGGCTGCGACAGAGGGAAGAGAAAGAGGTGCAGCGTGGATGCCTCGCGTTTGGGGATTGTAAAGAGGAAATCATGATTGGGTTTTACCTTCTGTTTTTTATACATTTTATTGGATTAAGTATTCATTTTTAAAACTTCAACTTGAATTAATGAATTATTAATTATGTATTGGATATTGACTTTTTTATTTATTATCAGAAGATACACTGTTTCCCGGTTTTCTTTGGATTATCTTTTAAAAACATTCATGGAATAAAAGGACCTGCACTTTTACACCTCTCCATTGCAGTCGGTGTGTGCCCTCGCTTACCATGGCCCAATACTCGGTTATGACTATCGACGGATGCGGGTTCAAAAGGCTACCATTATGGTGTTGGGTGAGTGGGACTAACCTGCACCATCACACCGCAGTAAACAAGAAGCCGGCAGAAAGAATTCATAATAACATCACAAACTATATATTGTAGCAAAATTTGTTTTACTTTTTTTACTTTTAACGTGTCAAGTCACAGCCTCAGTAACTCCACCCCCAGTAACTATGACAACAGGTAAATAAAATGTTGACACCTGCGTTAAACAGGATGGCGGAGGAAAGAATTCATAATAAAATTACAAGTAGAAATCTATGAAATGTAGCGAGATTAGAATACAGAAGGCTGGCAAAGGGTGACCTTTTAACGAATCAAGTCACAGCTTCAGTAACTCCGCCCTTAGTAACCATGAGAACAGGTACACAAAATGGTGTTGCCAGCGTTAAACAAGATGGTGGAGGAAAGAATTCATAATAAAATTACAAGTAGAAATCTATACAATGTAGCGAGATTAGAATACAGAAGGCTGGGAAAGGGTGACCTTTTAACGTGTCAAGTCAAAGTCTCTGTAACTCCACCCCCAGTAACTATGACAACAGGTAAATAAAATGTTGACACCTGCGTTAAACAGGATGGCGGAGGAAAGAATTCATAATAAAATTACAAAGTACTAACTATACATCGCAGCGACATTAGAACAGAGAAGTGCGGCAAAGGGTGACCTTTTAACGAATCAAGTCACATCCTCAGTAACTCCGCCCCCAGTAACCATGGCAACGGGTAAACATTATGTTGACACCCACTGTAAACAAGATGGTGGTAGAAACAGTTCATAATAACATGATAAAGTACAAATTATACATTGTAGCAAGAAATTGATTGCTAGTTTCAGTTGACTTAATTCCATATAAAAAGAAGTGCAAAAATTGATTAAATAGCAACCTTGTAACAGAAACTGACATTTTCTTTTACCATTTTTAGGACTGGAACATCACCAGTGCCACCTTTGTGGTTTACTAGAGTCTATCCGCATATGTGCAACACCTACGTACGAGACACCACAGCGACCCTCTTTATCATTTAGTGGCTGTACTTTGCATTATAAGGAAGAAGACTCACCTGCTTGACCTGCTTTTACTCTTTATGATGTCTGCTTACCCCTTCCGCCTCGGTGAATTTAGTGTTTTCATATCCAGCCTGTCTGATCATTCTTTTCCAAACACTCATAAATCCCTTCAGCCCTTCATATAAAATCCCAGTGTATTGTACTGATTGCGCGCTCTTGTCAGTCGTAAACCGCATCACGGCAACCATTGTGTTTTACAGCCCGATGCTTTAGCCGCTAGGAGGCCACATTAAATGACAGCTCCTACAGCCTAGCAGAACATCAAGCCCCCTCATGGGTTACCCCCCCCCAATGCGGAGGTCACCACTGGTAATAGCCTTCATATTGTCAATTCATGGCGCGACTGTGAAAGGCCTTGGCTAAAAGAGGTGGGCATGCTGCCTAGGCACAATCAGACACCAATGACCGCTATGCTGATCTCTTTCATTGACATATCACTGACATGCAGATCTCTTCCTTACGACGTGTGACTCCTCATTCAAGTAATATCTAAAAACTACAGTCTTCTATTATAAACCTGTACGACACTGTAGTGAGTATATAATCTGTTAAAAATAATTATCAATAAAAACAGCCAAGAAATCGCATCATATCAAGTTCAGATAGTTTATCTGTACCATTTAGGCCATTTATGTACATTGTGACCAGTAGGGGGCGTAGCAGCGCCACTAACCCACATACACCACACAGTCCTGAGTTCAAACAGAAGATTTTTATTTTTTATTTTACAGTACCTCCAAATCCTTTCCACAATAGTACAATATAAAAATCTTCTTGACTCCTTCCATACCTTCCATGGGGTCTCATCCACTCTTCTCCCAACTCTGGCCCCCCATACAAGAAACTCATCTTCTTTTATGCCAGACTGGGGAGTACATTTGCCTCTGTGGCACAGCATTGAACACTGGAGCTACCTCCGAGCCAGGCGGAAGTTCTTTAAAGTGGGGATGGTCTCTTTCTGCAGCTCCCCCTGGTGGCACCCATGGACCACAACAGGGCAGTCTCATGGTATTGCAATTTCCAGCCTGTATCCATGCAGGCACCGTAGCCCAGGAAGGCTGACACTGCCAACTTTGGCTGTCAGAGCCAGATTCCAGTCTGAAAAGACACTTCTTCGATGCTGTTACTCACGTTTTTTTTTTTTTTCACTTTTAAGATTCAAATAATACGGAGTTTACCGACGGGTTCCCCACCACTTCTCACTGTCTCTGCTTGGGAGATAGCTTCAAGGCTCATAGAAATGTAATTACGTTCCCAACCAGAGGTTGGCGATGTTGCCCCACTGTGCAGCTGTTCCTCACTCTGCATAAGCTCTGTTTGACTGTCACGTCCCTAATGATGTCATTTCCGGATCCCGATCATCTGAACCCTCTTCTTCTAAAGTATCTATCTATCTATCTATCTATCTATCTATCTATCTATCTATCTATCTATCTATCTATCTATCTATCTATCTATCTATCTTCCTGCTCTCCTAAATGAAAACTGGCTTGGTCACCATCTTGGAGCCAGTCGAAGATTGACTTATTTCTGCTATGGATAAACGTTTATTTTCATTGTGACTTACTAAAAGTGTCGGTTATATGGGGTGCACTACAATGCCCCAACTCTTTATCTGTGTTTCTTCTTGTTCTTACAATGTATCTCTCTCTATATATAAAATCCAGCGTCTGTCTGTCGCTCTGCTTTTCATGACAGAACTACTTAACGGATTTAGATTGATTTAGATTTAGATACTTAGCACAATGAGAGAAGTCGCAAAATCAACCAGAATGTTCATGCAAATGATAGAACATTCTGGTTGATTTTGCGACTTCTCTCATTGTGCTAAGTGTCAGGTTCACTTGCGGTACCAATGTATTTGCACGAATCTGAGAGAGAGACGCAGCGCGTCAAGGGGAGGGGGAGACAGGATCTCGGGAGTGGGGAGCCAGGCAGAGCCCTCCTCACTCACGCGCCAGTCTCTGTTTGAGTCGCTCTACCTCTCGCCACATGTTGGAGACCACATTGCCTCCACTTAGCTAGTGATACCTGTTTATTTAGCAGACATTATCTTCTAGAGATTGTTAAGGAGTAACATTTGATTACACAGTTATCATATCATGTCATAGTTCACTTGTGGTACCAATTTATTTGTCCAAATCCGAGAGACATGCAGTGGGTTGAGGCCCTTCTGACTCACTCGCCAGCCTCGGGCGTATCTTACATCCGCTTACCTAGCGATTGAGAGAACTACTTAACGGATTTAGATCGGGTTTTTTTCTATAATTTGCTTGAACATTCCGGTTGATTTTGTGACTTCTGTCATCGTGCTAAGAATCATAGTTTGCTTGCAGGAGCGACATATTCGCGCTAATCCACGACAGACGCTGTGGGCCGAGGGGAGTGGGGAGTAGGGTAAGGCCCTTCTGTTTCACTACTATGTGGATGGAGCCACGGGGGACGGCTAGTATAAATATGTATGTGAAAAATTAAGAGTCTGATCTGGTTCGAATATGTTTGTTTATAATATTGGCCAGGGGCATTTGGGAAGAGTGTTCTTCTTCATATTGCACATTATCATGTCAGGTCAGGTCAGGTTGGGGGGCATGCACTGGTACAGCACGTTGCCACACCCACCACATGACAAAACAGCTTGGTATCTTTGTTGCTAACCCCATAGACATTCCCACTCTCCGGAAATGACCCTGTATCTACAGCAGCTAGGTGTTACATGAACATCCCCTTGGTGTGGTCCAGTCATTCAGGTCCTCAACAACGAGGATCTTGTGATCATCCTCGGGTAATCGCACCCCATGGCCATAGTGGCATAACTGACACTCCCTCACAATGCAGGTAATGTGCCTCATTCGGGACTCTGTGACACAAAAGTCAAGCTTACGGTACCCAAGGATTCTCTGAAGAGTGACAGTACCAAAGGAGTCCAGTCTTCGTCTCAGGTCACTGGATAGAGTCCATGTCTCACAATCATATAGCAAGACAGGAAGCACCAGGGCTGTAAAGACTTGGACCTTCATCCTTATGCAGTGCTATTGGGAGCGTCACACACCCCTTTATCAGCGACCTCATGACCCCCCATGGTCTCCCATTCCATCTCCTGACTTCATAAGAAGAGTCACCAGAGACATGAATGTCACTGCCGAGGTAAGTAAACCTCTCGACGAGGTCGACACTCTCTCCACAAACAGACACACTGCTGATGGCTGTGCCCAAGAGGTCATTAAAGGCTTGAACTTTGGCTTTTATCAGGACACTCGCAAGCCTCAGTCTCTTAAGACCCCTGATCAGGGCCTCCATTGACTCCACGAAGATCACAGCATCTTCAGCAAAGTCAAGATCAGTGAATCTCTCTTCAGAAACAGATGCCCCACAGCCGCTGGACCCTACGACTCTGCCCAACACCCAGTCCATACAAGCATTGAACAGAGAAGGAGCAGAACACCACCATGATGAACCCCAGAATCAACTGGGAAAAACGCAGAGGTCCTGCCTCCACTCTGCACAGCACTCACAGTACCAGTGTACAGGCCGGCCATGATATCCAGCAACCTCGATGAGGGATCTGCAAAGTCTCAGGATGTCCCGCAGGGCAGCGCGATCAACTGAGTCAAATGCTTTACAAAAATCAACAAAGGCTGCAAAGAAAGTCTGCCGATATTCACGTTTGCCCTCCATGAGAACCCTCAGCACATTATCATGTTAGTTAATTTTCTATTAATATTTAACTTTTTAAAAGACTCAGTCCTGACTCATTATACTAACCTTAATTTGTCATGAACAAGAGCACAGCAGGTCTAAATATACAAAGGGCAGACAAAGCACGAATACATATTGAATGCATATGAGTAATTGATGCATATTTGATATACGCACAGAAGACAATGGCTTGCCCTGAAAGGCCAGACAGGACAAGAACCCCCTGTAAAGTGTTATTTTAATATTAATATTATTACATTCCTTTATTTGCACTAGATATGTTAATTCCAGGCTCTGATGAAGTCCATTTCCTTAGAATGATGCCCTTTCACATTTGATTTTATTTTAACAATGCACATGTACATAATGATTAAAACTGAGCTTACTTTCAGGACACCTTCAGACATGTGGAGCTCCACTGGAACGAAAATGTCAAATGGTGGCGTCACAGCACAGTGTGGTAAACCAGAAGGGCATGGCAGGCTCATGTGATTCTACTAAAGGGGAGTGAGGGGGTGTGTGTGGGTTTCCACTGGGTACTCCAACTTGAATACCACCAGAAGTACAGTTTAGGTTAATTGTTGATCCTAAAATGGCCCAGCGAGGGTCTGTGTATGACTGAGCCCTGCAGTGGATTGGTGCCTGAGTTTGCTGATCAGGCACAATTTCACAAAAATTAGTTCAGCTGTTTATGCTTGATGGGCAAACAAATGCCCAGATAAGATGTGACCTAAGAGTTGAAATGAGGTGTGCAAAATGATTAAATAATATCAGAGGAAGGAAAAAGTTTCAAAAGACATACAGAGGAAATTATGATGTTAATTAACTAGCTGTGCTACTCATTTAAGACACATTGAAATCTAATTATCAACACAGATCTCATAGTTAATGATTTGCAGTGCACCAGTTATATGCCATTTGGTATGGGATTTGTAAAATCAGTGTTAATGTTTGTGATACACCATCTGTTGGAATAATAAATGTAATGCACATGCCTGTGATATTCCATTTTATGTGGGATTGAAAACAGCAGTGTTAATGTTTGTGATGTGCCATCTGTTGGAATGACAAATGCAATGAATATGTTTCTGTTCAGTGCTTTTGGTTTTGTGCTTGTAAAAGCAGTGTTAGTGTTTATGATGCACCATTTGTTGGAATAATAAGTGCAATGCACATGCCTCTGTTATATTACATTTTCTGTGGGAATGGTAAAAGCAGTGTTAATGTTTAAGATGTGCCATCTGTTGGAATGACAAATGCAAAGCATTTTAGAATTAGAAATGTTTTGATGTGTCATCTTCTGGAATAACAGAAACGTTGCAACCAGACAGAAAGGCTGACAGGCACACAGACACTTATCCTTTCATTAAGGTGGACTGAAAGTATTTTAAAGTCAATTATAAAGCACATAGCCAGCCTTTTCCTTGATTCCTGTTGTAATTATTATCTATCTATCTATCTATCTATCTATCTATCTATCTATCTATATATCTATCATTTTATAGTGTCTTTCATATCTATCTATCTATCTATCTATCTATCTATCTATCTATCTATCTTCTTTTTATAGTGCCTTTCATATCTATCTATCTATCTATCTATCTATCTATCTATCTATCTATCTATCTATTTTTCATTTTATAGTGCCTTTCATATCTATCTATCTATCTATCTATCTATCTATCTATCTTTCATTTTATAGTGCCTTTCATATCTATCTATCTATCTATCTATCTATCTATCTATCTATCTATCTATTTATTTATTTTTCATTTTATAGTGCCTTTCATATCTATCTATCTATCTATCTATCTATCTATCTATCTATCTATCTTTCATTTTATAGTGCCTTTCATATCTATCTATCTATCTATCTATCTATCTATCTATCTATCTATCTATCTATCTATCAATGCTGTTTGTGGTCTTCACGATTTCCAGCTAAACAATGAAATGCCTTCATGAGGGCATTTTGCCGCTCACAGTGCCATAATGCCGTGACGCCATTCATTCTTCTGCTCCTGGCTGGAGTGGCTGTAGGATGCTACCTCGGTGCTTCTCATGTTCAACTCTGGGGTCGGACAAATTCCTATCCTAGTCAGACTTTGAGTGCAATTCATTGAATAACTCAAGCAGTAATTCTGAGACACTTGATATACTGTATACAGTATATGGACACTGTTTTCATATTCAACATTACAGAGTTTTTTTCTACTGATCATTGTTAAAAAAGCCAAATGAAGTCCTATGTGATTGAGTGTTGTATAACAATAAAGTGTGAAAATGTCTAAGGGGTGAATACTTTTTTTATAGGCACTGTATATATGAAATGTAATAAATAAAAGAATTCAGCAACTTGGCAAAAAATAATTGTATGATTTACTATGTAATTACTTTTCTGGTTTACTTTTGGCTAGTTACACTTTCTTCCTCTGAATTAGCTGTCAATATCTCCTTCCTAAACAAAGCTGCCACTTCAGATTTTAATGCTGCAGGGATCGGCTCAGGCTTCATCTCCAGCTCCCTGTGACCCTAAAATTGGATTAGGTGGTTTCAGTAAATGGATGGAGGGATAATTCACCAGCAGGCCTCCCCAGTTCAACTGACCTTCTTCTCATAATTTAGACCTGTCATATAATATGAAGAAAGTAAATGACTTTGGTGAAAGTGATTCTGTCATTTTTCCAATACCAAACTTGATAATAAAGTCAACACTGACAACATTGAGGGATTTCCGAAGAAAAGAAAATATGCCAAGCACAACAAACAAAAGCAGGTTATAGAAATACAGCGTATTTTCAAGGAAAAGAGAAAATATATTGCAGAGCGGACTTGGTTGTCACTAACGATTTTGAAGATTTGAGGAGAAGTTTTTAGAGCCTACAGTGCATATTCATGAGGTCACATTTAAGACAAAAACTGGATTATAAAAAAACACTCCATGTGCAAAAGAGGGCCATGTGTTTATAGTGTCAGGGATGCCAGGGGCAACGACCTGGCCGGGGCGCCATGAGGGACCAGAAGAGGGTCAAAGCCCACCCTGGATCACGTGGGGGCCGCCTTCCTGGTTGCTCTGGGGGCCACGGGTACAGGGCATGGAAGCTCCACCCGGTAGGGGCCCGTGGTCACAGCCAGGAGGCGCCCAATGCCTTGGAGACTTGTTACCCCAGCACTTCTGCCACACCAGGAAGTGCTGGGGGGAAGATTTAGGACGGCACCCGGAAAGCTGCCGGGAGGACAGCCGGCACTCCCGCCACGCTGGGGCGTGGCCAGAGGAGGAATGCCAGGAACACCTGGGGCTCATCCGGGGACTGTTTAAAAGGGGCCGTCTCCATTCATTCAGCGCTGGAGTCGGGTGGAAGGAGGACAAGGCAGAAGAGAGTGGAGGCGGCCCGAAGAAAGGCATTTGAGTGGCCAGGACTGTGTTGGGGTTTGTGCACTTCTTTATACTGGGCCTGAGTGACCATTTTTGTATATATTTGTGTAAATAAACGTGTGGTGGTTGAGAAACAACATGTCCGCCTGTCTGTGTCCGGGCCGCGTCCACAATAGGTTTAAAGGGCCATTCTTGTCCCATGCAACTGTTACTTTCATGTGCTAATCAACATGCAATACATTGTCACTCTCTGGCGCCATGATTAGCAAGTACAACAACCTCACCTTGAGACTTGGGTCTTGTTTACTTGGAAAAACCTCAGAGCACATTTGATAACACTTTTACATTTGGGGACATTAAGTTGTACTCAAGCGCCGGTGACGCTCAGCTGTATTTATCCACCTTAATAAAAGGATAAGTGTCTATGTGGCGGCACGGTGGCGCAGTGGTAGCGCTGCTGCCTCGCAGCTAGAAGACCCGGGTTCGCTTCCGGGTCCTCCCTGCGGAGTTTGCATGTTCTCCCGTGTCTGCGTGGGTTTCCTCCGGGCACTCCGGTTTCCTCCCACAATCCAAAGACATGCAGGTTAGGTGGATTGGCGATTCTAAATTGGCGCTTGGTGTGTGGGTGTGTTTGTGTGTGTCCTGCGGTGGGTTGGCACCCTGCCCAGGATTGGTTCCTGCCTTGTGCCCTGTGTTGGCTGGGATTGGCTCCAGCAGACCCCCGTGACCCTGTATTTGGATTCAGCGGGTTAGAAAATGGATGGATGGAAGTGTCTATGTGTCTGGTTGCTATGTCTCTGTCATTCCAATAAGATGACACATCAGAACCATTTTTAGTAATAAAATGCATTTCATTTGTTATTCCAGCTGATGGTGCATCACAAACATTAACACTGCTTTGTCAAAATCCTATGCCAAATGGCATATAACAGAGAAAGAAGCATTACATGGTGTGCTGCAAACAATAACACAGAGGTCTAATCTGATTATTTAGATTTCAACCCATCTTAGACGGGTCCACTTTAATAAAAGTATAAGTGTCTCTGTATCTGTGCGTTTGTCTAGTTGCTATGCCTCTATCATTCCAAAAGATGGAGCATCACAAACATTTGTAGTAATAAAATGCATTGCATTTATCATTCCAGCAGATGGTGCATCACAAAAATAAATACTGTTTTTACGACTCCCATACCAAATGGGGTAAAACAGAGACATCGATCATTTTCCTCAATAAATAAATGACCAAGTATAATATTTTCATCTCATTTGTTTAACTGGTTTCTCTTTATCTACTTTTAGGACTTGAGTGAAAATCTGATGATGTTTTAGGTCATATGTAAGCAGAAATATAGAAAATTCTAAAGGGTTTAGAATCTGTCTCTAACAGATTTAGATCAGGTTTTTTTCTAGAACATTCTGGTTGACTTTGCGACTTCTCTCATTGTGCTATGTATCAGAGTTCACTTGCGGTACTGATTTATTTGCACTAATCCGAGAGACAGGCAGCAGGCCGAGGTTGGTTGCCCTCCTCACTCACGTGCCAGCCTCGGGCGTTCCTTACCTACGCTTACTGAATGACAGAACTGCTTAACGGATTTAGAATTAGAATTTTTCTAGAATTTGCTTGAACATTCTGGTTGATTTTGCAACTTCCCTCATTACGCTAAGAATCATAGTTCACTAGCAGGAGTGATATATTCACGCTAATCCGAGACAGAGGCTACGGATCAAGGGGAGGGGGAAGCATAAAGTCAGGTGTGAGGAGCTGGTCTTCCTCTGTGTTTTGGAGCGTAACTTGCCTCCAGTTAGCTAGCGGTACATTTTTGTTTATTGATTTTTAAAGTTTGTCCTGTTTAACTACTACAGTGGCGGAGCCGCTGGGAATGGCTAGTTTTAGATAACTCTGCACTTCTAGCTTTGTTTAAGAAGTCTGCTTTCTGTTCCGTCATGTCTGTACCCCTGTACATAAAGATAAGCCCATATATAAATGGAGGAGCTGAAGTAACCTTAACACTATCGAACACCTTTGGGATAAATTCAAAGACAGATTGTGGGCCAAGACTTCTTGTCCAAGGTCAGTATCTGACCTTTTGGTAGAATGTGTACAAACTCCCACAGACACATTCTAAGATCCTGTTGAAAGCCTTCTCAGAATAGTGGAGAGCTGCAAAGGGGGTGGGGGGGCAACCCCTTATTAATGCCCATGGGTTTGGAATGGCCAACAAGCTTATATAAGTGTGACAGTCAGGTGTCCACAAACCTTTAGCCATATACTGTCTCTTAAGGGCACGGCTACTGTATATAAAAAAACACACACAAATCACGAGCTGAGCCCGGTGGTCTGGAGCTGGGAGGCTGCAGAACTGAGCGCTGCTCAACACATGAGTCGTAACTGTATGCAGAGTCATTCTTAAAAACAATTTGTGGATGCCATTGATCTACTGTAATTACTGAAGCTATGGAGCAATTATAGAAGATTACAGATAAGGTTAATGCCAGCAACAAGAGATTTAATGTCAAGATAAGTGCACAGAAGACAAAGACTGGCACATGCAGAAGACATCTTGAGGAAATGAAGCTAAACGTTGAACAGGTTAGGGAAAAAGCTCATGGACTCACAATCAGGGGTTTCTGCGGTCTTAGTGAACTGCTTTAAAATGCACAGCAATTTAGATTTTTGTCCGTTCACTTTATCAAAGACGTCAAATATGACATATTTTGTTTATTAAATATTTTGGTAATGATGAGTCTAATAAAAATAAGAAAACAGACTCTAATCCAATATGTATTAGTATAGATAGATAGACAGATAGATAGATAGATAGATAGATATAGATAGATTAGTATAGATAGATAGACAGATGTGAAAGGCACTATAAAATAAATAGATAGACAGATGTGAAAGACACTATATAAACAGACAGACAGACAGACAGACAGAAGATAGACAGATAGATAGATAGATAGATAGATAGATAGATAGATAAGGGCTGACACCCTGCCCGGGTTTGTTTCCTGTCTTGTGTTGGCTGGGATTGGCTCCAGCAGACCTCTGTGACCCTGTAGTTAGGATATAGATAGATAGATAGATAGATAGACATGAAAGGCACTACAAGCCGTCAGGCTAGAATAACAGATTCCCTTCTCTTTCTCAGGTTGTCAGGAGCTCCATCCTATGGTACAGTCTGTTCACAACTGCCTGCCTCCTTCTGGCTGTTGCAGGCTATATAGGCAGGAAAACAGAAGGGGTGGAGCCAACTGACCTCACCTGGCGTGTTCTCTGTATCCCAGAGAGAAGAAAAGAGGAGATGGCTAACTCAAGATTTCATGCAATCATTTCACTCATCACTAGTGGTGGCTGAATGGCAAAGTGGATCCGGCATCCTGAGTTTGTCTTGCTGTTTTTTGTGTGGAGTTTGTATATTCTCACCATGTCTCTGTAGGTTCGCTTTTCTTCCACATTCCCAAAGATGTGTGTATGTGTAAATGGCCTTGTGATGGACTGACGCTCCTCTTCCAGGGTTGGTTCCTGGCTTACACTCAGTGCTGCTGAGGTAATATTTGGGCTTCTTATGACCCTAAATTATATAAAGAAGTTGGCAAAGGTTATATTGTGCTACTTTCAGGCATATTTATACCTCTTCTCTAATTTATTTTGAATAAAAAGAAAATTACAGCCACGGGGAAAGACAACACCAGACACAAAAATTTCCCAGCCATTGAATATTCATGAGATTTTTGGAGTTTTTCACGTTATGGAGAGACATAATAACACTCATCTGAAAATTAGATTTTCTTTCTTTCTTTCTTTCTTTCTTTCTTTCACTTAGAACATAAGTAAAAATATTTCATGCCTGCAGCACCCAGGGATCATTCCTGCTTTGTACCAGTTACTGCCCAGATAGGCTCTGGCCCCAATAACCCCAAGTTTCCTAGTGGACAGATAGGTGGATTTATGCATCAATCGATACTTCAGAGCAGAAACTTTTCAATCTTTCTCCAGTGCAAGTGCTGCCATGATTTCTCTCAGCTGAACCGCCTGGATCTGCCAACCTTGTGCTGCTTGCAGGTCCTCGATGATACCCCCGTGTCAATTCATATTGTAGAGATTGAATTACAAAGGACCTACAAAATATTCTTCTGCTTGGACGAGCTGCCTCAATATTATTAATAAAGAATGAAAGTGGCTCATGTCTGCTGTAGACCTTACCACTTACCTCAGTCGCTGGCACCATTCTAAAGCCTGAGGGTGCCCAGCATCCTTAATAATAATCTATATTATAGAATGCTCTTTGTTGCCCACGCCTGTGGGCCAGATGGAAACTGATTCTGCAAAAAAAGATGTAGGGGCCGATGTCAAAATATCATACAAATTATTAAAGCTTCAAACTGGAGCTACACAAGCAACATAGTGAAAGGTGCCAGTATGCTAGAGCCACAGACACAGATAGGAGGCTTTGTATTTTATACTGCAGTTCAGGGACCACCACAATGAATCTGATAAAGTCAAACGGCAATCTGGGTAAGATGGTATCACCAATTAAAAATAATAAATAAATAAAAATAGCATATGGGCTGATCAGGGACCAACACAATAAATCTGATAAAGTCAAATGCTGATTGGGGAAGATGGCATCACCAATGAAAAACACAAATGAATAAAAATAGTATATGGGCCGATCAGGGACCAGGACAATGAATCTAATAAAGTCAAATGGCAATCGGGTAAGATGGCATCACCATCTAATGGGCTGATTTATAAAGCAAGTTCGTAACATGATGTTCTTGGTGCAGACCCAGACAGGTCCGTAACATTAAAAGTCGCAATAAACTGATGAAGCAACATATAATGATAAGATTACAATAGTTTGGGGAGTCAAGTGACTAAAAAAGTAAAATAAATAGCTTGCAAGGGTGCAAAAACCACAGCCACAGCTGTAGGAAATAAAGGTGAAGGGTCCCAGTGAGCACGACGGCCTTCGGGCCCAGACAGAACAGGGACTTCCGGTGGCTTGGCTCCTCTTATGTTGACTGACAGGAAGAGGCGGGTTTTATATGAGGAAGTACCAACAGCTTCTCCAGTTTAAAAGCTTCTGGACTGTGGAAGAAGAAGAAGAAAGCATTAATGCTGGCGCCCCCTCCTAGTCTGGGTTGGTATTGCTTACCTTTATAGAGCCCTGAAAATGGCACCCAGGCGCTTGAAGTGGGAGACAAACTCCTGCTGTGCCCTGTGTTCAGATGGACAGAGGTCAGATTAGATCTGTTAAAAACGTTTTGGACACTAATCAGCAGAAAAAAAGACTCTAATGTCAAAGTGAGAACCTTTGAATACGCAAATAATACACAAATAAACTGAAATGTAAAGTGGTCTAAACTAATTGTAATTATAAGACACAAAATAGTTGATTGTATAAGTATTCAGCGCCATAAAGTCACGATTTAGCAGATGCACTTGGCAGCCTTGAGTCTGTGTGTTCATGTCTCACATGTGGATGCTGACATTTGTCTCCATCCTTCTTTGTAAAACTGCCCACGCTCTGTCAGACTGCATGGAGATCGGGAGTGAACAGCCTTGTATAAGTCCATTTGGATTGAGATCTGGACTCTGATTCGGCCACTCCAGGACATTCACCTTGTTGTTTTGAAACCATTTAGCTTTCTGCATGGGAGTCATTGTCTTGCTGGACAACAAATCTTCCTCCACGGTGCAGGTATCTTGTAGGCTCCATCCAGTTCTTGTCTGTGTTATAAGGATTTCCCTTTATAATGCCGCATTCATTTCCCCTCGACCCTCACAATCCTTCCAGGACCTGCTGCAGAGAAGCATCCCCACAACCCGATGGTGCTTCTACCATGTCTGTTGGTAGGGATGGTGTCTTTGCATGTCTTTGGACTGTGGGAGGAAACCAGAGCACCCGTAGGAAACCCACGCAGACACGGGGAGAACATACACACTCCACACAGGGAGGACCTGGGAAGCAAGCCCAGGTGTCCTTACTGCGGGGCAACAGCGCTACCACTGTGCCACCATGCCACCGATACTAAAAGTGAACTTAAAAAAAATACATTAAAAATAGGGTTATAGAGTGTTTAAAAGTAGTTTAAGTAAGGCACTATAACACATTTAAAAAGCAAATAAATAATGGTTAAAATAAGTGCCCTGAAGGCAATTTTTAGCCTCAGGGCCTTACACACTTTAAGATTAGGATTTGGATAAGGGTAAGACATAAAAGGACAAGAGTTCAAAACAGTGTTTTAACATTAGGGACCTGAGGTGAGACTTATTTTAACCTCAGGTCCCAGTTTCACCGATTTTGAAGGTAAGGGATGGGGGTAGGGATTGATAGATAGATAGATAGATAGATAGATAGATAGATAGATAGATAGATAGATAGATAGATAGATAGATGAAAGGCACTATATAATAGATAGATAGATAGATGTAAGAAGGCTCTATATAATATAATAGATAGATAGATAGATATATGTAAGGCACTATATAATAGATAGATAGATAGATAGATGTAAGGCACTATATAATAGATAGATAGATAGATAGATGAAAGGCACTATATAATAGATAGATAGATAGACAGATAGATAGATGTAAGGCACTATATAATAGATAGATAGATAGATGTAAGACACTATATAATAGATAGATAGATAGATAGATGTAAGGCACTATATAATAGATAGATAGATAGATAGATGAAAGGCACTATATAATAGATAGATAGATGTAAGGCACTATATAATAGATAGATAGATACTTTATTAATCCCAAGGGGAAATTCACATCAAAACTATTTTAATTTTTCCAGCCAGTATTAGTATCCAAATACTGAGGATCATCTAAGTCCCCCTCAAATGTAAATCTCGGAGCCATTAGCATATGCTTGTGATATTTGACAATGGTTTCTAATTAACCTTTGGATCCGGTGTATACGGGACCTGAGTGAAGTAAAGAGTCACCATAGAAAAGACTTTTTTATTGCTACCAATATGTGTAAGTTTATCTTTGTATATTGGCTTTGCAATATCCCTATACTCAATTAATAAAAATATTTTTTTGGGTAAAGGGTTAGGTGACAGTTTCTCTAAAAATGTGATCAAATTCTGCACCCTCATATTCTCTATCACCCCAACTTGGACACCTTCATGTTCTCAAATGGAAAGGTCCCTTAAATTGTTATCCCCCAAGATAATACAAGGTTCAATAAATTCTGAACACCATTTGTTTATATCTAAACAAATCTTAATTGTATCCACAGGTGCAAGAGGAGGAGGATCAGACTTGGCAACATCTACTAAAGTAGTCTTAAATGATGTACCAATCATCATTTTCATCCCCTTTTTATTTTGCTTTTTAGGTATGGCGTCCACCACCTTCAACTCTGTAAGAGAGGAAAAATGTTCGCTACCCTGATCATCCTGGGCGAGCAGATGAACAATGAGGCAATGAACCACTGACAGGTAAGGCTGGAAAAACATTTGTGTGTTTACCTGTTCAGGATCAGGAGGCAAGAATCCCGAGGAAGATGACACAGTGGGTTGCTGCACTATCATTGTCAAAGCAACATTGTCTCCCGATCCCGAAGAGGACAAATTTTCTTTAGGATTAGAGTGGGAAAAAATATAATGTCTATACCAGTCACGTAATATGCCAGAGAACCCAGAGAACTGTGAAAGTGAGATGTTGAATATCTGGCTGTATTACAAATTCGACCCAACTTGAATTTAGAAATAAACATTGCTCTGTTACTCAGTGGCGTAGCTAGGGGTGGGTGGAGTGGGCGGTCCGCCCCGGGTGGCACATTTTTGGGGGTGGCATTATTGCCCAAAAGGAACAGTACAATTTGTATGCAAGCAGCAGAGTTCGGAAAAATATCACTCATGAATGAAAAAAGTAAAATTCTCAGATTTTTATCCACAAATTGATTCAAAAATCATTTTCAGACTGTCCTTTTGTGACTCCATCAGACACAGCAATTGAAATTTATGAGGCAATACCAAAAATAAACATAAACATTACACCGTTAATAATTTCTAGGAAGATTAACAACTAATTTACAATTTATAATTTTGTTTCGTTATCAATCCGAATGCGTTCTTGCTCTGCCCAGAAAACATCCCCACCTATCACTTGTACGCTACACTGGTTCACTGGTTAATTATATTAAATTAAAAATTACATCGTGGCTTATCAGTGCGTCTATACTATATTCTTGTCTAGTTGATGCTTATAAATAATTACATGTGAAAAATGATTGCTGTTTCTCTATATATGAATAAAAAAAATCAATGCAAAATTTCGCCATATATATTTGTATATATTTTTTCTTCCGTGTGATGGTGAGATGACCAAGGGGGACTGGGACTTCCCCACCACCCCACGGCTGATGAACCAATTGAGTATCAGTGTGCCACGGAAATGACCGAGGCTGACTCTCCCCACTTGATGAAGCGATCGAGTCTCACGCCGTAATCAACAGTGGTGCATTAAACGACCCCAAGTCTGTTCCCTGCATTGTTAAAATCAGTTTGATCTGCTCTCTGTTAAGGAGCTAAGTCACCCAGGGGCTTGTGGGGGGAGGCGGGGGTCTTAATCCAGCCTTGCCTTTAATCATAGAACACCCTGTTTAAAATGACAGGGAGGCTGGGACTGGTGACCCAACATGCCTAATTAGATCTTCATTTATTCCTTATTAAAGGCAGTTTACGGTTATCCCATCCCACGACTGCCATTCTGACAAGTGACCAGTCATTGCTCTTACGCAGCTCTAAATGTCTTTTTCTTGCTGGGACGTGACGAGTCCCATCACCAGCTTGCGAACAGAACAGGGAGCGGAGTGTGAGGCTGATAGAATGTCGCAATGGGGTAGATTGAGGCGGCTCTTACGTACGTGTAAAACAACTGCAGGGCAGTTAGACATCTTGGCCGCATTATGTCTGTTGTGTTTCGATTTGCTCCCCCATTACTTTATCTGATTGAGCCCTTTTACCATAAGCTGCCCTCACCACGTGTCGTTCTTCCTTATGTGGGAGCCGTTTTTCGCACACCCCCAGGCAGGCAGTTCTTTCATTTTATTGTGTTTAGCTCTCTGCAGGGTGGTGCTCATGTGGGGATGAGGAAGGATTATGGTAGTTGAGATGATCTATTGCTAGCAGGTGGAACTCTCCATGACTGTTAGGTTGTGGATGGTTTATTGTGTATTTTTTTAACACTAGTTATTATGGGGATCCCCAAGATGAAAAGTTATGAAAATAATTTTTTTGGTGGCTCCAATTGCTTCGGTGAACCCTGCTGTAACATGGCATAGTCCTTGCTGTTTGACTGGCTGAGGAATCGTAAAGAAAATATAAGGAGTGTCTTAGGATGGAGGTGAGGGGGACAGAGCAGTCAATAGACTCTAGCTGCGGACCTCCGGAGCTCCACTCCATTGAGGAGGCTGTCGTTTTATATCAGGGTTAGGCAATGTCGGTCCTGGAGGGTCGCAGTGGCTGCAGGTTTTCGTTCCAACCCTTCTTCTTCTTTTGGCTGCTCCCTTTAGGGGTTACCACCGCAGATCATCTTCTTACATAGGTTTTCATTCCAACCCAATTTTTTTTAATTGGAAGCCAATCTGAGATCCAACCTACAAACGTTGCAATCGAGCTCCAGCCTCACTGGGCCACATGTTTTGGACAGGTACCAAATCACAATCACTCCTAATCCATTAATAGCTGTGTTTGGGGAACCCCCAGATGGCCTTATATTGGAGAAGAACAAACAAACTATAATTGTGATTTTACTTCACTATTAGTACTGTAAAGAAATAAATGTGAGAGAGACAGATTGAGGGTTGAGGAGCCTTCTCCATATACTGTCATTCATCAAGAAAATAATCAGTAGACACTGATACCACGGTCAATAACAGTAGCAAAGACAAACAGAGTAATTTATGTAATCTGGAAAGGAAGAAGGCGGAAGGAATGGGGTGACGGAAGGCATGTCATCGGAGGGCGACCAGAAGTGGTCATCAGGAATGGACGGATTAAAACACAGAAGTTCTTCATGTATCGGGATGGTGTTTCAAGGTGCATGATGTTTTTGTGAGGAAAGGAGAAAAGCATTAATATGCTGCCTTAAAATCCCCTCCAGTGTATTTTCGAGCTCCGTCAGGCCCTTTGGCTGCCCCCTAATCGCGCGTGTGTGACAGTACGTAGACTAATCTTGTACAACTGGAAGAATCCTAGTCCACCTCTTTTAAGTCAGTGGGTAATTGATGTTATATACTATTTGAAATTAGAAAAAATCTAATTCTCACTTATAGGATCTGTGCAAAGTGCTTTTTTAAAACCTGACAGGATCGAATCAATGGCATTTTAGAATATGAAGTTTATATTGGGGAGGAGGACTCCATTCCCTCTTTACTACTCTTCAAAGTTTTACTCTGGCTGTTGGCCTTCCTCTCTCTGTCATGGGTGGTGGTTCAATTGAATTTACTTTTTGCTAAGCTTGACTTGGCAGCACGGTGGCGCAGTGAGTAGCGCTGCTGCCTCGCAGTTAGGTGACCTGGGGTTCACGTCCCGAGTCCTCCCTGCGTGGAGTTTGCATGTTCTCTCCGTGTCTGCCCACAGTCCAAAGATATGTAGGTTAGGTGCATTGGCGATTCTAAATTGTCCTTAGTGTGTGCTTGGTGTGTGTGTGCGTGTGTGTAAATGCCCTGCCTTGTGCCCTGTGTTGGCTGGGATTGGCTCCAGCAGACCCCTGTGACCCTGTAGTTAGGATATAGCATGTTGAAAAATGGATGGATGGATGAGGGTGGCACGGTGGTGCAGTGGGTAGCACTGCTGCCTCGCAGTTAGGAGACCTGGGTTTGCTTCCCGGGTCCTCTCTGCGTGGAGTTTGCATGTTCTCCCCGTGTCTGCCCACAGTCCAAAGACATGCAGGTTAGGTGCATTGGTGATCCTAAATTGTCCCTTGTGTGGGTGTGTATGTGTGTGCGCGCCCTGCGGTGGGCTGGCGCACTGCCCGGGGTTTGTTTCTTGCCTTGCACCCTGTGTTGGCTGGGATTGGCTCCAGCAGACCCCCGTGACCCTGTAGTTAGGATATAGCGGGTTGGGTAATGGATGGATGGATGGATAAGTTTGACTTAATTGTATGGAATTGTACATGCTTTTAATAAATTTAATACAAGATAAAAAAAGAAGGCAATTATTGCCAATTTTAGGCTTGTTAGTTTGAAATGTTACGTTCTTGTATTGTACTGTAGATTTGTTTCCTTTCCAACAATATCACCCAAATGATTTGAAGGCTAATGTGGATAATTTTCATTTTGTCATATTCTTCACTAAAGTGTTTTATTAAACCAAATAGTGCAGGATGAGTCCACACAGGTGTAAATGAAGACAAGTCAGATAAAGAACTGCTGGCTGCTTTGTCATTTGCATCTTATTGTTAACAAGGAGCCATTAAAACAGGGAATGCATCTGTTTAAGACTGAAATAAGCAACTAAGGGTGGGGAACCTTGACAAGCGAGACCACTGAAATGAAGCATCAGAATGACACATGATCAATTAGCACTTCATCAGCAATAACTGACGTCTCATGAAGAAACTGGGTTGGAACAAAAACCTGAAGCCACTGTGGCCCTCCAGGACCCCCTTGCTTTATACGCCCGGTTACACTACACTTAACATTAGGGTTGGGGAGGGTCATCTGACTCAAGTCAAGTAAACCATGTGACAAAAACCTGCAATCCAATAGGCTGTCCAGTGGAGCAACTGAATCGGGGAGCTGCGGTGGTCTGCAGCTGGAGTCATCTCAGGGCAGATGGCGAGTAATTGCGTTGTAGAGAGGTGATGCTCTCTGTTTGTATTTGGCTGATTAAAAAGGAGTTTCTTGATATGCCATTAATGAACCTTTCCGCTCAAAGTGGTCTCGTATTATTGACCGTTTCAGCCACTGGTTGTGCAGAGTCTGATTATTTTATTTTTTCCTCTCTTTGTAGTTGTATGGATTAGAGCAACATTTCCTAAATGGTGTGAATCACAGTGTAGCGGGGGGTTACCACATAGGTATTGTTGTTTATAGTTTTTGCACCCAGTCACGTCTCGTCACAGCACCCCGTCTAAACTAAAATGTGTCTGTGTAAATGTCGTCCCCGTAATGAGAAACGGGGAAGGATGTTGCGGGAAGGCAGCGACCCCTGGACACGTCAGTACCGGAGTTTTGCCAGTTACATCTGGCTCGTCATTATTTAAACGATCAGGAGGGAAAGAAGAGGGAGGAAGGAGAGAGACAGAGATTTCAACTACCGACAACCAATAACCGACCATCATTTTTTTGCCATTATTTACATCGCACCTTGTTCCATTTTGCTTCTCGTTCCGC
Source organism: Polypterus senegalus (assembly GCF_016835505.1). NCBI lineage: Eukaryota > Metazoa > Chordata > Cladistia > Polypteriformes > Polypteridae > Polypterus > Polypterus senegalus. The sequence continues at coordinate 146,530,581 of NC_053166.1, forward strand.
CGGAATCACGACAACACAATCATCGCTAGAAACCCCAGGGTTGGACATTATTATCCAACATTCGCCGAGGAAGCACGGTGAAATTGTTCTGTTTTATTCGGGAGATTCAAACACATCCATTTTTTGATCAGCCATCAGAATTCTAGACAGTGATTTACCTCACGTTCCTCAATTTCACATTCATTGACATTCAGTAATCATCCATTGATATTATTTGTGTTTTGTGTTTGTTATATGTGTGCAGGCGCAAGGGAGGTTTTGTTATTGTATATGTGGTGTTTTCACTTTGCTGGTTTGGTGGAGGGATATATATAGATATATTTTATAAAAAAGAAATGAAATCAATATTTAGTAGATCCGCCTTTTGCAGAAATTACAGCCTCTAAACGCTTCCTGTAGGTTCCAATGAGAGTCTGGATTGTGGTTGAAGGTATTTTGGACCATTCCTCTTTACAAAACATCTCTAGTTCATTCAGGTTTGATGGCTTCCGAGCATGGACAGCTCTCTTTAACTCACACCACAGATTTTCAATTATATTCAGGTCTGGGGACTGAGATGGCCATTCCAGAACGTTGTACTTGTTCCTCTGCATGAATGCCTTAGTGGATTTTGAGCAGTGTTTCGGGTCGTTGTCTTGTAGAAAGATCCAGCCCGGCGCAGTTTCAGCTTTGTCACTGATTCCTGGACATTGGTCTCCAGAATCTGCTGATACTGAGTGGAATCCATGCGTCCCTCAACTTTGACAAGATTCCCAGTCCCTGCACTGGCCACACAGCCCCACAGCATGATGGAACCACCACCATATTTTACTGTAGGTAGCAGGTGTTTTTCTTGGAATGCTGTGTTCTTTTTCCTCCATGCATAACGCCCTTGTTATGCCCAAATAACTCAATTTTAGTTTCATCAGTCCACAGCACCTTATTCCAAAATGAAGCTGGCTTGTCCAAATGTGCTTGAGCAGACCTCAAGCGGCTCTGTTTGTGCTTCCTCTGCATCACTCTCGCATACAGCATCTCCTTGTGTAAAGTGCGCCGAACGGTTGAACGATGCACAGTGACTCCATCTGCTGCAAGATGATGTTGTAGGTCTTTGGTGCTGGTCTGTGGGTTGACTCTGACTGTTCTCACCATTCGCCGCTTCTGTCTATCCGAAATCTTTCTTGGTCTGCAACTTCGAGCCTTAACTTGAACTGAGCCTGTGGTCTTCCATTTCCTCAATATGTTCCTAACTGTGGAAACAGACAGCTTCAATCTCTGGGACAGCTTTTTGTGTCCTTCCCCTAAACCATGATGGTGAACAATCTTTGTCTTCGGGTCATTTGAGAGTTGTTTTGTGACCCCCATGTTGCTACTCTTCAGAGAAAATTAAAGGAGGAGGGAAACTTACAATTGACCCCCTTAAATACTCTTTCTCTTTACAGGATTCACCTGTGTATGTAGGTCAGGGGTCACTGAGCTTACCAAGCCAATTTGAGTTCCAATAATTAGTTCTAAAAGTTTTGGAATCAATAAAATGACAACGGTGCCCAAATTTATGCACCTGCCTGATTTTGTTTGAACAATTATTGCACACTTTCTGTAAATCCAATAAACTTCATTTCACTTCTCAAATATCACTGTGTGTGTCTCCTATATGATATATTTAACTGACATTTTTTATCGTAACAACCAACGATTTATACAGGAAAATAATGACTATTAAAAAGGTTGCCCAAACTTTTGCCTCCCACTGTATCTGCTTTTGTTTGCTAGTCTTTAAACCATAGATTGGGGAGGAGGAAAAATGTTATTTGTCAGAGGTACGGCTTGGTATAGGTAGGTTCTTCTCAGTAATTTATCCAGGCCACAGGTCCTGGTAGTTTTGGCTGCCGGCTGGGTAAGGGGTTGGCCGTTACATAAGTGTTGGATTGTGTGAAACCTTATAGCTGCTCCAAGAGCCATAAGTCTTCAAGTCATAATGCCTTCTATCAGCTGTAGCTACTGGAAAAATTAGTTGTTCCACCAGGCAGACAGACCACAAATTGCGAGTAAAGGAGAATTGGGGCAGCATCATTTAATTTTGACCTTGGATTATAATATATCAGCTTGGATATAAATATTGGCTACAGCAACCCAAAAATAAAAAAATTCAACAATCCACAGTAAAGGACGCTGTCACTCTGTGATCACACACCACCTTCCAGGGCTCGTCTGGTTTTATGGCATTCAACTGGAAGGGGCAGTGCCTGTTGTGGGCACTGTGGGCATGGCTAGATGTCCTCCCAGGAGGGAGTCTATGAATTGCAGGTAAAAGAGAAGATACAGTAAGTGACAATGCCCCCTCTATTCTTGGAGTGGTACCATCTACATTAGCAGAGCCAGGAAGACGATCCCCAGGTGTGACAGCAGTGATCAACGGTCAGGCAGAATCTGAAGAAATACTACTGTAATCTGAGCTCACCTGAGGTTATGCACTTGGGGTAGGCTGCCACAGACGCTGGGTGATGGCGGTGAGAGTAGAAGCAGGCCTCGCGAGGTCCCCATGTAAGCCAGAGGAATTTCAGCAAGCGATACGAGCCAAGGTTTGATGGTTGACTGCACCTGTTGGCAGGCACATCCTCTTACTGCAAAGGCCCATCTATAGCTCTCTATATATAAAATCCAACGTCTCTCTGTCTATATGTCTGTCCGCTTTTCACGAGAAAACTGAGTAACGGATTTAGATCGGGTCTTTTTCTGTAATTTGTTTGAACGTTCCGGGTGATTTCGAGACTTCTCTCATCGTTTGCTTGCGGTACTGATTTATTTGCACGAATCTGAGAGAGACGCAGCAGGCCGAGGGGAGAAGGGTGAGGCCCTCCTCACTCACACACCAGTGAGTATCATAATTTGCACGTGGCACCAATTTATACACGCAAATACGACAGATAGGCTGAGTTGAGGGGGTAGTGGGCGGGGCCCTCCTCACTCACCCACCAGCCTCCATTCAAATCGGTCTGATGTGGCATTGGCGGGAGAGTTTTAATCCCTCACATTCTTCTAATTACGATGGACATACCCTTTCAATTCAAGAAATTGAAGTTCCCGGTGAAGCTTTGCTTTGCAACGTCAATTAACGAGATCCAGAGACAGACGCTCACAAGTTGGCAGGGGTTGATCTTAGCTCACTGTGCTTCTCGCATGGTCAGCTTCACGTCACTCTCTCCCAGGGTTGTTCCCCAAGAAACCTATATGTCCTCGCCCCTGATAGCAAAACCAAAAATAATGCATATCAATAGGCCCTCGGATACGAAAGCTATCAATATAAATTCTTCTCAATACAAATTACATTTTTTTTTATTGATTTTTAAAGTTTGTCCCGTTTCACTACTACGTGAGCAGAGCCCCAGGGGACAGCTAGTACAGGACAAGCAGAAGAGATGTCATTTTAGAGTGATGCACCGAGGCTCAGGGGTTTAATGGAAGAAAACTTGCTTGGGTTTAAACCTCATTTTTATGGATGTATTTATTGTTATTTTTTTGGACTTCTGTCACAACCCCTTTGATTTTATGAATTATTTCTCTTTATTATAATAACGACGACGAGACTTTTTAGCCTGGGACAAGACATGAATTTTTCAGAGAGATACTTTCCCGCGAGACGAGACTTTCTGCCAAAAGATTTAACAATGCCCAGAGCCGAAAATAAAGGACAAAGAGTAGATGACAAAGTAGAATGTCGTAAAGAATTCAAAAATGGCGCGATACACATGCAGAGCAGGTTAGAGATAATGGAAGTACGAAAATTCGAAAATCTCAAAAAAATGATAGTAAAGATGCAAACAAATGGAAATGATTACTCTGTGAAATAACGGAACAGCAAAAAGAGAATATATATATTGTTCGGATCTAAACTTTAATTCTGAGACTTGTAGATCATCTAATTCGTGTTGCCATCAGGGAAAAGTAGTGTTTCTTCTCAATGAAGAGGCCTATCCACGAGAATTAAAAGATTTCTTGTTTGGTGAAAGTGAAATCCACATACGCGAGCGGCAGAGACACAAAGTGGCTGGCATGTAGTGCAGGTCGGGTGGGTTGGCGAGGGAAGCGAGCAGGGGGCTAGGCCCCCTAGTATTTATTAATGGAAGAGCACTGCATTATTTGGTACCTTGTTGGTTTTAATAAAAGCTCTCAATCACCTTGACATCTATATTTGCTGACTGCCCATCTAATTATCAGCGGTTCCGGGTTCAAGCAGCCAGGGACCATCTACTGTACCCAAACTGTCACATGGGTCTGCACTGATATGTTGTCACTGTGCAGACTCTGGTCAGGTATGCAGTGTCACCTCATGATGAGACGTGGCACTGTCACTAAATGTCTTGTCTCTTCCCTCAGCAGCTTGGAGAAGAGGCCCCAGGAGGTTGACTGACCACACCCCCTTACTCCAAAAAGCCCCGCCCCTTCTGGTCCAGAAGTATATAAAAACATCTGTTCCTGGAAGGAGGCATCTTACTTGTGACAGGATGGCGCTCCCCAGTCAGATCTACTGACGTAGTAAATTTTGTCAGTATGTGTTACTGCGCCTCCAAGTTCCTGCTTATTTCATTTAAAAGTTTATTACTTTTGTGTTGCCTCACAATTAAATGGGGTGCCCAAGTTGGCACCCCAACTATTTTTGTGACTCTTTTCCACAGTATATGGAGACATTTGAGAGGTCCTATGCTCCTTTTCGACCAATCTGGTCTGCTGATGAACATTGTCTGGCGATGCCACCCCTGCCTGGCATCAAATTTCCATCCAGACTCTTTCCATGTGTAGTTCCTGAATGATGGAATGAGCTGCCCACCTCCATTTGCAACTCTGACTCCCTCAGTGTGTTTAAGGAACATTTCAAGCCCCTCTTGTTGGGTGAATTTCTGTAAATTGATTGTATATTGTTTTGAGCTCTTCATTTATGGAAATAAATTTTGTCCCTTTGTCCTGTGATACTTGTTCCCAAACAGTTCCCAGACTCATGTTACTGGATAATGTTGACCTCTTTTGTATGTCGCTTTGGATAAATGTGCCTGATAAGCAAATAAATGTAAATATAATTTTTACTTTTGATCTTCTGGATTCATTTTTTTTTATTTTGGAACTGTCACCTCAATAAACTGCTGTATTTGTTTTGTAACATCTGACTGGTGTCTCTGGTTTCTTTGGGTGCCCCGATCCATTCGGATACGAACTACTAGAAGGGCACAGAGATGAAAGGTTTTAACTCCGTGGTCTATGACACTTCCTTCTTCTTTATCGTCCCTTGAACCGACCCAAGGCAGTCCCAACCCGCAGTTATTTATGTCATTGCAGAGGACACATCATGATGGCTGTTCCCTGCCATGAATTCTTAATTAAAACGCAAAAAAGATGAAAATGAACTGAGGCCGCACAGACCCCACAAAAGTAAAACCGTGAGCCACCAAGCAGATGGCCTCACGTAGCACAGCAGACAGGGTTCAGCATTTTTTTTTTTTTTTCCTTGGGGGGGTCGAGCCGCTCCATGGTATTTTGCGCAGCGTTCTCCCAATTCACAAGACAATCAGGAATGGAACAACATGAATGCAATGTTCCGGCACAATCTGCTGAGACAGCAGCTTGATACTGGTGACTGTGATGCTTTCTGACACCTGACATGTTACTTTTATATGTGTGCTGGAGCAGCAGGAGCAGGCAGTCTGGGCTCTCGGCTCAGGACGTGGACACGGAAATCCCACCGCTGACTCCCTGAGTGACCCTGGGCGAGTCACTTAAACTGCCTGTGCTCTGTTGGTAAGAAGATGTATTTCATGGCTCATGTTTAATGCATCGGGCCGGGGCTAAATAAGGATTAATTGGAAGGAGGGATAGTTCTTGCTTAATTTACTTCCTCCCTCCAGCAGCTGCCCTCACGGTAGAAGGGCATTCACTCCCCCTGAGGTATTGGAGACGCACAGAATTGCCTCATAGTCAGCGTCCATTCCACGGTTTCCATTCTTTTGTTTCATTACCAGTTTTTATTTATTGCTCTTCTTATTTTCATTAATGTTAGACGCAACACATCGTTTTCTTCTAAGTTTCATGGTAATCATTTTGATTGGCTAATCCCTTTGGTATAAAGAGACCTTGAGATCATCTCTATATATGTAAAATTCAATGTTTGTCAGTCTGCTTTTCACAAGAGAGCTACTTAACAAATTTAGATTGGGTTTTTTTCTAAAATTTCCTTGGACATTCCGGTTCATTTTTCAGTTTCTCTGATTTGCACAAAGTATCATAGTTCACCTGCGGAACTGATTTATTTGCACCAATCTGAGATACACGCAGCAGGCCTGGGTCTGAACTCCTCACTCATGTACCAGCCACGGGGTGTATACCATACATCTCCTCTTAGTGCAAGGCCCATCTATAGATCTCTGTATATAAAATCCAATGTCTGTCTGTCTGCCTGTACGTCTGTTCCGCTTTTCATGACTTTCACTACTTAATGGATTTAGATCGGGAGTTTTTCTAGAATTTGCTTGAACATTTTGGTTGATTTTGTGACTTCTCCCATCGTGCTAAGCATCATATTTTGTTTGCGGTACTGATTTATTTGCACGAATCTGAGAGAGATGCAGCGAGCCGAGGGGAGAAGGGTTAGGCCCTCCTCACTCAGGTACTAACCTCGGGGCGTGTTCCTTACTTCCACTTAGTTAGTGAACGAAAGTACTACTTAACGGATTTAGATCTTGTTTTTTTCTAGAATTTGCTTGAACATTTTGGTTGATTTTGCGACTTCTCCCATCATGCTAAGCATCATAGTTTGCTTGCGGTACTGATTTATTTGCACGAATCTGAGAGGGATGCAGCGGGCCGAGGGGAGAACGGTTAGGCCCTCCTCACTCAGGTACTAACCTCGGGGCGTGTTCCTTACATCCAATTAGCTAGTGAACGAAAGTACTACTTAAAGGATTTAGATCGGGTTTTTTCCTAAAATTAGCCTGAACATTCTGGATGATTTTGCGATGTCTCTCATTGCACTAAGAATTATATTTCACTTGCGGGAGAGATATAATCACGTTAATCCGAGACAGAGGCTGCGATCCGAGGGGAGGGGGAAGCATAATGTCAGGAGTAGGGAGCCAGGCAGGGCCCTCTTCACTGTCCTGTTTCAGGATGGGGGACGGCTAGTAAAGTATAAAAAGACGGCACACAAGACTTTATGTCACCCTATTGTCAATGCTGTTGGGGTCGCAGGAGGCCAGAGCCAATCCCAGCAGTACTGAGCACAATCCAGCTAACCACCCTGGACAGGAAAGCCTACAGTCTCCACAGACAGCACCTTTTTAGAGCCTAGGATACTGGATTCATGAGGCAGCAGCACTAACTACTGGGACACCTGAAGCATACATTTATACTTGAGATCATCTCATGAAATATTCTTCCTTTAAAAATACATTTCCACCAGCTGGTATCTGATTATTAGCTGCATGAAATAAAACTCAATCAAACAATGTAGCAGGTGTAAAATGACACAAAGAACACACCTTGGTAACCCCATATAATTTGATGGTTTTAGTGTATATTAACACACAACCCAGCCACAGGGGATGCACAAACCAGTGTGTTTCTTCATGCTGGTCCCAAGCCCAGATAAAAGGGAAGGGTTAAAACAGGAAGGGCATCCGGTGTAAAATTTTGCCAAATCAATATGCGGGCAACAATACAAATTTCCATACCGGATCAGTCAAGCCCTGGGTTAACAACAACCGCCACCAGTACTGTTAGCCAACAGGGTGCTGGCGGAAATTGAGCTACTGTTGGCCGAAGAAGAAGAAGAGGGGTTTATGGATGTGGTGAGAGAGGACATGCAGGCGATGGGTGTAACAGAACATGATACAGAGGACAGAAAGATATGGATGAAGATGATCCACTGTGGCAACCCCTAACAGGAGCAGCTGAAAGAAGAAGTGTATATTAACACAAGATTAGTTGCAGGCATTAATTTACAGACATGTGTCCATATAGAATCAAAGTAGGTAACTGGTGTGCCGGTTTATGAAGGAAGATGGTGGGAAGGGGAGCATCAATGATGACGTCAGTGATGGTAGGCTTGTCAATCACCCGGTCTGCAGAGGGAGAAACAGAAAGGATCAGAAAACAGTACCGACCCCTGGCTCGGCGGGTGATTACATTCACTAGGACCCTTAAGCTGTCTCCCATGCGTGACACAGGAATGGGCTAATTCAAAAGGGACTGGAGACAAATAGGAAACTAGCATCTGAAGGAGCAAGGAAAGTGTGGCAGCATGGCCAGGTCAAGCATCCTACCCGACCAGGATCTTCTTCTTCTCCTTAATGTCCTTGTGACGGTCCAGATTGGCTCCACTCTCTAAGGCTTCTTGAATCCAAAACCATTGATGACGTAACCTGAGGCTGAGCCAGGGAAATGAGGACAAACACACAAAGTCAGCAAGGGGTTGGTGCAAATTGTCTAGTGCTTTTATTTAAAACCAAACAATTAAGTTTCCACAAGTGTAGTGCGAGTCCTTGAGAATCCTCAGTGCCAGGATGTGGTCAATGGTAGACTTCATAGGTGTAAAACCAGACTGCTCCTTTTGCTGTTAGGTGAGCAAGTGATCAAGGATCCTATTGAGGACGACTCTAGCAAAGACCTTACCGGGCACCGAGAGCAGTGTTACCCCCCTGTAGTTTTGCAGGCAATCACCCTGGGGTGCTGTAGGGGTGTGTGTCGCTCCCAATATTCAAGCAAAAGGACGAAGGTCCAAGTCTGTAGAGTCCTGGTGCTTCCTGTCTTGCTATATGGTTGCGAGACATGGACGCCATCCAGTGACCTGAGACGAAGACTGGACCCCTTTGGTACTGTCACTCTTCAGTACTCGATTACCCGAGGATGATCATAAGATCCTCATTGTTGAGGGCCTGAATGACTGGACCACCCCAAGGGGATGTGTCTCTTTGGTGAATCCTTGGGTGCTGCTGGTTTGACTTTGTGTTGCTTATGGAGTCCCGAATGAGGCACATTAAATCCATTGTGAGTGGTCGACACTTATGGCACTACGACCATGTCGCACAATTCCTCGAGGGGGCCACCCATATAACACCTGAATGCGGCAGATAGAGGGTCATTTCCGGAGATTGGGACTGGACCACGTGTCTGCCTGAGGGGTTGCCAACCAGGATCCTGAGCTATTTCTTCTTGTGCTGGGTGCGGCAACACGCTGTACAAGTGCATGCTCCCCCAACCTGACCTGACCTGACCTTTTTAATTGTAGCAGGACTTCTGATCCATTAATAATTTGTTCATATTCTCTGCTGTTACTGTTCTCAGATTCTCTCAGATTTGCTGCCATGGAGTATTTTCTGGCCAGGTAGGGGGCTTCCTCTTGACAGGTCAGCCTGAGGTGAACGTGCCATGCGTCTCATCTTCGGTGTTTAGCTGCTCATCTGGCTGATCTCAAGCGAATGCGGCAGGCGTCTCGTCTTCAGTGTCACTGTCGCGCTGATCTCAGGTGAAAGCGGCAGACGTCTTATCTCCGGTGTCCTCCTTCTGCTGAGCTGGTCGCTCCTGGTCGATGTGCACTGGCGAGAGGCCCTGCTGTCTTAGTTTTCCCTCAACATGATGAGCTGGCTGTTTTGATGGCGCTGTCCTCATATAAAAGTCTTCATCTTTTCATTCAAATGTGCTTGCGTTGCAGCGAGCGACCTCCCGAGTGAGCTCAGACACATGGCGGTTAGGGTCTAAGATAATGATTACACCTCAGAAAAACATAAAGCATTTCAGAGTGGCAGTTCTGATTCAAGCCCTGCTGTAAAAGTATTTACAGGCAATCTGAATGCAAATAAATAATAATCAAACTTTGTTTAGCTCAATTAAAAAGAATTCTTTCTTATGAGTGGGCGGCACGGTGGCGCAGTGGTAGCGCTGCTGCCTCGCAGTTAGGAGACCCGGGTTCGCTTCCTGGGTCCTCCCTGCGTGGAGTCTGCATGTTCTCCCCGTGTCTGCGTGGGTTTCCTCCGGGCGCTCCGGTTTCCTCCCACATTCCAAAGACATGCAGGTTAGGTGGATTGGCGATTCTAAATTGGCCCTAGTGTGTGCTTGGTGTGTGGGTGTGTTTGTGTGTGTCCTGCGGTGGGTTGGCACCCTGCCCAGGATTGGTTCCTGCCTTGTGCCCTGTGTTGGCTGGGATTGGCTCCAGCAGACCCCCGTGACCCTGTATTCGGATTCAGCGGATTAGAAAATGGATGGATGGATGGATCTTTCTTATGATTACTTTGTTTTTACATTTTGTCACCGAATGGACATGTTTTTGTCTTCTTCACTTTGCCTTAATTAAATCGCCTCTTACCCTAACATATTCCTATTGACTGGTTGGGTGATGCAATGCCCAATAGATTAACCCATAAATTTTATGCGGCGCATTTATTTGACCTATCAAAACTTTACACTCCTATCTATGTAATCATTATTCATGTGTTATTGCATTGATGGTGTACAAGCTGTTTTTTAAAGCATAAATAAATCAACAAAGCCTTTTTAGGGTGAGTGAAAGATCGCCACTCCTAATCATCAAGCCAGGCCTGCCATCGACTTTAGTGGTAGCAATCGAATTTTCATTTCAATCTTACTTTTCTGTCTTTTTTGAGTGCCCTTGCTTGGTGTAAACTGACACATGCCTTCCAATAAAAGGTGTAAGAAAAATAGGTGACCTACTGGGGGAGCAGAGTGGCACAGCCATTAGTGTCACCATCTCACTGCTCAAGAAGGTTGGAAGTCTGTACGCCATTTTCTATATCTCTGTCACGTTTTCTCATCGTACTCCCATATAGTGACACCTCTAAAGTACCCCCAAATGAATGATTTTTGGTGTGTGCGTGATTGTGTACTCTAGTGGTCTGGTGCCCCATCTGCAGTCATGGCCAGATGTTTTGAGAATGACACAAGTGTTGGTTTTCACAAAGTTTACTGCTTCACTGTTTTTAGATCTTTTTGTCAGATGTTTCTATGGTACACTGAAGTAGAATGACAAGCATCTCATAAGTTTCAAAGGCTTTTATTGACAATTGCATTAAGTTTATGCAAAGAGTTGATATTTGCAGTGTTGGCTCTTCTTTCTTTATCAAGACCTCTGCAGTTCTCTCTGGCACGCTGTCAATCAACTTCTGGGCCAAATCCTGGAAGCCATACAGTGACATGAGACGAAGACTGGACTCCTTTGGTACTGTCACTCTTCAGAGAATCCTTGGGTACCGTAGGTTTGACTTTTGTGTCACGCAGTCCCGAATGAGGCACATTACCTGCATTGTGAGGGAGCGTCAGATATGCCACTATGGCCATGGGGTACGATTACCCGAGGATGATCATAACATCCTCATTGTTGAGGACCTGAATGACTGGACCACACCAAGGGGATGTGTCTCTTCGGAGAATCCTTGGGTGCTGCTGGTTTGACTTTGTGTTGCTTATGGAGCCCCGAATGAGGCACATTACCTGCATTGTGAGTGGTCGACACTTATGGCACTACGACCATGTCACACAATTCCTCGAGGGGGGCACCCATGTAACACCTGAATGCGGCAGATAGAGGGTCATTTCCAAAAATTGGGACTGGACCACGTGTCTGCCTGAGGGGTTGCCAACCAGGATCCTGAGCTATTTCTTCTTGTGCTGGGTGCGGCAACACGCTGTACAAGTGCATGCTCCCCCAACCTGACCTGACCTGACCTGACCTGACCTGACCTTTTTAATTGTAGCAGGACTTCTGATCCATTAATAATTTGTTCATATTCTCTGCTGTTACTGTTCTCAGATTCTCTCAGATTTGCTGCCATGGAGTATTTTCTGGCCAGGTAGGGGGCTTCCTCTTGACAGGTCAGCTTGAGGTAAACGTGCCATGCGTCTCATCTTCGGTGTTTAGCTGCTCATCTGGCTGATCTTAAGCAAGATCTTCTTTATCAAGACCTCTGCAGTTCTCTCTGGCACGCTGTCAATCAACCTCCAAATCCTGACTGATGCCAGCTGCTCATTCTTGCATAATCAATGCATGGAGTTTGTCAGAATTGGTGGGTTTTTGTCTCTTGAGGATTGACCACAAGTTCTCAACGGGATTAAGGTCTGGGGAGCTTCCTGGCCATGGACCCAAATTTTCAATGTTTTGTTCCCTGAGCCAATCTCACTTTTGCCTTATGGCCTGGTGCTCCATTATGCTGGATTGTTCATTGTGGGTCATCAAACTGTTCTTGGATGGTTGGGAGAAGTTGCTCTCGGAAGATGTTTTGATCCCATTCTTTATTCATGGCTGTGGGAGTGAGCACTGAGAAGCAACCCCACACATGAGTGGTCTTAGGATGCTTTGCTGTTGGCTTGTATGTTTGTAGATAGATAGATGAAAGGCACTACTAGATAGATAGATAGATAGATAGATAGATAGATAGATAGATAGATAGATAGATAGATAGATAGATAGATAGATAGATAGATAGATAGATAGATAGATAGATAGATAGATAGATAGACATGAAAGGCATTATATAATAGATAGATAGATAGATAGATAGATAGATAGATAGATAGATAGATAGATAGATAGATAGATAGATAGATAGATAGATAGATGAAAGGCACTACATGATAGATAGATACATCAGATCTCAATGGGAAAAAATATCCTGCTGGCCATCTCTACTGCTATGGACTGATATGGTGATGTGTTAGGAACAAAAGGACGGCACATCGTTTGATGGAAATGAAAATTATCAACCTACAGAGGGCTGAATTCAAAGACACCCCGAAAATCAAAGTGAAAAAATGATGCAGCAGGCGAGTCCATTTTGCCGAAATTTCATTGCAGCCACTCCAGATCGTACGCAGTAGTTTGTATGGCCCCCACATGCTTGTATGCATGCCTGACAACATTGGAGGTGTGGGGGGGGCATGCTCCTAATTAGACAACAAATTGTGTCCTGGGGAATCTCCTCTCAGATCTGGACCAGGACATCACAGAGCTCCTGGACAAGCTGAGGTGCCATCTGGTGGTGTCAGATGGACCAAATCATAATGTTCCACCCAGAGGTGTTCTATTGCATTGAGGTCAGGTGAGTGAGCATGGGGGGCACTCAATGGTATCAATTCCAACTGCCTGCATACTCTTGCCACATGAGGCCAGGTATTGTCGTGCGCCAGGAGTTAACCCAGGACCCACTGCACCAGCATAGGGTCTGACAATGGGTCCCGTGGCCTGCTGGAACTCATTCTGTAGGGCTCTGGCAGTGCTCATCCTGTTCCTCCTTGACCAAAGGAGCAGATACCGGTCAATCCTGCTGATAGGTTAAGGACCTTGTACGAGGTGCCCTGTCCAGCTCTCCTAGATAAACTGCCTGTCTCCTGGAATCTCCTCCATGTCCTTGAGACTGTGCTGCCAGAATAAGATCTGGGGACACCTGGAGTACATCTGGTTCCCCATGTAGCACTTCTGCCACACTCAGGAGTACTGCCGGAAGTTAATGGGGCAGCATCTAGACCACATCCGGGTGCACTATATAGGGAGGCTGCCTCAATCGAAGTTGGAAGGTGGAGGACAGAGCTGGTGAAGGGAGGAGTAGAGGTGGCAGAAGAAAGAAAGAAAGAAAGAAAGAAAGAAAGAAAGAAAGAAAGAAAGAAAGAAAGAAAGAAAGAAAGAAAGAAAGAAAGAAAGAAAGAAGGGACTGAGTTATTGTTGGTGATTTGAACACTATGTGCTGTGCTGAGAAAGAGAGCAAGAAAATAAAGGCGTGAGTTTTTCAAGTTTGCCTCTTGTGTCTGTCTGTGTCGGGTTGGGCGGCTGGCATGCCCCCTACAGGTGTCCCAATGCATTGCGAAGAAAATACTGAATGGAATGAACATTTAAGCTTGCTTAGATATTAAAACATGTGTTTTACGCTGTAACAACTATTTCATTTAGAAAAACAGAAGTAAATTCGGCCCAACCATCCATCCACTCTCTCTCTAGCTGGCCTCTCCAGTTGAGCGTTGCAGGAGCCGCGGACCTTCAAGTATGAAATTCTCAAGCCGGCTTTGCACCGTCAAAATAGTCAAACACTGCCGGCTTCATCTGGGTCATGTCGCTAAGCAATTACATGGGCTTGTACGGCTACTGCTGGGAGATTTTGTGTTGAAGGAAACCAAACAGAAATTAATAAGTATTCCATAAATGTAAATGCTGTGTGTAACAATCGGGCAGCGATTTATGAACAAAAGCTTTCCTGTGATATGAAACGGCCCTTAAGCATTCCTTCTGGCATCCTTTCACATGACAAAGCCTTTGCTTTAATTCCGTGTGCTTGTAGTACTTGTATGCGGCGGTCCCATTGAAAAGAGCCCCCTTTCAAAGGTTAATTAACTAGACATGCTTTCCAGAGCACAAAATACTGCAGGAGACTTTACATCACACACAACATTAGAGCCGCAGTAAATAAATATGCAGTCCAGCAAGCAAAAAAAAAAAAAAAAAAGGGAAACAAAGAACAACAATTTAGGGCTTCAGCTCTCAAACTTTCACCTCTTTGGACTGCACCTCCATCTTGTCTTTTTTGAGACACCCCAGTGCAGCTCACTCAGACAGGAGGAATATTGAAACCGGCCTGACCTTAGACAAGCTGCCTGTACTGCCGATGTCTCGTTCAAATCTTCCACTCCCACTCGGTGTCTAGTGGTGTCCAGCCGGCAGGCTCTCCCTTTGATCACATGACTTTTTCCCACTGGTTACTTTGGAATTTCTCAGACATCCCATAGAAGTGTGAGTTAGCTTAGTGGATCCAGTGGACTGGGGCTGCTGCCTTCCTTGTGCACCGATGCTACTGGCATCTAACCCCCAATTCAATTAAACATGAGGTGTTATGCCATGTTACGTTAGCTTATGGTGTGCCATGCTCAGCTGATTTTATATTACGTTATTTCATGTTATGTCTTATCATATCACATTGCTTGGAAAGGCGTCAGACCACCCGCAACTCTAAAATGGATTCATTTGCATGTTGTGCAGATTTACTTTATGTTATGTTGCTCTGTCATTTCTTATGTTAGTTCAAGTCATGTTATACCGTTACAACTAACCAACCTGCCAAGACCGAGGGATGAGATTCTCAGTCACTTCAAACTTATTGTCTTATTTTAGTTTTGTTTTTTAACTATGTTGTTATGTTTGTACTTTTAAACAAGGCAATACCATACAATATTCATTATAAGCATGTTTATTATCGAATGTAATGGATAGAATTATAAATGCATTATTTAATTATCTATTTGTTATAGCATTCATTCCAAATGGAAAATGTTTTTACTCCACTTAAACAGGTAGTCTGGAAGAACTGAATCAGTAAACTGACTCAAAGTGCCCATGAGTTACCCTGTGGGCATCCTAATGTTCTACACGTCTAAAACTGAACTGACTGGACAACCACAGCAGAAGAAAGTCATCTAGGAATTGGGGTCAGCGGACATTGGGCAAAAGAGCTGTCACTCATTCTGATGGTTCATTAAAGGGGTGGGGAAGAGAAACTTGGAGAACACAGCAAACCAGCTGCTTTGGAAATGAAAGGCACTATATGATAGATAGATAGATAGATAGATAGATAGATAGATAGATAGATAGATAGATAGATAGATAGCACTGTAAAGCACTATATAGATAGTATGACAGATAGGGGGCGCTATCACTCCCTTGAACCCCTGTCCAAGACTCCAAACACCAGATAAAAGTCCAAATGTTGACTTTATTAATTCACCACAGTGCGCTTAGCACCCTCTCCTCCACTATACTCATATAAATCACGATACTAAACAATAAATCAATCCTCCGACTTCCAGACGTGTTGCCACTCTTCCACCCAGCACAGGTGGACCACAGTCCTTTTATATAGCCTGACCCGGAAGTGTTCCCAATCCCCAGTCCATGTGACTCTCTATCACTTCCGGGTCAGGTACAAGTCCTTCTTCTCACACCAGAAGCATGTCGCTCTTCCTATGACGCACTTCCGTTATAGGGCACATATGACTCTTCGGTCCTCCCTGCAGCTCCTTCTTGCAGCCCCTGTGGTATCCAGCAGGGTCGTGTATAAAAACTACATAGTCCATGACTCCCTGCTGGTCTTCGGGGCACCTCCATACTGCAGGGAGGGCTCCATCTGGCAGCCTGGGGGTACTGGCCGGGATGACAAGCCGGTCAAAGACCACAATAGACAGATAGATAGATAGATAGATAGATAGATAGATAGATAGATAGATAGATAGATAGATAGATGTGAAAGGCACTATATAATCGATAGATAGATAGATAGATAGATAGATAGATAGATAGATAGATAGATAGATAGATAGATAGATAGATAGATAGATAGATCACCACTGAATTCACCACTCTTGGGCTTTACTCCACTGTTAGCCTGACTCCGGGGGCTAAGACCCCTTTACTCCATTCTTGCCTTCATTCTATTAAATCTCTTCTGCCTTATCCCAAATGTCTCAATTAAGTTTTAAAAGTCCACATGTCTATATCTCGGAGGAGGTGCCCCCCCCACCCTTATCTAAAGCCTGCCCCCACCCACCCATAAGTTAACGCTCACCTGCCGTCAGAGTCCTCCGAGGCCCCTTTCACAAGGTTTTAATAATAAATGTGCCCCCAGTGTTTCCTCCCACTAGCTCTTTTTCACTCTTTCGTAGCTCTTGCTCTTTTTCTTACACTCACACAATTCAGGAATCAAGCACTTCAGGGCAGCCCCCTGAGTTGCCATCTTTTGATCAGAGCAACACACAATTAATTTTTGTCAGGCCTCCATTGTAATTTAGTCCATTTAACCTGCATATTAACCTTGTTGGTCAGCACTGCATGAGCTCCTACAGATGCACTTTATTCTTCAAGCAGACCTACAAGTAGATGTTTAATTGGCACGTGGCTGAAAATGTAAAGAAACGAGAGTTCCTGGAGGTCTACCTAATAAGGACCAAGCTGAGCCGTGAAAGCTGCTCCATTAGCCACTTTGTGCCGCCTTATGAAGAGCACAGCATCACTGACGCTTCTAAACGATCATTAAAAAAAAATCAAAGTGTGTCGGTGTAATCCGCACAGCGTACTCCTAAAACCGGGCAACCACATACTGAATGGCTGGCACCACAGGGATGAAGGTGCCAAATCAAAATTTAGAATTTTAGGCCCTAAAGCTATAAAAAAGAAAAAAAAAAGTTAAAAACAGCATACATACACAGAGAGAGAGAGAGAGAGTTTGACACTGACTGCTTTCTGCTATGCCAAAAACCAGGACAGCGTTGCGGTTCCAATAGACAGGCACTTGAAACAAAATGTCAGCACACTACCCACTTTCAGGGAGACCTGTGCTTTAAGAAAAATAAACTCAAAAAGACACTGGAGCAGCAAAGCTAATGATGCTTGCTAAGCATCTTTTAGGCAGATGTTACCAATTCCTTACAGACGGAATGAAAAATGAGTTTACTCGCCTTCCTGTCAATTTTTGTTGAAGGATTGAAAGCCTTAGCCTCTGATGCATGCCTGCAGAACAGCAGAGAAAAGTTTACTTGTGAACATTCGGAGGATGTTCTTTCTCTGAACTTGCTCGGCAAACCAGTGCAAACGTTCAACCCTCATTAGCAGCTGCTTTCCTGTTTACTTTCTTGACGGCCAGGTAATTATTGTGGGCTTTTGCCACTTCAGTTTTGCCGTATGCCAGAATGAAAAATGGAACAAGATGCTTGCATTTGTTTTTTTATTTGGGAGGATACAAAAAGTAAGACAGTCGGCCATTTTTTAAAACGGTGGAAATTCTCCCGATTTTCTTCTAATGTCCAACCCAATGACCCTTGAGATTCGAACATTAGAGAGAGACGGAACAGCCATGCATTCAATTTATTCAAGTAGCTGACATCATAATTTTAGGTTGGAGTGACAATTATGGTGGAGAGCTGACATGAGAAGTATGGTAAGATGATTACATTATGTCAGGAGTGATAGATAAATTCACGCATTACTTTTAGAAATCAGACAATCTCTGCTTTGAGTTTCACAAAACTAAATGTAAACATTGAGAATGAAAAACGAAAAATGGAATAAGACGCTTACATTTTTTTTTTTTACTTTGGGAGGATACAAAAAGTAAGGCAGTCGGCCATTTTTTCAAAACAGAGGAAATTCTCGCTTTGTTTTCTTCTGATGTCCAACCCAATGACCCTTTGAGAATTGAACGTTAGAGACAGACGGAAAAGCCGTGCATTCAATTTATTCAAGTAGCTGACATCGTAATTTAAGGTTGATTATGGTGGAGAACTGACATGAGAAGTTTGGTAAGATGATTACATTACGTCAAAAGTGTTAGATAAAATCATGCGTTACTTTTAGAAATCAGATGATTTTTGCTTTGAGTTTCACAAAAGTAAATTTACACATTGAGATTAAACATTTTAGACATAATTACAGTTGGCAGTGTTGATCGGCGTAATTCCCAAAGTATTTTTCACTGCAAATTTACTGTTTTCACCAGTGACCGAAATTTAAGATTTTACACATTACAATTTGAAGGTTTAAATACAATTTCAAAGGAGGTGCTAGTGATCGGTAGTGCTGATAGTGTTGATTTCTGCTTTGAGTTTCACAAAAGTAAATGTAAACATTGAAATTGAAAAATGAAAAATGGAATAAGACGCTTACCTTTTTTTTTTTTACTTTGGGAGGATACAAAAAGTAAGACAGCTGGCCGTTTTTTTAACAGTGAAAAATCTCACTTTGTTTTCTTCTAATGTCCAAACCAATGACCCTTTGAGAATTAAACGTTAGAGAGAGACAGAAAAGCCATGCATTAACTCTATTCGTATCTATCTATCTATCTATCTATCTATCTATCTATCTATCTATCTATCTATCTATCTATCTATCTATCTATCTATCTATTCAACTACCTGACATCATAATTTAAGGTTGGGCAGATAGTTATGGTGGAGATCTCACAGAAGTTTGGTAAGATGATTACATTATGTCAGAATTAATAAAAGAAATCATGTGTTACTTTTAGAAATCAGGCGATTTCTGCTTCGTGTTTCACGAAAGTAAATGTAAACATTGAGTTTGAAAAATGAAAAATGGAATAAGACGCTTACAATTTTTTTTTTACTTCGGGAGGATTCAAAATGTAAGACAGCTCGCCGTTTTTTTAACAGTGAAAATTCTCCTGTTTTTTTCTTCTAATGTCCAACCCAATGACACTTTGAGAATCGAACGTTAGAGACAGACGGAAAAGCCGTGCATTCATCGTAATTTAAGGGTAAATACGGTGGAAATCTGACATGAGAAGTTTGGTAAGATGATTACATTACGTCAGGAGTGATAGATAAAATCACGCGTTACTTTTAGAAATCAGACAATTTCTGCTTCAAGTTTCACGAAAGTAAATTTACACATTGAGATAGAAAAAACGAAAAATGGAATAAGACGCTTACATTTTTTTTTTACTTTGGGAGGATACAAAAAGTAAGGCAGTCGGCCATTTTTCAAAACAGAGGAAATTCTCACTTTGTTTTCTTCTAATGTCCAACCCAATGACCCTTTGAGAATCGAACGTTAGAGAGAGACGGAAAATCTGTGCATTCAATTTATTCAACTACCTGACATCATAATTTAAAGTTATACTGATAATTATGGTGGAGATCTGACAGGAGAAGTTTGGTAAGATGATTACATTATGTCAGAAGTGATAAAAGAAATCACGCTTTACTTTTAGAAATCAGACGATTTCTGCTTCATGTTTCACGAAAGTAAATGTAGACATTGAGATTAAAAAATGAAAAATGGAACAAATCATTTACATTTTTTTTTTACTTCGGGAGGATACAAAAAGAAAAGTCGGCCATTTTGTAAAATGGAGGAAAGTCTCCCGTTGTTTTCTTCTATTGTCCACCCCAATGACCTCTTGAGATTTGATCCTTAGAGAGTTGATGGAAAAGCCCTGCCTTCAATTAATTCAATTAGCTGCAATCGTAATTTAAGGTTGGACTGATATTTGTGGTGGAGATATGACATGAGAAGTTTGGTAAGAGAATTACATTATGTCATAAGTGCTAAAAAAACATGCATTACTTTTAGAAATCAAATGATTTTTGCTTTGAGTTTCACAAAAGTAAATTTATACATTGAGATTAAACATTTTAGACATAATTACAGTTGGCAGTGTTGATCGGCGTAATTCCCAAAGTATTTTTCACTGCAAATTTACTGTTTCCACCAGTGACCGAAATTTAAGATTTTACACATTACAATTTAAAGGTTTAAATACAATTACAAAGGAGGTGCCAGTGATCAGTAGTGTTGATAAGTGAAATTCTCCAAAGCGTTTATCGAAGAAAATTTGTTGGGTTTGCCGGTGACCTTGTTCACCAAAATTTTTCCTGAAAATTAGCGATTTGACCAGTTTAGAAATATTTTTTATCTCCAGTGTCCCATGAGGCTTTGTAAGGCCAGAGTGACAACGCAGAACTGTAATAATAATAATAATAATATTAATAATGATTCTCTCCAATTATATAGTGCTTTTGGCACTACTCAGTGTGCTTTACATTGTGAGTGAAGAGCAACTGCAGCCAACACCGATGTGCAGCACCCACCTGGTATGGTCATATTTTTGATATTTGATATTTTTGATAATTATGGTAATGTTTTTGATTTCTGATTCTTTACTGGTGGCTCAGAAGGTTAAAATAGCCAATCTCAAACATAAGCATGTGGAGTATCATTTGAGTTTATTTTATGGTCAGGCAGTCTAATGGTTAAGGCTTTGGACTTCAAACCCTGAGGTTGTGGGTTCAAATCCCACTACTGACACCTGTGTGGCTATGAGCAAGTCACCTGACCTGCCTGTTCTCCAATTGAAAAGCCAAAGCAAATGTAATCACTTGTATCCTAAGTGGAGTCAGTCGCCTTGGATAAAGGTTTCAGACAAATAAGTAAATGTACATGATTTCTAGTATGTTTTGTTTTGTTTTTTTATATATTTTTGGTCCTTTACTAGAAATGTAGACCTCTAGGGCCTCAATCAGTGGGTGAAAAATGACAGATTTCTGTTTCAATCAAGAATATTTAAACTTTAACCTTTTAAAATGAAGCGCACATTTTAATATTTGAAATGTTTGATGCAGCTATTCTTGTTTATTATGTACTCCTACCTCATAAAGTATATCTTTTGTTGATGTTTTTTATGTTTCTGCTGCTGTATGTATCTGAATGTCCCCATTTGATGATAATAAAGTTTATCTAATCTAATAATCTAATCATTACATTTCTTATGAACGCCCTGAAATAGGGCACTTTATGCTAATTCTTATTTTTTAAGAGTTTAAACAAATCAATCAGATGAATTGTGTGATTACCTTGAAAATGTGTCTTGCAAAATCGAATTGCCTCGCTGCATTGCAACACGTGATCTAGACTTATTTTCAGACGTGGTCCGTCACGGTCTGACTGATAAATTTAATTTTTTCCCACGCCTCCTTGCAGTGTGATTTTCCAAATAAAAAAGTTGCAAATGTGATTCCAGTCTTCAAGATGGGAGAAAAAATGGATCCTGGTAATCCTTTTAACAATCCGGTGCATCCTTCTACTACTGCTGGCTGTTCCCCTGCTTTTCCCAAACGGGCCCCGCAACAGGGGAGTCACCCTAGCTGCAGCTGACCTGCTCTGCCTGCTTTGGCTGATCGGATCACCTCACCGACCCCTGGCTCCGGCAGGCTCCTCCAAACAATGACTTGGGTTCCACAGCAATCAGGGCGCCCATGCTGGGAATGCACATCCCGTCCCAACTCTCGCTGCCTTCCGTGGCCTTACGTGAAGGGTCATCCGCCTTCCGGTCATTCCCGCTCTTCAAAAATAAGCTCAGTGGGAGCGACCACTACTTCTGCTCCTCTTGTGTAGGCCAAACACCCAGGCTCCATGCTCAGCTGCACTCGCTCGCTCTCCTGCACCGGCTTTCTCCTGCTGCTGCTGCTGCAGCTTCCTGCCTTCTTTTTCCCTCCACACTCCCGCAACCTCCGTTTCTTTCTTTCATTTCCTCCCTTTAGCAGACTCGTACTTCTATTTATGAAGAGGACGTGGCAGTCGTGACAATCAGCAGCTCCTGGGAATAATTACGGATGCGGACCGTTTCTCACCTGTGCAGCTAGGTGAGAAATGCGCATATCACGAACTCCCCAGGAACCGCTTCAGCCACACTACCACCATGCCCCCCTCGCCAGGGCCGTTTGAAGGAATTTGGGGGCCCCAAGCAAAATGGACATGGAGGCCCCCCGCACGCACGCACGCAAAGGAACCACAGCGTAGCCATACATATTTCTGCTAGCCTACCTGCTGCAAAATTGCACCATTTGTACAAGACAAGTAGAGCTATTTTATGTGTGTAATTTATCACTTACCACTGTCTTGTTTTTTCTTATCCTCCTCTTCCTTTCTCTTCTTTCTTTTTTGGCTTCCTGAAGCATAATTCCGCTTCATGACTGCCGAGGAAGTTTTGTATTTTGCCGGCAGCAGAGATTGCGTGGTTGGCTGGCTGCTGTCAGCGAGGGGGGCCCCCTTGAGGGGGATCCCGATAACAGTGTCATTGCACTTTACTGCATTCACTATCAATGGGGCACTCACACAGTTTGTCGCTGCATTTTATTCTTAACCAGTCGTTGTCTTGGAGCCCCAGGCCAGCTCGGGGCCCCAAGCAATTGCTTGGTTTGCCTGCCTTGTCGCGACGGGCCTGCCCCTCGCTAAGCCGCGAGTGCGGTGATTATTTATTTTAAAAGTGGCTCTTTTTAACGAGAGCTGTGGCCCCGCTATACCACAAGCAGCTCTAGGGATAGGTACCCAGTGGGCATCCTTTCAACATACACAAACCACCTCAACTGGATTTTCTTGGTTTGGGGCAGCAGTGACTCTACTCTGGGGTTGTCCCAAATCACTACACATCTTACCCTGTCACAGAGAATCAGCTCAGCCACTCTATGAAGAAACCTCATTTTGCCACTTCTGTCACAAGTTTGGAGAGGCCATACCTAAGAATACATAAGACATCTGACAAAAGAGACAAGTCAATTCAGTCCACCAAACCTGTTTGTTTAGCTAAACTGTTCTGACATCTCGTCCAGATTCTTCTTAAAGGTTGTCAAGGTTTCATCTTCAACTGTTTTTACAGCTATACCTGGCAGTGCGGTTTAGTGGTTAAGGCTCTGGATTTCAAACCCTGAGGCTGTGGATTCAAATCCCACTGCTGACACCTGTGTGACTATCAGCAAGTCACCTGTCCAGCCTCTTTCCCAATTGAAAAGCCAAAGCAAATGTAATCAATTGTATCCTAAGTGAAGTAAGTCGCCTTGGATAAAGGTGTCAGACAAATAAATAAACGTACATGATTTCTTGTACTTTTTAAAATATTTTTGATCCTAGTGCTCCATTTGGAAAGCCAGAAGAAATGGAACCATTTGCATTATAAATGTTGTAAGGATAAAGGCGTCAGCCATATTGTACACTCCATGGCTTGGTAGTTTTCTCCAGAGTCCCACAACTCTTTGTGTAAAAGACATCCTTTCTGGCTTCAGTCTTAAAAGCACTTGCCCCATGGAGAATGACTATTGGATGGCCTCCAGAATGTTCTGGCAAAAGGTTTGACACCACAAGAGGAAGAAATCCTGCCCGGACTGTGTTAAGCAGAAATGGAGTATCAAACAATGGAAGGGACACAATCACTGCTTTTATACACCAGGACTAATGTCCTTTTTCTTGGCCCAGAAGTGACACCTACTTTCTCTTTCATTTGTAGTTTGATGCTGGAGGAGTTGGAAAGCGAGAGCCAAGAGGAGAAGTCACTTTGGCAGCATTGGAGATGTCCAAAGGGGAGAATCCCGTCACTGTTACCAGTTATCTGAGGAATCTGTGCTGGTAAGGCTGCAAGTGCTGGACATTGTAGAGATAACGTGGTTAACGCATCAATTCCATGTCCCATGGAATGCAGGTAAAGCACCCTTGGAATGGAACACCGGTGTGGTGGTCCCCATATTTAAGTAGGGTTGGGTTCCAAGTGCAGAGATCACACTCCTCAGCCTCTCAGGCAAGGCTTAAGCAAACGTGCTGGAGCAGCCCTACTGCCAGAAAATCCTGGGCCCCTGACAATTATGGCTGAGCACGTGGGCCCCCTGGCTCCGTTCTACGATAATTTTGCCACCCCAAGCTGATTCAAGTCACGTGCCTATGCTACACTCAAGCGTAATGTCAATCACATTGAAATTTCGCGCGACCGTAATTTAATTTATATAATATCATATTGCCTTATGCGTGGAGGGTCTGATAGTCATTGTATCTTTTTGCAATGTTTTTATTTCTGTATGTGTATCTCATGATACGATATCAACAATCACAGTGCCCACCTGCGGACCTTAACATTTGCGTCATACACGTTCTTGATGTGAATCCACCTCATCTTTCAAATGATGTGACAGACCCTTTAAATATTTTGCATCTAAATTTGCACAGAGGTGGCACAGTGGTACCGCTGCTGCTTCACAGTAAGGAGGCCAGGGTTTACTTCCCAGGTCCTCCCTGCGTGGAGTTTGCATGTTCTCCCCATGTCTGTGTGGGTTTGCTCCCACAGTCCAAAGACATGTAGGTTAGGTGCATTGGCAGTCCCAAATTGTCCCTAGTGTGTGCTTGGTGTGTGGGTGTGTGTGCCCTGCGGTGGGCTGGTGCCCTGCCCGGGAATTTGTTCCTGCCTTGCGCCCTGTGCTAGCTGAGATTGGCTCCAGCTGAACCCCGTGACCCTGTGTTAAGATATAGCAGGCAGGACAATGACTGACTAAATTTGCACAAGAGGCTCAGATCTCCTCCGTGCTCATGCTCCTGAGGTTTAAAATTAGACAGAAAAGGTGACATACGTTATTTAGGCTTTCAAAACACCCAGACAATTCTGAAATTTAGGAATCCATCATAACGTGAAACGGGCCTCTTCTGAATTTTACTTCTGGATCTTGGGATTCCTGATCATCTGCTTCTGCATCAGATCCATCGGACTCGATAAGACGTCTTGGTCTTTTGCGACGCCGACCTGGTTTGAACACTGCAGGGATGTCCATTTCATTTGCCGCAGCTTTAGCCTTGTGCAAGAGAGCCTCCCACTGGTCAGGGCTCCTGACAGGTGTCATGGTTGCCACCCCCTGGTGGCGGCTCTGACTGGAGGGAAGACCCTAAACCAAAAATACAATGTGGATTCCATCCTGACCATGGAACAGCAGACCACCTCTTCTGTCTGGTGCAGTTGCTGGAGGATGGTATCCCATTCTACGTGTGTGTTTTTTTTTGCAGTTATAGAAAATCGTCTGACCGCGTCCCTTGACATGTTTTGTGAGAGGTGACTTATAGCCCCCAAATCTTTCCCAATGCCTTCCAGTACTGCCTGCTGCACCTTCATTATAACTTCATTATATTTCTGTCTTAGGAATTCAGTCTCATTCAATAAAGCATTTAAATAAATTGTGAACAGCCGGGCTAATGCAGCCGTAAACAGTAAGGTGCCCCCTTGAATACTTCACCTACTGCTTTTTGTTTTTAACTCATAATATTCTGGGCATATTTGTACTCTTGTTCTTTTCTGAAATGTCGATTAGAGGGTCCTGCATGGAAAGGTGCACCTTAAAAAGAAGATGCGCCTCATCCTTCAATCTATTTTCTTTTTATCAGTTGTAGTGACAACATTTATTACTGGGCAAATATTACAACCCAAGCTGGCTGGCAGCCACTGAACAAGAAACAAAGAAAAGCAATTGTAGATGAGAATGATTTGATTTGTTGATACAGTTGCTGATCTGCTGTCACCAAATTGGACCACATCGGTAAAACTGGTGTAGTCGATCCTAATGGTGGTCAGTAAAAAGAAAATGTTCATTTTTATGAATAAGCAGAGACAAAAAAAAAAAAATTCTAAGGCTTGTAATATTTGATTGCAGATCGCATGGCTCCGAGAGCCTGACTAATTACTCCTTGCCTTCCTGCTCATGTATCATCGGCAAAGTTTTCCAAAGGCCTATTTACAATTAATCAAAAATTGAAGTGATTATGGGCAGCTTTGAAATATGAGCATCATTACTCTGCATCTTAACAAATGAACATGCGCTGACATCACCATGAGGGTGAAAATCAGGAAAACAAAAATGAACAATGGGGCTTTGCCTTTTTCTCAATTAATTAAAAAAGGCCCGATCGTTGGCATGCCAAGTATTTAATTTTTAAATGTCCTTGATTTTAGTGAACAGGCGTAATGCCCTTTTAGTGAACAGCCTTTTATTTAAGATTTTTAGCAGTATTTGATTCCGTCTGCAGTTCTCAAAGGTGATGGGATGCCGCACATCTGGAACAATTTATTTGGCGCTCCCATTCCTACTCTAGTTTACTGGTTGCGCAAAATGAAAGAGCCCCCCGTCTTCGATAGCAGGCACCAGTAGGAGTGTGCAGATGTCCCAATCCAGATACGAGGGGGTACACAAAAATTTTTTTATTAATAATTTTTACTTACTGAAACTTGAGTCTTCTTCAAAGTCCTCTCCATGTGAATGAATGCACTCGTCCCAACGGTCTTCCCACTAGTTCAAACATTTTTGGAATTGCTGAAGAGTGAACGTTGTGCAAGGCCTGTAGCAATTTTTCTTTGACTTCCTCCACGGTACAAATATGCTTTCCTTTGAGTTCTTCTTTCATGTGCTGGAACAAGAAAAAGTCGCATGGAGCAAAGTTTAGGCAAGAACTCCAAGACACACAAGTCAATTCAGAAACCTCTTTAATATTCCGACGACGGTCTTCGTAAATTGCATTGCAAACTTTTTCAAGATTTTCGTCATTCGTAATTGTGGAAGGTCGGCCAGATCTTGGTTGGTCTTCAAGTGAAATTTCCCCTCGTTTGAAACACAAAAACCAGTCACAGACCCATGTCTTACTTAAAGCTTCCTCTTTAAAAGCAGGTCCAAGCATCACTATGGTTTCAGCAGCTGTTTTACCTAAGAGAAAACAAAATTTAACATAGAAACACCGTTCTTTATGCTCACCCATCACAAAAATCATAGAACAACGATTTGATAAGCAGCAAGAAAAACCGACACAACAGAGCAACGCCACTTGGTAGACTGGCACAGAATACAGTAAGTGTGCTGCACCGAGCGGTGAAATTCACAACTAAGTGTAGACTGCGTGCCAGGTTCAGATTCCTGTTATTTCTGGGTACCCCCTCATATTTTATCTTAAAGTGGAAACACCAACAAAGCTTGAATTTACCAGTCAGGTTTTCTTCATCTAATGCACTGCTTCTCAAACTTTCATATTTCGCGCCCCCCTCTTTTCTACCTGGAATAATTCTGTGCCCCCTGCATAATATAAGATAGATGAGAATAACCCAAGATACAACTAACAAAGGTATGATACTCGTGTGGTGTCTCGGTATCCTATCATTTTTACTTCCATGAGATTCGTATGTGTTCGGCTAACTTCGATGAAATATTTGCAATTAATTTTTTTAAAGTGCTTTAATAACTGTTAAAATGCCTTGTCTGGTTTTTGGTAGTAATTCTAATCCCAAAAACAAAGAATAAATTATTTATTCCTATTTAATAATTTTTTATGTTAAGAAACGATTAAATATGTTTTCATTTTTAAAAATCTTGTAACAGAGGACACCAATGAAGTCAATGTTATGCGAGACGAACATATTTTCATCAGACAAATATTATACTGCTGTTAGTTGTATCATGAAAATAACCCAATACGCAATAAATTATTTAACTCAATTTGGCAATATTGGCTATGCTACCAATGTGGTGCAGTCATGCCGCATTATCACCTGATCTACTGTTACCCGAATGTTCACAACAGATACCGATACGTCTCGAACTTTCTGGATTGAAAATACGCGACTATGAAAGCAGCAGCAGTGGCGCTGCTCGTCAGCATTAGATTTATACCTTAGAAATGTTTTTTTTACTTTAGTTATAATGCATTCGTTGTGATTATATGCTTGCAAATTTAAATTTGAAATAAAAATGTAAAAAATTAATTTTGATGTCTTGTTCATTTATTCGACGCCCCCCCTTGTACAGCTTCAGCGCCTCCCCACAGTTTGAGAACCGCTGATCTAATGGAATCCATGCCCCATCCTCTTGAATTATCAAGGGGGCCAAGTTATGATTCATCCAGCTCTCTGAATACAAGATCCGGTAATGATTAAACATCAATGGGTTCATGCATTAAAAGTTTAAAACCAAACAATCTTATTAATTATATCATTAGCCCAAATTTAAATTGAAAAACGGAATTGCCTTGTTGCATTGCAACACCTGATACAGACATACAGTACATTCTGATGTGCTTGTCATGATTTGGCTTTTAAGCTTAAATTTTTCCAACCTTTCCTTAGCCTCTAAAAATTATTGGAGTAGGATTTTCAGGGGTTCCTGGGACCAAGGAATCAAGTGATTATATTCATCTTTTTCTCCCTTTTGTTTTTAACGACATTAAGGAGAATTCCCGCTCTCCCATGGTTCCATTGTTAGCGCAACACTTTAAAAAGCTGGCATCATAGATTTGTGAAAGAAAAAACACATTTCTTCATGTCATTTCATATTGTAAGTTTTTAAGATTTTTACTTGCCACTGATTACGATTTATGTATTACAATTTATTTATCTTTTTGGCTTACGACTTACTGTTTTTTGTCCTCTGACCACAATTCTGGCCACACATCCAGAGCTTTGTTATTTAATTATAGTTTAGCAGGTTACGTATGTGTGAATTCTGACTTCTCCACACTATCTCTGGATTCCATTTTGTCTCAAAATTGCTGTGGCCTTACACATCTAGTAAAATGCTGCTTTTTAAATATTGTCACGCATGCAAGCCAGAGGATCTCCTAATGGATTTGATCGAGTTATGTTTTAACATTTCATCCTGTTAACATCAGATCATTAGAACAATCTGGACGAGAACAGGCCATTCAGCTCAACAAAGCTGACCGGTCCTGTCCACCTAAATCCTCCATTAAAACTTCAAGTCGATTTTTGAAGGTCCCTAAAGTCCTATTGTCTACCCCACTACTTTATCCATGTGCCTTTGGTTCTCTGTATGCAGGAAAACTTCCTTAGGCTTGTGTGAAATTTACCTTTAACAAGTTTTCAACTGTGTCCTCGTGTTCTTGATGAACTCATTTTAAAGTCACACTTTAATCGTGTCTCCTCTTAATCTTCTTTCACTTAAACTGTAAAGGCTCAGCTCTTTTCATCTTTCCTCATAACTCATTCCCTGTAATCCTGGAATCAGCCTCGTCGCTCTTCTCTGGACCTTCTCTAGTGCTGTTATCTCCAAAACTTTACAAAGGACTCCAAATAAGGCCTCACCAGTGTGTTATGAAGGTTGAGCAGAACCTCCTTGGACTTGTACTCCACACATCAAGGCGCTATATAACCTGTCAGTCTGTTAGCCTTCTTAATGGCTTCTGAACACTGTTGGGAAGTAAATAGCTTAGAGTCCTCTACGACTCCTAAATCCTTCTCATAAGGTGTACTCTTGATTTACAGTCTACCCATTGTGTATTCAAACCTAACATTTTCACTTCCTACATGTAGCACTTCATATTTACTTACAATAAACTTCATCTACTACAAATATACCCAAGCCTGTATGCTGTCCAAGTAATGACTGAGCAGATTTAAGATTATCTGCAATCCACCTCGCTTGGTATCATCTACAAACTTAACCAGCTTGTTACTTATATTCCTGTCTAAATCATTTATATATATTAAAAATAGCAGCGGCCCTGCTGGTCACCACTCTTAACATCGGCCAGTTCTGATGAGGTTCCTCGCACCACCACCCTCTGCTTCCTGTGTCTGAGCCTATTCTGCCCCCATTTACACACCACACACTGAACTCCCACCTCTTTTAGTTTGATGCCCAACCTCTCATGTGGCACCTCATCAAATGCCTTCTGAAAGTCCAGCTAATAATAATTTCACATGCACCAGTCTGATCAGACCATTTTGTTTCTTCCTCATCAAATTCTAGCATGTTAGTAAATCATGGCGTCCCTCGTGTGAACCCATGCTGACTGTTCAGTAAAACTCCTGCACTTGCCATGTGCTGCTCAATCTTCTCCTTATAAATCTATATATATAATTTACTAAGGTAAGACACCCATTGAAAGCACGCCAGAAGGGGCGTGGATTCACTAAGCCGCCAACAAGTAAGACACCTATGGCGCACGCAGGAAGGAGCCTCGTCCACCAACTCCAAGACCATTGGATACGAAGACAACTCGCAGAGCCACGCCCACCAACTCGGACGCGACGGCACAGAAAAAAAGGCGTCATTTATATTCATCTGTCGTAGAGGCCACGTTGACTGTTCATAGAGACATGTTTCTCGCAGAGGTGAATCGCCATATGCAGCGTGTAAAACGGTTTGCGAGGGGTATCCCATGGGATCCTTAAAACAATCCTTTACAACTGAGGTTAAAACGCAATGAAGTAAGCAGTCTTTAAAAATCGAGTGTTCCGTTTACTGCGCACGACCGCAGGCACCATAGCAAACTGTTTTACACGCTACATACAGCAATTCGCATCCGTGACAAACATGCGTCTTCTTAGATGCTCCTGCAGGAACACGGAAAGTCTACGTGAATCACAGGTGCATCTGGGCTGTGCAAAGACGACAACGACTCAAGTGACGAGTTGGAGGTGGGCACATGAGGGATGGTGGTCCACCAGTTTTCAGTCACGAACGATTGTGTGTTGGTTCGTTCCGTGCATGGTTACAATGTTGCTTTTCTTGCTGATTTATTACATTACTGATTTTTCAAATGTTAATTTTCTCCTTGTGCTTAAAAATCATTAAAAAACCGGCCTGATTATGCGGCGTATGGTAGGCTAGTTCCATTAATTTCCCTGTGATGCACGTTAACCTTATTGGCCATTAGTTACTTGGATCTGCCTGGTCACTCCTTTTATATAACAGGATTATTATTAGTAGTAGTAACGGCCTTCAGCTCGATCTTGAGCCATGGTGACTTGATGGATGAACGATCTGTGGGAAGATGGATCATGTGCAAGTCTAGATAGGTCCACCAGGGTCTTCTCTGCCATTATTGTGATTGTGTCGAGCCATCAAGTTGCTGGTCTTCCTCTTTGCCTTGTTCCTTCTGTTTTTCTGACCATGATATCCTTCTCCAGTGATCTCTCTCTTTGTAAAATATGTCCAAAATAGGCAAGTCGTAGCTTGGTGATCCTTGATGCAAGTGACATGTCTGGCTTGATTTCTTCCAAAACTTATTTGTTTGTTCTTCTGGCGGTACATGGTTTTGATAACATCCTTCTGTGGCACCACATTTCAAAGCCGTTGATTCTTCTTCTGTCGTGTTTCTTTATCGTCCAGGTTTCGCTTTCCGTATGTTACCAAACCAAACTAAAGACCAAACTACACACGAGCCATGTCTTCGCCAATTGTGAAATATTCCTTGATTTGAAGACCTTGTCCAGTGACTTCATTGTTGATTTGCCCATTGCTATTCTCCAATATAACAGGATAGTATTTGCCATTTTCCAGTCTATCGGAATTTCCCCACTGTGCTGTGACTTCCTACAAATATGCGTCAAAATGTGTCAATATACATAGTGGCAGTGAAATGACCGATATTTATTTTATTGTTGTTTTATTAAATTAATCGGAACTTTTAAGTGCCGCCGTCGATAGTGGAGCAAGGAATCCTGCCGTACATAAAAATAATCAATCAACATTTATTTATATAGCACATATTCATACAAAAAAATGTAGCTCAAAGTGCTTTACAAAATGAATAGAAAAATAGAAGACACAATAAAAAATAAACATAAGTCAACATTAATTAACATAGAATAAGAGTAAGGTCCGATGGCCAGGGTGGACAGAAAAAACAAAAAAAAACTCCAAAGGCTGGAGAAAAAATAAAATCTGTAGGGGTTCCAGACCACGAGACCGCCCAGTCCCTCTGGGCAATCTACCTAACATAAGTCAAACAGTCCTCTTTGTATTTAGCGTTTTCATCGAAGGACCTGATGATGATGGTCACGTAGACTTCTGGCTTTCAGTCCATCAATGTTGGAGCATCATGATGCTTTGAGTAGGTGGTGGTGGCGCAGGCCGCCACCACAAAGAAACCGGAAAAGAAACAGAAGAGAGAGTAGGGGTCAGTACGGATTTTAGAGCCACCATGAATAGTTA
This sequence comes from Polypterus senegalus, assembly GCF_016835505.1. Lineage (NCBI taxonomy): Eukaryota > Metazoa > Chordata > Cladistia > Polypteriformes > Polypteridae > Polypterus > Polypterus senegalus. Next base: position 146,562,846 of record NC_053166.1, read on the forward strand.
TTATGAAGAATTGAACATACAGAGTATCAGTATTAAGTTAAAGTGAAGTTATAAAAAGGCCATGTTAAAGTAATAAAAATAAAAATGATAACCACTGTAAATTCTGCACATTCATATCACTCCAAACTGGCGTCTATACGTTGTTGTGTGTGGGTTGGTGTGTGTTATCACACAATCACAAAATAAAGGAATCCTCACTTTGGAGGGTTTGGAAAGCCAGCCGACTCGACAGGAAACACTTTTTTTCCTTCTCAATCCCCTCTGAATATTTTAAAGTACAACCTTTGGTACTTGATTCTCTTTACTTTGCCAAGAAATTTAAAACAAAAACAATACAAATAAACAAGAATGTGTTAAAATGCCAGTCAGTTTTTTACTTGCTAGCAGCTGGGTAGCCTACCCAGTACTTTGAAGAAATGATTTTTTTTTCCCATTATTTGTTTTTTTTTCAGTCCTCATTTGATTCTCAAATATTTCTCCATGAGCACTAAGGGAATCGCCTTTATGTTTCACTCTCTCTTTAGATTTACAAAGCTGACTCTTTTGTTTGTCTTCAGTGCTTTTTTTTTTTTTTTGCTTCTTCTGAAGGCCACCGGAGGAAAAAAGGAGAGGGTTAGATAATCAATACGCATTTGCATCCAAAGAGAGATCTTTACAGCTGTAGAGGGCACTGGTTCATTATTTCCCCCTAGAGAAGGGAATATATATAAAAAAAAAAAATAAGAAAAACACACGCTCAAGTTCTAGAAATTCATGTGGACCCCCACTGAGAACTAAGAATAGGATTTGATTTTTTACGTTTTACATCTATCTCGCTATCGTTTTTACTTTCATCAGGAATGCCAAGTAATATTCCACTAGACTCAGATTACTTCATGCAAAGCATTGTGCACGCAAGATAAGGTAAAATTATACTTTAATGATATCCAGGGATGTTTGTGTCTGGAACACGTCTTCAGAAAACAGAAGGTATTAGAAAGCAAAGATAACCAAAACTGCCACGCTATCAAATAGTAAATTGAATCCATTGTACTTGTGTGAGTCTGAATGTATAAAAGAATAATTCATTTTATAAACTGCAAAACGCTGTCTGTTCCCTGAAAATATACACATAGACATTTGCTCTGACAATTTTCTCCGTAATTTCCCTGAGGGTGATTGAGGGTGTAGGTGTGTTATTTACTGGCTCACCGGAGCAGGCAGCAGGTCCTCCTAAAAAGATGCATCGTTCAGTCGAGCTTTCAGCCTATCAAATGTACCTTAGTGTCTGGACAGTAAAGTAAAGAGGTAGAAGGGTTGTAAGGCTATGGCAAATGACCACAGCGAGCCAGAAATTAACAATTGAATTAGCAGAGCAAGTCAAGCCTTAGCCGTGCTGAAGAACATCTCGGGATCCAACAACCTGAATATCCGCACTAAGATTAGAATATTTAAGAGTGGTGTCCTCACTGTCCTTCTGCTTGGCTCAAATGCTGGAAGACCGTCATCTCTATTGAATGAAAATTTGAGGCATTTCAGTGCCAAATACTGAAGATCTTCTGGTCAAACACCATCTCAAAATGAGAACCTCAGGAGAAGGACTGGAATAGGAACCATCTCAAAGTTCTTCCAGTTGCATCGATGAAGATGGTTGGGTCTTGTCTGCAGAATGCCTTCCAAGTCCCTCTTAAGAACACCACAAAGAAAAAGAAATTGTGGCACACCCCCCCAAAAAAACCTGCTGCAGAACAATGGAAAAAGGGCTTACAAGGCAAGGCCTGACGATCTCCAGACAGCCCCCACTGGAGCAGCCAATAGAGATGAGTGGCACACAGAGAGAACTGAATAATAAAGTGGAAAGGCCAAATGTAATGAGTCTGAAATTCAAGATGGCTGACCAACCCTAAAGTTTACTAATAACCATAATACCAAAGACAAGGGCACAGAAGAGGCAGTTGGCCATTTTCTACATTTACCTGATATTCAGAACAAGGGTGAGAACTGCAGATGAGGGAGTTGAGTTGAGTGTCTAGTGTCGCCAAGAACACCAAACTAGGAGATTTCTGTTTTGTTTAATATTGTGCAGTTGTTCTATCTAGAAAGAGACAACAGTCTCTTATGTTTAGGACCAGGAAAAAGAGACATACCATAAGGAGCTCTGTGCCAAGGTTGTTACCAAAAAGGCAAGACCTAAAATACAAGTCTAGAAAGTAAGAGTCGAAAACAAAAGGTTTTTTAATTCACTCTTGGATAAATCGAGTGTGTATGCACAAGTTGAAGTACCGCCACACACCTGCAGAGGATTATGGGAATGCTACTGTAGCAACCGAGCCTAGCAAACTAGAAGAATAGTGTCACCCACAAATAAAACAAAGATGGTGTCCCTAAATAATGGGAAAAAATTAACTTTTAAATCGAGAGATACAAAACTAAAGTGACATCAAAAATGTATTCTCTGTTGTAGTAAATCCCAAAATGAATATAAACAATGGTCAGAAAGGACACACACGATGACACTGGTCACAGTGACACAGGCTCACACAAGATGACACTGGTATACTATGTTTGCTGTGTATTTAGCTGAGAACCTGTGAGGCTTTTGTTTCTCACACTCCACACTCTGATGTCCTTCTCCTCTTTTGCCGTTTGTCCGTCTCGGCTGTGCCCTTTTTTTTTATCTGTCCTGGTCAGATCCGGTTTGTTCTCTTCACTCAAGACAGTAGTGGACACCTTGGTATGGAATCTTCAGTTTCTTGGCCGTCTGTCACACGGAGGGAGTAGCCTTCGTTCTGCACAGCAACAGTACGCTGACATATTTTCTTGTGAAAGTGGCTCCACTTTGGTCATTTGTGAACCCAGAAGTGAACTTTAGGAAGGTCAGCTTCTTGGAACCCAAATGAACAGAATAAGAGGTGTCAGCGGTGCTACTTTAATCACAAAGGTTTCTCTAATAACCAATTAGCCCAGAAAAGGACTAATTAAGGATAAGCTGAGGGAGTTGACCGTTAGGACACTGAAGGAATGGCTGCTGAAAATGGGGCTTTGCAGCCCTACGTGAGTATTAAAATAATCATTGGAAGTGGTCTCCCCTAGGCTTTCTCATATACTCAGATATGGGGATGGTTATTTGAGGAGTAAACCGCAGGACAATGATTATATTTTTATATTATGTACATTACAGGACTTTGTTAAATGGTGCGACTGAAACCACTTACACCTGAACACCAGCAAAACCGAGGAACTGGTGGTGGATTTTAGAAGGACCAGGCCCCTCATGGACCCCGTGATCATCAGAGGTGACTGTGCAGAGGGTGCAGACCTATAAATACCTGGGAGTGCAGCTGGATTATAAATTGGACTGGACTGCCAATACTGATGATCTGTGTAAGAGAGGACAGAGCCGACTATACTTCCTTAGAAGGCTGGCGTCCTTCAACATCTGCAATAAGATGCTGCAGATGTTCTACCAGATGGTTGTGGCGAGCGCCCTCTTCTACGCGGTGGTGTGCTGGGGAGGCAGCATAAAGAAGAGGGACACCTCACACCTGGACAAACTGGTGAGGAAGGCAAGCTTTATTGTAGGCACGGAGCTGGACAGTTTGACATCTGTGGCAGAGCGACGGGCGCTGAGCAGACTCCTGTCAATCATGGAGAATCTACTGCATCCACTGAACAGGATCATCTCCAGACAGAGGAGCAGCTTCAGCCACAGACTGAGGAGACCCCACACTATGCGACTCTTCAATTCCACCCGGGGGGGTAAACGTTAACATTATACAAAGTTATTGTCTGTTATGCCTGCATTTTTATCACTCTTTAGTTTAATATTGTTTTTTTATTAGTATGCTACTGGAATATGTGAATTTCCCCTTGGGATTAATAAAGTATCTATCTATCTATCTATCTATCTATCTATCTATCTATCTATCTATCTATCTATCTATCTATCTATCTATCTATCTATTAAAGAACCTTCAACAACAAATCAAATCAAATTAATAATATATTGAACAATTATCATGAAAGTAAAGTTGAATAAATTGGACTTTGCAGCTGCTTGAATGACAACGTATCACTTCCAGTTACCAGAAATAGCTACATTTTATACCTAATACTTTTATGCAAAATTTGGTTGACCTACGTGATAGCATACTCAGGTTATCGTGTTTACACACAGACACACACACAGGCAGACATAATTCTAAAAATGGTATTTTTCTAACTCAGGGAGGTCTAAAACATTGAGATTCATCAAAATCTCGAAATTGAATTTTTGGACAATTACAATACTTTCCCTACGAGAAAGTAAATCGGACTCAGGGAAGTCTGAAATGTCGCAAGGTTGAATTTTTGGACGATTACAATACTTTCCCTATACTTCATATGTGAGAAAGTGAAAAGCAGCAATAGACATTATATACACTAGTTATATATTTTTAAATCAATCAAAAGGTATCTTGGTAAAGAAGATATAAATTTCTATAAAAAATATGAACATGTCTGAGTGGATTAAGATATTTAAGAGCAACGTTCTCACCGTCCTTCTCAATGGCTCAAATGCTGGAAGACCAACATCTCCATTGAAAGAAAACTTGAGGCATTCCCGACCTTATGACCGATGGTGTGACTATACAGTAACTGGCTGGGTATTCTAAGGGGCCACGGATGAAATAAACAAAATAGACTACTTGAGGTGGCTTGTTAGCTTTGTATTGGTGTGAGTGGAACTAAATTGATTATTTCTGTGTTATTATTAGTTTGCTTAATTATACGTCAAGGAGGCTGGCCTGTTGTGTTTTCTTTTTCCTTTTCACTTCAATAAAAGTGTGTGTTTTCTTTTTTTCTTTTTCCTTGTCCCTGGCCCACATTACTTCTTTTGCTAGCTCACCGTCATACACAGAACTCACGCTCATACACTTTTTCGTTTTTTTCATCCACTTGGCTAGATATGTGATGGCCGTATTGTCAGCTTTGCCACACTTCATCCTGTTACAGTCCCAGAGTCTGGAGTGAGAGTCGCACCAGAAGCTTGCTGATTTCAACCTAATTATCTTCTGATTATTTTTAAACAGAGTTGGTGCGGCAAAGTTATGCACATCACAAGCAGTGTTACCATGATTCAAAATGATGACTCTCATATTATGGGTGCCAGATGGATTTAGGAAGGGTGATTGCATCTGAAAATGAAAAACTATTAAAATGGAATTGGGCAAAATGGGATGTAGAAGGAGTAGTAAATCCACAATATGGGCACTGTGGCTCCCATTTTAATCCTCTTTTAAGGCAAGCATCTGTAACCATTGAATAACCCAATTTCCTGCCAGGCTTCAGGAAAATAATTCCCATAGGTGCCCTGATGGAGATGCTCTGGGATTGTGTCTGTAAAGTTATTTCCAGCAGGTGTGGAGAAACTAGTTCAACTACAATTCCAAACGACAGAAGGAAATAAATCATAACTGACCCAAACAGTACAACTAGGCTAAACTAAAAAAATTTAAAAGAGTATGTAGGCAAGCCATTACCATTGCAATGGTAGGTCCTACTAGATGGTAGGATTTCTCCTATAAGCACACGCTTCTGTTGAGTGGTGCTGTGGTCAGCAGTGCTGTGTGACACTAGAGGCCACCATCAGAAGTTCATAACTGAAGACAGAATAGGACAAGTGAGGACACAACAGCAGATAGATAGATAGATAGATAGATAGATAGATAGATAGATAGATAGATAGATAGATAGATAGATAGATAGATATATATATAGATAGATAGATAGATAGATAGATAGATAGATAGATAGATAGATAGATAGATAGATAGATAGATAGATAGATGTGAAAGGCACTATATAAAAGACAGACAGATAGATAGATAGATAGATAGATAGATAGATAGATAGATAGATAGATAGATAGATAGATAGATAGATAGATAGATAGATAGATCATAAACAATAACAGAAATTAGATTAGAATTAGATTAAAATGGAAAATAATAATGAAAAAGTAGCAAAAATTAGAAGATTAACTGGCTGAAACATATCACTTGCAAAGATTAAAGTCTTAAGATGGGCATTTAAACATAGCCCCTTCAGCCCCGTGCCCCAATACATGAAGGAGCTGCGACATGCCCACCTATCCATCATAAATGCCTGCACTTTTAAAAGTGATAACTTTCCACACAGTTCAGTAAAAACTCTCCTGTGCTGTAAATAAAGGCCTCCTTTTCCACACTTCAAGCCTGGGAGCACTTGGCACACTAATCGCCATACCACGGGGGCTCATTTACAGTTCATCATTGAGTTAATACCAGAATGGCAGGCTGAGAAAGTGAGGGTCAGAGAAGTTCAAGGAGAAAAGGTGGGCACTCAGCTTAATTTTGACCAGAGAGACTGATGAAGCCTCACAGACAATTGCCGGAAAAAGAGTTTATAGGAACCACAAAGCACTTGCTGAGAATAGCGAGCCTGCGGCGGGGAATGAGCAGAAGACCAATCGCTGGAGCTCGATTGCATCAGGGTCAGCAGGCTGAAAAGACTTTCACAGATTATGGCCTTTAGTAAGTGACCACAATTTAAAATTAACCAAAAACAATTAATAACACCAGCTTGATGAAGTACTCTTTCAACTCTTGCAGCATGCCATCGGGGAGAATTACTATACTAGCATGGTGGCATGGCACATACTTGGCCTCAGGCATGGAAGGGCTCTTAATGTGAGAGGAAAAGATTTCTCAAGAAGAAAATAAGACATTCCCTTGCTGCATTTGCTTGAGGAAACTCATCAGGTTATAGAAAATAAAGAAGAGTGACGCTTGTTAAGTAGTAAGATGTCCAGTTTATAGATACATGAAGTCTACCCAAGCAATCAGAGGGTGAGGTGGGTGGGCAGTACAAAGAACACGAAAGACAAATCAGACTATTGAGAAGTAATTGTGCCTACTGAATCTGTAGAAATGTTTGCTTGGTCTTAAGTGACAGGTTCATTAAAATAAAGCTCAGTATGTTTACTGTTTCTTAGGTGACCTTATTTTATTGCCATTTTCTATATTTGTGTTCATGTGACCTTTTTATGTTTTGAGATTTTATAGGAATTTGATGAGCAAATATTATCATTGTGATTATAGCATTCTCAGGGTGTGACCTAAAATTAACTCAGAGTGGCATCACTGACATTTTTTTATAGCAGCACTAAGTTAAAATTGGCTGTGCTACTCGTCTACGGCAGATTGAATTCTAAGTAATCAATGTAGACCTCATGGTTAACATTTGCAGTGTACCATGCAATGCATATGTCTCTGTTTTATGCTATTTGGTAGCCATGTTAATGTTAGAGATGCGCCATCTGTTGGAATGGCAAATGCAATGCATATCTCTCTGTTATATGCCATTTAGTATGGGATTTGTAAAAGCAATGTTAACGCTTGGAATATGCCTTCTGTTGGAATGACAAATGCAATCCATATGTCTCTGTTACATGCCATTTGGTATAGGGCCTGTAAAGTTGGTGTTAATGTTTGTGATGTGCAATTTGGTGGAATGATAAATGTAATCCATATGTCTCTATTATATGCCATTTGGTATAGGATTCATAAAACAAGTGTTAATGTTTGTGTCACACACGTGCGCATGGGAGGCAGCCAAAGGGCTTGAGTAAGGGCAGTTCCGAGGCATACCGGGATGTGGCAGAGTGCACTGACTCTTTTTCTCCCTTTCCTGTAGACCATTCACAGAAGATTCCACCTTGTCCTCTTGACGTCACCTCTGGGACCGAGCCCATGGAAGGAGACCTTGCCGGCTCCGGTCCCTGTGATGTCACATCCGGGCTCAAACCAATGGCTAAAGACCTTCATGAGCCCGACCCCTATGATCTCACACCCTGTCTTCCCCTTTAAAAGCCTGTACCTTTCCCTATTACCTCAGTTCTGTTCTGAACTCGGTTTTGTGCACATCAGTGCTATATTCAATTTTGCGACTTTAGGGCCTGGAAATCAATTATACAGGTGGCTGCCCCAAACCTTTCCATAACTCTGTGTCGAGTTTCTGACATTTGTGTTGCACCATCTGTTAGAATGATAAATGCAATCCACATGTCTCTGTTATTTGCAATTTTGTATGGGATTCATAAAAGCAATGCTATTGTTTGTGATGCACCATTTGTTGGAATGATAAAGGCAATGTATATGTCTCTGTTATATGCCATCTGTTGGAATGAGAAATCAAATGCAATGTCTCTGTTATATGCCATTTCTTTTAGGATTGGCAAAAGTGTTAGTGTTTGTCATGTGCCATCTGTTGAGATGTGTATTATCATAGTATTTCCCTCTACCTACCCTTTACCTGTTTTCTCACGGGTAAATGTTCTCATCAAGTTTATTATCGGGTTGGTCTACTGTTGCACTTTAAGATGAACACACACACAGACCCTAACCACAACAGTGCCCCATGAATGACACACACACGCTGATTAACCCGTAGCACTTTAAACCACACAAGTGCTATAGGAATAACAGCTTGTCATTCAGCACTTCAAGAGACTTACTTATTTTCGGCACGAACAACAATACGATGTTTTAGTGATATCTCAGACCCAAATATTACTTTTGGTCTACAAGAATACATTTAAACATACAAAGACTCAGCACTCTTGACTATAGGCCATTTATCAGCCAAGAAAACCTTCTTTCTCGTATTGTCCCTAACTATTGAGTAGCGCTCTCACTCTCAGCCTTATAAACCTCGCAGCACAGAAATAATGGCAAAAATCCGGCTGTCACGAGGTGCTCAAAGAAATCTAACTTATTACTTCAATCACTCTAGACATTAAGACAAAGCATAGAAAGTTAAAAGCAGCATGGTATTTATTACAAGAATAATAACAATACCACAGGAACAAAGAATACTAGAAATTAGGTACTGATAGGAAAGTCTGAATATATGTAGTCTTTAGAAAAAGCTTACGAAAAAGTTACAGATGACAAGGATGAATGTCCCCGGGAGGCGTTTGATTTAGCAATCGATGTTCATGATGCCTTTCTGACGACCAGGGCCGTCCTCGTCCGTTCCTCTTCATCTTCTTCTTCTTCTCCTTCTTCTTCTTTGCTTCTCTCCTCTCTGTCTCAAACCAAGGCATATTTATTATGAAATGTCATGCCTTGGTTTCACAACACATGCACCTGATTAGCTGGCTGTCCAAATGATTGATGAATTAATTCACTGTCTGTTTTCCCAAACAACAAAACCTTTGATGTACTCTGAGGTGTCAGTAGTTCTTCCTGTCCCAGGCTATAAACCAAACTGTTGTTCCAGATGTCCATCCATAAAATAATCAATAGCCTGAGGTATCAGCTCAGCATCCTTTCCCAGGCTGTAAACCAGATTAGCACTAAGCTATGAACAAGTGTTATAAAAGTAAGGTGTAAGGTAAGAAAACCTGCTTTAATTTGTCTTTATTCATCTGTTGTCTTGTCTTGAACAAAATTTAATGGAAACCAAAATGTACAGATTTTATACACCATAACCCCTATTTTGGTCAGACAAACTAAATATGAACTGTGAGTCCTTCAAACCCTTGGCTGTCCGGGTTGGTAGTGTGTTCCCATGCCCTTCCAGTCGCCTCCTACTGCCCAGGTACTCAGTTCCTCAAGCAGATTTGGCTCACCAAAGACATTTGAAGTAACTACAAGTCTGTGTGCCACCTGAATTACACATCACCATTTAATCAGGTTGTATGGTTGCCAATATTCAAATATACTTTGCATTTTGTTATTACTTATGAATATTATCAGTAATACATTATTTTATGTGTAACTTAACTAGTGCTTGTCTTTTTACTACATCTAATTGCCTGAGGTTATAGATATAGAAGGGAAGGTGGGGAGAAGTTATAAACAGTGGTAAGTCTGTGAGATTAGGCATTGTGACAAAAGCTACGTATTAATAATACAATAGGGGACAGTAGAGCAATATATATATTACTCTACCAAGATAAAACAAGATGACAAATGCAATGCATTTTATTGCTAAAAATGGTTCTGATGCACCATATTTTTGACAGAGACATAGCAACCTGGATGGACATACCGACAGACACACAGCCACGTTTCTTTTTCTTAAGGTGGATGAGCTAATAAAAAAAAAATTTTATATAGGCAACAGGACCAAACTGAAGAGGGCTGTTGGCAGAAGGGAATGGAAAGCCTCCGATTTTTTTGGATTTTATACTAAAGTAGGACATGGTGCAGGTGTAATGGCCAATAATTTGTAATCATGATGTTGTCTCACATTTGTTAGCTTGTGGTTCAGTTCATTCATGAGTATATGTCCAGATTTTTTACACAATACTGTTATGTACTACCTTTGTTTTCAGGAGATTTAAACTTAGATATTGTTTATTGTGTACTGTATTTAACAAATAATCGACTTTGCTTCCCAGTTTTGATTTGACAGAATATTTCAAATAATAACACAAATGAAAATGGCATGGACAAAAATGACTCAGATATGTGGTTGCACAACCTTGAGAGTTTGCTATCACTGCACACAAGCGACTCCTGGAGCTCTGCGTGAGACCTCTGGCACTGAGCAAACTGCTCCAGCTGTGTTAGGTTTCAAGGGGGTCTTCCTTCTCCAGACTGCATGTTCCAGTTCTTTCCATAGATCAGAGGAGCCCAACCCCGGTCCCAGTGGGCCGTAGTGGCTGTAGGTTTTCATTCTCACCCTTTTCCTAATCAGTGACCAGTTTTCACTGCTAATTAACTCCTTTTCCCTTCATTTTAATAGCCCTGTTTTTAAGGATTCAGTCCTCTGAATTTATTCGTTTCTGCATTAAATAGCAGCCAAACAGAAATGAGATGTGAAACGAGCCGACAGATGAGCAGCTAAACGTCAAACTCCAACCAATTTCACTCCAACCAGTTTCTTAATGAGAAGCCAGTTCTTGCTGTTAATTAAAGCCGTTATTGAATATCACAACTTGTTGCTGCAGCAGACTGTTGACTTTCTGTTTTTTCCAAGATGTTTTGTTGACCTGAGTAGATAGATACTTTATTAATCCCAAGGGGAAATTCAAAAACTCCAGCAGCAGCATACTGATAAAAACAAAAACATTAAATTAAAGAGTGATAACAATGAAGGTATAACAGACAATAACGTTGTATAATGTTAACGTTTACCCCCCTGGGTGGAATTGAAGAGTCGCATAGTGTGGGGTCCCCTCAGTCTGTCAGTGGAGCAGGACGGTGACAGCAGTCTGTCTCTGAAGCTGCTCCTCTGCCTGGAGATGATCCTGTTCAGTGGATGCAGTGGATTCTCCACGATTGACAGGAGTCTGCTCAGCGCCCATCGCTCTGCCACGGATGTCAAACTGTCCAGCTCCGTGCCTACAATAGAGCCTGCCTTCCTCACCAGTTTGTCCAGGTGTGAGGCGTCCCTCTTCTTTATGCTGCCATCCCAGCACACCATAGCGTAGAAGACACACAACCGTCTGGTAGAACATCTGCAGCATCTTATTGCAGATGTTGAAGGACGCCAGCCTTCTAAGGAAGTATAGTCAGCTCTGTCCTCTCTTGCACAGAGCATCAGTATTGGCAGTCCAGTCCAATTTATCATCCAGCTGCACTCCCAGGCATTTATAGGTCTGCACCCTCTGCACAGTCACCTCTGATGATCACGGGGTCCATGAGGGGCCTAGGCCTCCTAAAATCCACCACCAGCTCCTTGGTCTTGCTGGTGTTCAGGTGTAAGTGGTTTGAGTCGCACCATTTAACAAAGTCTTTGATTAACTTTCTGTACTCCTCCTCCTGCCCACTCCTGATGCAGCCCACCATAGCAGTGTGGTCAGCGAACCTTTGCACGTGGCAGGACTCCAAGTTGTATTGGAAGTCTGATGTATGTTGGCTGAACAGGACAGGAGAAAGTACAGTCCACTGTGGTGCTCCTGTGTTGCTGACCACCATGTCAGGCCTGCAGTTCCCAAGATGCACATACTGAGGTCTGTCTGTAAGATAGTCCACGATCCATACCACCAGGTGTGAATCTACTCCCATCTCTGTCAGCCTCTCCCTAAGGAGCAGAGGTTGGATGGTGTTGAAGGCGCTAGAGAAGTCCATAAACATAATTCTTACTGCACCACTGCCTCTGTCCAAGTGGGAGAGGGATCAGTGTAGCATATAGATGATGGTATCCTCCGCTCCCACCTTCTCCTGGTATGCAAACTGCAGAGGGTCGAGGGTGTGGCGGACCTGTGGCCTCAGGTGGTGAAGCAGCAGCCGCTCCATGGTCTTCATCACATGTGACGTCAGAGCGACAGGCCGGAAGTCATTCAGTTCACTAGGACGCGATACCTTCGTGAATGGGGTGATGCAAGATGTTTTCCAAAGACTTGGGACTTTCCCAACATGACTGAGACCTTTCTTTATTTTCAGGTTATCTGGTGATGTGGTGGCTTGTTTTTGTGTCTCATCATTGTTTGGCAGCCCATTAAGGAAAACGAAACAACTAAGGGTCTCAGTCACATCAATTAAAACTGAGGCAAAACAGGTTCATCAGCAGATAAAACTGGTCACTAATTAAGAAGAGGGTTAGAATGTAAGCCTGCAGCCACCACGGCCCACCAGGACTGGAGTTGGACACGCCTGCCTTAGACCAGGGAGTCGCCAAGTCCGATCCTGGAGGACCACCGTGGCTGCAGGTTTTCATTCTAACTCCTTTTTTTAATGAGTGCCCTGTTTGTGCTGCTAATTAACTTATTGTAAATTAATTTTAATTGAATTGCTTTTTTTAAGATTTGATCCCCTAAATTTCTTTGTTGTTCTTCTGAATTGCTTCATTTCTTTCCTTAAACGGCACCGAAACAGAAATGAGAAGTTAGTGAGCCTGAAGAAGACCAACTAAGTCAGGGCCTCAAACTCCAACCAATTTCACTCCAACCAGATGTTTAATGAGGCGCCGATTCTTGTCATTAATTAAAGTCGTTCTTTAGATAGATAGATAGATAGATAGATAGATAGATAGATAGATAGATAGATAGATAGATAGATAGATACTTTATCAATCCCAAAGGGAAATTCACATACTACAGCAGCAGCATACTAATAAAAAAACAATATTAAATTAAAGAGTGATAATAATGCAGGTATAACAGACAGTAACTTTATATAATGTTAACGCTTACCCCGGGTGGAATTGAAGAGTCGCATAGTGTGGGGTCTCCTCAGTCTGTCAGTGGAGCAGGACGGTGACAGCAGTCTGTCGCTGAAGCTGCTCCTCTGTCTGGAGATGATCCTGTTCAGTAGATGCAGTGGATTCTCCATGATTGACAGGAGTCTGCTCAGCGCCCGTCGCTCTGCCACGGATGTCAAACTGTCCAGCTTTATACCTACAATAGATCCTGCCTTCCTCACCAGTTTTTCCAGGTGTGAGGCGTCCATCTTATTTATGTTGCCACCCCAGCACACCACCGCATAGAAGAGGGCGCTCGCTCCAACCATCTGGTAGAACATCTGCAGCATCTTATTGCAGATGTTGAAGGACATCAGCCTTCTAAGGAAGTATAGTCAACTCTGTCCTCTCTTTCACAGAGCATCAGTATTGGCAGTCCAGTCCAATTTATCATCCAGCAGCACTCCCAGGTATTTGTAGGTCTGTACCCTCTCCACAGTCACCTCTGATGATCACGGGGTCCATGAGGGGCCTGGGCCTCCTAAAATCCACCACCAGCTCCTTGGTTTTGCTGGTGTTCAGTTGTAAGTGGTTTCAGTCGCACCATTTATCAAAGTCCTTTAATGTACTGTACATAATATAAAAATATAATCATTGTCCTGCGGTTTACTCCTCAAATATCCATCCCAATATCTGAATATATGAGAAAGCCTAAGGGAGACCACTTTCAATGATTATTTTATTATTCACGTAGGGCTGCAAAGCCCTATTTTCAGCAGCCATTCCTTCAGTGTCCTAATGGTCAGCTCTCTCAGCTTTTCCTTAATTAGTCCTTTTCTGTGCTAATTGGTTATTAGAAAAAACTTTGTGATTGCAGTAGCACCGCTGACACCTCTTATTCTGTTCATTTGGGTTCTTCTTTATGCTGCCTCCCCAGCAGACTACCGAGTCGAAGAGGGCGCTCACCACAACCGTCTGATAGAACATCTGCAGCATCTTATTGTTTAATTCGGTGGCTTGTTGCTGCTCTCATTGTGCATTAGCAAACATTTCTGAAATTGTTGATTTTCTCTTTCTAGGAGCTCTGGTCAAATGTTTAGGGGACCTGAGCAGGTTGACATTTCTTTATTTTCAGATACTGTATGATGGACGCTAGTTGTTTTGGCTCATTTTGTATCTCATTCTTGTTTGGCTGCTAATTAAGGAAAAAGAAACAATAAAGGGGTCTAAGTCTTGAAGAGCAATTCAAATATAATTAGTTCAATAGAGGTTAATTAGCAGCAAAAAGGTCACTCATTAAAAAAAAGGTTAGAATGAAAACCTGCAGCCACGGTGGTCCACCAGGACTGGAGTTGGACACCCCTGCCTTAGATGATTGATGGGATTCAAATCAGGGCTCGTAGAGGCCACTTCAGAATACTCCCATGTGTTTGTTCTTCGCCATTCTTGTGCATTTTGGCTGTTTATCCTGTTGGAGGGTCCCTGACCTGCGACTGAGACAAAGTGTCCCTTGACATGACCTGTGACTGAGACAGAGTGTCCCCTGACACTGGGCGGGACGTTTTTGCTCCAGAATGTCTTGAGATTTCATTGCTCCCTGCAGAGACTGAAGGCACCCTGCACCAAACACAGCAAAGCAGCCCCAAAACGTAAGCGAGCCTCCTCCATGTCTCACAGTAGACCTGAACTTCTTTTCTTTAAGAGCTTTGCTTTTTCATCTGTGGGCATACAGCTGATGCTCTACTTTGGTTTCATCTGTCCAAAGGACATTCTCCCAGAAGCCTTGTGACTTGTCAATATGCATTTTACCAAATTCCAGTCTGGTGTTTTTATGTTTTTCATTTAACAGTGGAGACCTCCTGGGTCTTCATCCATTGAGCCCACCGTCACTCAAAAAGCAACAGATGGTGCGATTGATCAGGCTCCGATGGACTTTGACCTTTGCGTTCTCTTTGGAAGCTCTCCTCGGCTTTAAGTCCACCATTCTCACATCCTTCTGCCCATTCTGGGGTCAGCTTTCCTCTTGCGGCCGCGTCCAGGGGGGGTATTAACCTCTTAATATACTGTACATATAAATATGCAGGAAGAGTTACATAGTGACAATGTTTCTTCAATTAAATCGGCCAAATGACTAATTGGAGGCAAGTGTGACACAAATTCAAGGAAACAGCGACTTTGAACGTCACACAAATCCACTTATTTAGGATCTTGTCTCGGGTTGCCATTTTAGGATATCTTTGCAGAATAAGCAGCACTTGATCTCGTCTGACCCAGGCTTGCTTTACTCGATGGCTTATCAAATGGCGTGCAGGTAACCAGGGGACACTTGCATGTCATTTCGTCACTTTTCAGGAGGCAAACAGCACTTTTTCAATGAGCTGTGAGGGGACCACCAAATTTGTAGATGGAACAATTATGATGCCGGGTAAGAACGTTCAAGTTAAAGCTTGAAGTTCTGGTTTTTCATATCCTTTTGCTAACTCAAAGTTTATTTTTGTGAACTTCTCTCCTTTCTTTCACTTCACTTCAGCTTATTTTATTGAATTATATTTTTTCTTTATGTCATTTCTCTCTCGTCATTAAAGTTTCCCTGCCCTTTGTTCTTTGCTGATTTACTTGGTTAATGAAGTTTGCTCTTCAATTATTAGCTTCAGAAAAAGTTGTATTTGAATGTTTTTTAGCGGTTTTGGGTGTTTAACGGTTGAGCCGTTTTGGTCGAGAAAATCTTAATGGCGCGATTCCAAGATTTAGTTGACCAAAGAGACCCCCGGAGCCCCGGCAAACACAAGCATTCAATGGCAGTGTGGTAAAGTGAGCACGTTTTTTGTTTTTCAACGCGTTCACTTTTCAGCAGAACCTGTCCTGCTCTGCTCATAATGAGAAACTAAAGAATTTATGGTTTCAGAATGCTATAAAAATCTCTTCTATGAATCCATATTTTCTATCGTTTTCTTATCTGAGCAATTTTAGCATTTGAGGGTGTTATTTATGGCCGCCTGCACCCTTGCTTCTAGAGCATTTATCACTGAATGAAGCAAACCCCATTTAAAGGCACTTTCTGTAAGGATATGCAAGTTTAAAAAAAAAAATACATAACTTTGCAAAAAGCCCTGACTTATAAATTATTCATTATTCGGACTCATGAAATACTCAGAAGCTGCTTTGGTATTTTTTTTTTTTTTAATCATTACACAGAATTTCTTGCAAAATTCCATCAGTTGTACATTTTGGTGAAGACTACTGTCTTAAATAAAAATTATGGCAGAAATAACAATTATTCATCAATGACAGGCTGTTTAATAAGAGCAGCGGCTGGAAGGCACTCAACTTGCATCACACGCCCCCAGTCAAGTGGCAAGCCATGTTTCGTAGAGCCGTCTGAAGTGTTTTATTTATCTTGCAAAATTCCCAGCACACTTTCCATATGATGAATAATTGGTATCAGTGTATTATTTTAGTTTTTCATCAAACAGAAATTTCTGCCAAGTCCGACGTAGGAGCTGCGGTTTTTATTACCAAAGTATTCAGCATCCAAAACACTGACTTTGGTGGACACTACGCTTGGACAGCAATGCATCTTTTTTTATCACTATCAGTTTAATAATAATCATAACAATAATAATTCTTTACAGTGCTTTTCTCACTATTCAAAGTGCTTCAGTGAGGGGGCATCAGCTTTACCCACCACTAATGGGCAAGCTCCTGAGTACCTAACCAGTCTGCTCCAACGCTATACAGCTTGTCGGACTCTTAGATCTGGGCACCAGGGCCTTCTAGTTGTGCCACGTACTCGGCTAAAAACCCGTGGGGATCGTCTGTGGCACCAAGACTATGGAATAGCCTGCCTTGTGGTCTGCATGCAGATGAGTCTGGTGATCCTTTTAAAAAACAACTGAAAACATTTCTTTTTAAACAGTCTTTTAATCAGTGCTGAACAGTTGCAGTTTGTTTATTTATCATTTTTATTCGGTTTTGTTTATGTTTTGTTTTAACTGTTGTATTGGTACTGCATTTGTCTGTGAAGGGCGCTATATAAATAAACTACTACTACTAATGTGGAGCACTCACCTGGATGATGCCATGGCAGCCATTTTTGCACCAGTATGCTTACCACGCATGAGCTGTTAGGAGGTGTAAGAGCCATTTTCCTAGTTCTATAAGATTCATGAATACAGTATTTTACTAGATGACAATGCATAATCTATGGGAGGTTCCTATAACCCCCGTAAATAGAATTGTATTGGTATATTCCTGCCACTTCTAACAGCTTTGAGTAAACATTATTCTTCAGTTAGTGACAGCCTTGCCTTGAGTAAGGTGTGGAAGGCATAAGGTTTTACACTGTGCCTGGGCACATGCCTATGTGCCAACCAGCTTTTTAAGTGTGTGAAGTAAATATGTAAGAAAACAGCACTTAATTTATGTGCTGTGCTGTATGTTTAAAGTGTACAGAAGAAGAAACTAAGAATCTTTAAGTAGAGAAGAAGAAGTAAAGAACCTTTAATTACAGGAATAGCTAAAGATTCTCAAAAAAAGCTGAGTTTACAGAAGATACATTTTTCCTTTTTTTTGTCTTTTATTCTACGTGTGTAAATATTTTTTCTTTTATTCTTGTGTGGATTTTTTGCTTTTAACTTTCACTAAATATTTTAAAACAAACTTTTGGATTTCTTTCGTCACGCATTTTACCCGTGTTTGACCAGACCTTATATTGCGGCAGCTACTGGAGGTGAAGTTGTGAGAGAAGAGATGGTCAGTTAGAGACAGGGGATGAAAAGTGGGGAAGAATGACTAGGCCGAGGTGAGCAATAAAACCAGGACATCAGGATACACCCTGCTCTTTACGAAGGATACCCATGGATCTTTGATGACCACAGAGACTCAGGACCTCAGGTTTTACGTCTCTTTTGAATGATGGCACCATTTTTTACGGCCCAGTGGCCCCGTCACTGCACTGGGGCATTGGGATCTACAGTCAGACCACAGGTTAAGCGCCCCCCTGCTGGCCTCACCAACTCCTCTTCTAGCAGCAACCCAAGCTTTTCCTAAATGGTCTCCCATCCAATTCCTGGC
This sequence comes from Polypterus senegalus, assembly GCF_016835505.1. Taxonomy (NCBI): domain Eukaryota; kingdom Metazoa; phylum Chordata; class Cladistia; order Polypteriformes; family Polypteridae; genus Polypterus; species Polypterus senegalus. The sequence goes on from NC_053166.1 coordinate 146,581,053, forward strand.
CTTAGCATCAGGTGGATGACCTCTTCTGAAGTGTAAGTGGTATGGCTTCTGGTCAGAAGAATAATCAGAGGATTCATTTGGAAGCAACCTTGACAAAATCTTGTAGAACCACCTTTAGAACTTTAGAACAATCAGCCCAACAGGTCGGTCCATCATAATCACCTTGATTGTCCAAAATATCATCAAATCAACTTCTGAAGGTCCCTAAAGTCCTGCTCTCCACTACACTACTTGCTAATTTACATCATGTGTCTATGGTTATTTTTCGTGAAGATAAAATGTTCTAATGTTTGTGCAGAATCTGCCCTTAAGAAGTCTCCAGCTATGTTCTTGTGTTGTTTATGCAGAATGTATTTTAAAGTAAACCTCTGGGATCTACTCTACTATTTCTTTTAAACACAGTCCTGCCATCTCTTACTCTGATTTTGCTTAAACTGAAAAGGTTCAACTCCTTCAATCTCTCCTCGTCACTTATACCTCTCAGTCCTGGAATCAGCCTAGTCACTCTTCACTGGAGTTCTCCTAGAGCTCCTTTACCTTTTTTTGTAATATGGAGGACAAAACCACACCCAGGTGAGACCTGTCATGGAATCGAGTCTTCAAAAAGACAAAACGTGTGAGAGGCCTAGAAAAAAATATGGTTTTAAAAAAGCAAGCCAGGACCATGACTGCCCAAAAGGGGCTCACCCAAGCTTAGTCAGGCCCCAAATATGACCTGCTGGCTTCAGCCGGAGCAGGTCCCAAACATAGAGAGCTGGCAAAACAACATAAAATATTAACAAATATGTCAAGAAAAAAACCCACAAAGAGAAAGGATAACCATTAATCCCTTTCTTATGAACCAAATAGGCAACCAGGAATCTGTATAAGTTAAAAATGTATTTAACAAAAAAGGCAATCCACAGAAAACACATTCCAATACACAACCCAAAATCAGAATCTTAAGCCAGAAGCAGGAAAAACATAAAAAAAACTGTAAATCTAAATAAAAATAACAATACTTACAGAAACTTCTACAAGCAAATGATTGCCAACTCCTGAGTTTTCTCAGCTGGCTTAAATTGCCAAAATAGGAGCTCAGCACTGGTGATGTCACAGTGGCCCTGCCACCTGGGGTTTCAACTGCAAACAACACGGAACAGACATATATTTAAATAAGACAGTCTATTATAAAAGATTTAATAAATACACATAATAACTCCAAAATAACAATAAAATACATAAACACACATTACTACATACAAAGACCTCACTGGACCTCCCATGACTTGTATTCCACACATTGTGAAATTTAACCAAACATCCAATTAGCCTTCTTCATTGATTTCACCTTCTGTTTGGCTGTTCAGTAGATAGTGATGAGCCCACTATGACTCCCATGTCCTTCACAAGAGGCCTGCATTTAAGTATCAGACCACCCATTGTGTATTCAAACCTAACATTTCTAGCTTTTAAGTTTAGCACTTTATATTTGTGTACATTTGTATATTTGTGTACAGGTCTGACATTGTGTTCAGCAATACAGGGGCACCGCAGGGGACTGTACTTTCTCCGGTCCTGTTCAGTCTATATACATCAGACTTCCAATATGACTCGGAGTCCTGCGACGTGCAAAAGTTCGCTGATGACACTGCTATTGTGGGCTGCATCAGGAGTGGGCAGGAGGAGGAGTACAGGAAGCTAATCAAAGACTTTGTTAAATGGTGCGACTCAAACCACTTACACCTTAACACCAGCAAGACCAAGGAGCAAATGCTAACATTAATTTTATTTTTATTGTTTTCATTTTTATTACTATTTAATTTAATCTTGTTTCTTTGTATCAGTATACTGCTTCTGGATTATGAGAATTTCCCCTTGGGATTAATAAAGTATCTATCTATCTATCTATCTATCTATCTATCTATCTATCTATCTATCTATCTATCTATCTATCTATCTATCTATCTATCTATCTATCTATCTATCTATCTATCCATTCAATTTCAGCCTGTATGCTGTCCATGTCCGTCTGTAGCAATTTTGCTGAATCTATGTTATCTGCCCTTCCACCTAAAATAGCAGTAATGCCTTGAAATAGTTATGTTGCTATTCTTTGAAATTTGCATTAGTTTGAATTTTGTATTTTGAAATTAAATCCTTTGGATTTTGAGTTCTTGTTTGCTTCTTGAATTCATAAATTTCTTCTTCTTTCACTTCTGTGTGGGGTCAATGTGTCTCATCAACCTTCTGTAAACAGCTCGGCCCTGCACCTCCTCGCCAGTCAAGCCCTTTTCCTTCAGATCTTCTTTTGCTTTACCCATTCACCTCCACTTTGGTCTCCCACACTTTCTCTTCCCTTCTACTTCCATTCTCATTACTGTTTTGCCCAAATATTCATTGTCTCTCCTTGTCACATGTCCATACCGCTTCAACGTACTTTCCTGTACTTTCTGAGATTCCTCTCACACTTTTGTTGTACCACTGATTATCTCACTTCTTATCCTGTCCTTTCTTCCAACTCCACACATCCATCTCAACATTCCCATTTCTGCCACTTCCAACTTCTTCTCCCTTTACTGCCCCAGTCTCAGCTTTCACATCATGGCTGGTCTTACCACTTTGTTATAAACCTTGCCTTTAAACTTCATTGTAATTCTCCTGATACTTTCTAAAAGTTGTTTGATCCACACTGCACTCTCTGGGTTATCTCTGCATCTAATTCTCCATCTTGGGCTACAATTGATCCTAGCAATTGAAATGTATCCACTCTTATCAATAGATAGATAGATAGATAGATAGATAGATAGATAGATAGATAGATAGATAGATAGATAGATAGATAGATAGATAGATAGATAGATAGATAGATAGATAGATAGATAGTTTATTAATCCCAAGAGGAAATTCACATACTCCAGCAGCAGCATACTGATAAAGAACAATATTAAATTAAAGAGTGATAAAAGTGCAGGTAAAACAGACAATAACTGTATAATGTTAACATTTACCCCCCCGGGTGGAATTGAAGAGTCGCATAGTGTGGGGTCTCCTCAGTCTGTCAGTGGAGCAGGACGGTGACAGCAGTCTGTCTCTGAAGCTGTTCATCTGTCTGGAGATGATCCTGTTCAGTGGATGCAGTGGATTCTCAATGATTGACAGGAGTCTGCTCAGCGCCCGTCGCTCTGCCACGGATGTCAAACTGTCCAGCTCCGTGCCTACAATAGAGCCTGCCTTCCTCACCAGTTTGTCCGGGCGTGAGGCGTCCCTCTTCTTTATGCTGCCTCACCAGGACACCACCTCATAGAAGAGGGCACTCGCCACAACTGGTTAATAGAACATCTGCAGCATCTTATTGCAGATGTTGAAAGACGCCAGCCTTCTAAGGAAGTATAGTCAGCTCTGTCCTCTCTTGCAGCTCCCCCTACAGGCTGACATCTGAATCCTGATGATCATTGAACCTCAGATATTCTGCAGTCCTCTCAGGTAAAAACCTGGCGGTTGGCACACCAGCCACCATAAAAAACAGCTTGCACTGGTTCCACTCAATCTGAACTAGTGTGGTGCAGAGGTGTCATTCGTTGCATGGCTGCACTCGGGTCCTAATCTGGAATTCTAAATTAGTTTGTCATGTGGTGGGTGTGCGATGCACCATATCAGCGTGTGCTCCTAACCTTTCTCTCTCTCTCTCTCTCCCGCTCAATCCTTTATTATTTATTCATTTCAACAAATTATCTTATCCTCAAGATTCATTTGTGTGGCCAGGGTTTTTGAAGGTTTCCCCCATTTTTTTGGGATCAAACACCACCCAGAGTCGAGGCTATCCTATAGGCAACTAATGCAGCTGTGTGTATTTTTAACTTTTTTGACTCGTTTTGCCTGCCTTCAGAATAGTGAGGGCGCCTCCATGCATCTTCTTCCCGGCAGGATATATCAGCTCTGTCGCATCAGTTCTAAAGTGAATACGGAAACAAGAATCGCCCATTCTACTTCGCATTTCCACAGCAGCAAAACACATCTCTGTCATCTACCTTACACGCAAATAGAGTCATTTCATTTCTGCTGTGACATCAACTTTATGATTTTTTTCTTCCCATTTTGCTTCATTTTCTTGCATTAATATGTCCAAAGCTTTTGACACGGTTCCTCAATATCCCTGTCTGAATGAGCTACTTTTTACTCCTCACTGGTAGATGAGCTGCTTTTCTTTATGTTCCTTATAAACGGTTGGGATATTACCTCTCCTCTTGAGAACAAAGCCCCATTATGCAGGCTATTACATCAGAAGGCCTGCTATTTTCTTCTGGAGTTCCCTGAGGATATATTCTTGGACCCTTTCCCTCTTTATGCACATTAATGCTGTTCATTTTCTAAATCTCTCTTCTTTTGACACTAAACTTGCACATTGTGAAGATATTACATTGTGCCAGTCAATTTCCTCAGAAGACAGCTTTATTGATCTCCAAAACTGCTAAAGAGAGATGTCTTCTTCTGAGTAAAGACTGTAGACTTCGATGAACTCCTCTGACTTATACAAGACTATTATAAAGGAATTGCTCATTCCATTGACTAACTGGTACATCTCTCCAAATTGGGCGCAGGTTAAATGCAGATGAAATAGATGGAGATTGATTATTCGGAGTAGGCATTTCCCTAGACAACGGGTCTGCAAGTGCAACTCGGTGCCTTTTAACTGCTTGATCTTATTGGATTTGTATTCACAAGCTGGTTTTCTCAAACTTTCTCCACGAATACGTCCATCGTAGCTGTATAATATTTTGCTGTTAATAGCACAGAGTGTGACGGGTTGAGTCATGTAGTCTGAATGGGTTGTATTCATGTCCATTCAAATAAGACTATGCCTGCAACCGCAGCTAGACTCATGCATAGATAATCTGGACGCTATCCCAGGATCCCTGAATTAATCAAAATATTTCAAAAAACATTCTTGCTGCTAGACTGGCCAATTAATTATTTGTTATCTTCTTTACCGTTTTCAACTGTCGCACGTACACCATCATCCTCCTGTAAACAGCTAGTCTCACAGGGCCAGACGTCATTCTCAGATGAGAATACACGTCTGCAGGCAACCCGTTAAAAAGTGTGTAGTGAAATCCTGCGCTGCCAAGACGCCTTCTTTCAAAATCACTCTCCTCTGATTCCTCAAGTCCGTGTGTTTTTAACCACCGCTGGGGTTTCAGGGAGAGAACAAAAGATACTGAAAAAAAGAAGTGACGGAGAAAATCAAAAGCTAAAATTGGTAACGACAACAAAGTTGCTAGACTTGACCTGACTTGACTGTAGACAACGCCTTCGAGAATTTCAGTCATTTTATAAGTGACAGCATGTTAGCTGAGCCCCAAAGACGCACACAGCAACTGATCCAGCAGTACACACTGAAACCCAATTCCAGGGGGAACCTGTGCTCTGCTGGCTTCCTTTGCTCCTCACTTAATCAGTAGTTTATGCCAACATTTCTTTTGCTTTAAATGTGGCTTTGCTGGTCATTGCTACTTTTCTGAATTCGCTGGAGCCAAACTGAAGTGATTCTTTGTGTTTCAAGTCTAGAAGAAGGTGTTTGGCATATGACAGAAGGAATATTTTCCCTGGTTGTAGACGCAAACAATTCATGTCAGCTCCTATAAATAAGAAGGCCCTTTAATCAACACTCTGATGTGAACGAGTGGGACACCATGGCGTTGTGTGGGTGGCTCACACTGAGTCCAGATGCGACATGAACTTTTCATTTTATTTTTAAGAGGTGTAGACAGGAGATGCGTAAACAGAACGAGAAAATAAAAGCCTAAAAGAAAGCTGCCATGTGTTAATAACGTACTGTAATGACATGTAAGAACAATGTATTATATATAAACCCTGTGACACATATTTTTATGAAGTCACTGTGCAATGGGAAATTGCGAAGGACAGGAAAAAATGGCAAATGGTGTCCCATTATTTGCAAAGAGTGCCCGGACGGATCCAAGCAACTATAAGCCAGTAAGCTTAATGTGCAAATTAATGGAAGGAATTATTATGGAGAAAATTGAGCAGCACATGGCAAGTGCAGGAGTTTTACTGAACAGGCTGCACGGTTTTTGATGAGGGAGGACATGTTTTACTAACAAACTGGAATTCTATGATCAGAGTGAAGCATATGATATTATTTATCTGGACTTTTAAAAAGCATTTGATAAGGTGCCACATGAGAGGTTGGGCATCAAACTAAAAGAATTGGGAGTTCAGGGTGTGGTGTGTAGATGGGGGCAGAATTGGCTCACACACTGGAAGCAGAGGGTGATGGCTTAGAGGAGCCCAATCAGAATTGGCTGATGTTAAGAGCGGGGCTGGGGCCACTGATAATTTTAATAAATATAATTGATTTGAGGCCTGGGTTCACTTCCCAGGTCCTCCCTGCATGGAGTTTGCATGTTCTCCCTGTGTCTGCGTGGGTTTCCTCCCACAGTCCAAAGATATGCAGGTTAGGTGCATTGGTGATCCTAAATTGTCCCGTGTGTGTGTGCTTGGTGTTTGTGTGTGTGTGTGTGGCCTGCGGTGGGCTGGCACCCTGCCCGGGGATTTGTTCCTGCCTTGCACCATGTGCTGGCCGGGACCCCCATGACCCTGTGTTAGGATATAGCAGGTTGGACAATGACTGACTGACTGACTAATTGATTTGGATGCTAATATTTGCATTGGGTGTGACGAGGATGGACAGGATTAGAAATGAGAACATTAGAGGGTCAACTCAGGTGGGACGGTAGGGAGACAAAGTCAGAGAGGCGAGATTGCGTTGGTTTGGACATGTGCAGAGGAGAGATGCTGGGTATAATGAGAGAAGGGTACTAAGGATAGAGCTGCCAGGCAGGAGGAGCAGAGGAAGGCCTAAGAGAAGGATTATGGATGTGATGAGTTCAGGTGATGGGTGTGACAGAGCAAGATGATGAAGACAGGAAGATATGGAAAAAGATGATCCGCTGTGATGACCCCTAATGGGAGCAGCTGAAAGAAGAAGAAGATAATTGATTTGCATAGTAATGTAAATAACAATCTGGTTAAGTTTTCAAATGATAGGAGGATTGGCAGGTAATCTAGAATCTATTGAATCATTGCAGACATACTAGCTTCAGTGACCCGACATTTGCGCAATAGACATATGAGCGGCAACAAAATAGTGGCCATTAAAACGCGGTGTCAAAATCACGCCGACAAAATCGTGCCGACAAAATCGCGAAAGTTTCATTAAATATGAATTAATAGTTTAAAGCATATGTAATAATATTTATTTTAGAAGTCAATATTATGAGACACAGCACGCAGATAGTCCTTAAGATCACGCCCTGCATATGTAGGAAGAATTGCAGCAAGACATCTTGATAGTTGAGCGTATTTAGACTTGCTGGCTGCCTGACTGCTGGTAATTCTGCTTTGTATACGACGCGTTATGCCAACCCTCGACTGAGTTATTTGTTCGCGGCATGCCATCAGCAGTTATAACAGTTACTAGACATTAAGCCCGTTACAATAACGGGTGCTAGAACAGTAGTGCATAAACATTAGTTGGGACAGTCTATATTAAATGGCAAGGGACCTTGTATGTGGCTGTAATATGCGTCACTGTATTATGTGCCTTTAATTTTCTCTCTCAGTAATACTGGTTTGTATTTTTCGTAAAATGCCTGTAATTTTGTCAGACAGTAATACAGTGGAACCGAAGTCATTTTCCCCCATAGGATTGTATGTAAATACAATTAATCCGTTCCAGATCATATGAACTGTATGTAAATATATATATATATATATATATTTTTAAGATTTTAAGCACATATATAGTTAATTATACCATTGAATGCACATAGTAATAGTAAACTAAATGTAAAAACATTGAATAACACTAAGAAAACCTTGAACAACAGAGAAAACTAACACTGCAACAGTTCGCTATAGCCTTACGACCGCTCGCTAAAAACACCTTTTTTAATGAGTTTTAAGCACAGGAAAAAAAAAAATGAACATTTGAAAAATTAATAAACAACCAAGTAAAGTAACACTGCAAAAATGCACGCGTGCGCCTGTGTGTGTGTCTGACTCTGTCCCGTGTGTGTGTGTGCGTGCGTGCGGGCGTGTGTGCGTGTCTGTCTCTGTGGTGAGCCTGCGTGTGTGTGTGTGTGTGTGTGCGAGCTTGTCTGTCTCTGTCGCGGGCCTGCCTGCGTGTGTGTGTGCGCGTACATGTCTGTCCCCCATGCAGCCCTGTCTCTGTGTGTGTGTGAGTCTCTCGCGCGGGCGGGCGGGCGTGCGTGTCTGTCTCTGTGGTGGGCCTGCGTGTGTGTGTGTGTGTGTGCGTGCGAGCTTGTCTGTCTCTGTCGCGGGCCTGCCTGCGTGGTGTGTGCGCGTACATGTCTGTCCCCCATGCAGCCCTGTCTCTGTGTGTGTGTGAGTCTCTCGTCTCTGTGGTGGGCCTGCGTGTGTGTGTGTGTGTGGGCGGGCGGGCGTGTCGTGTCTATGGTCTCTGTGGTGCGAGCTTGTCTGTCCTCGCGGGCCTGCCTGCGTGCGTGTGTGTGTGTCCCCATGCAGCCCTGTCTCTGTGTGTGTGAGCGGGCGGGCGTGTCTGTCTCTATGGTGGGCCTGCGTGTATGTGTGTGTGTGTGTGTGCGAGCTTGTCTGTCTCTGTCGCGGGCCTGCCTGCGTGCGTGTGTGCGCGTGCATGTCTGTCCCCCATGCGGGCCTGTCTCTGTGTGTGTGTGAGTCTCTCGCTCGGGCGGGCGTGCGTGCGTGTCTGTCTCTGTGGTGAGCCTGCGTGTGTGTGTGTGTGTGTGTGTGCGAGCTTGTCTGTCTCTGTCGCGGGCCTGCCTGCGTGTGTGTGTGCGCATACATGTCTGTCCCCCATGCGGGCCTGTCTCTGTGTGTGTGTGTGTGAGTCTCTCGCGCGTAGGGCGTGCGTACATGACTGTCTCTCGCGCGGGCCCTGCCTGCCTGCCTGCGTGTGTGTGTGTGTGCGTGCGTGCGTGTGTGTCTGTCTCTCGGGCGGGCCTGCGTGTCTGTCCGTCTGTCTCTCGTGCGCACGCACCTGTGTGTCTCTCTCTCTCTTTCTCTCTGCACACGCAGGGAATGCACAGGAAGAGACTGAACACGTGCCGTGTGGCCCTGCGCATGCGCACTTCACCAGAAGACACACACACACAGACACCTGGACGCACACAGGGGTTTTATTAAAGAGGTTAACCTAGCACATAATGTGTACATAATGCAGACGTACGCGTCCCACTCTCTTGGCCTCTCTCGCGATTTTGTCGTGGCGATTTTGTCAGCGCACATTTGTCGAAAACCAGTTAGCGAGTTTGTCGGCACTCATTTGTCCGTCGTGGTTTTGTTGGCGCTCATATGTCTATCGCACTTTTGTCGGTGAACCACCAGCTTCGGCAGATTTGTGGCAGATGAGGTTTAATTTAAGTAAATGTGAAGTGTTACATGTAGGAAGTAAAAATATTAGGTTAGAATACACAGTGTGCGGTCTGAAAATTAAAAGTCTAGCTTATGAGAAGGATTTAGGGGTCACTGTGGACTCATCGCTATTAACTTTCAGATAGTGTTCAGAAGCCATTAAGAAGGCAAACAGAATGTCAGGTTATATAGCACCTTGATATGAGGAGTACAAGTCCAAGGAGGTTCTGCTCAACTTTATAACACACTGGTGAGACCTCATCTGGTGTCCTGTGTACAGTTTGGGACTCCAGGCTACAAAAAGGACATAACGGCACTGGAAAGAGTCCAGAGAAGAGCAACTAGACTGATTCAGGGCTACAGGGGATGAGTTATGAAGAAAGATTAATAGAGCTGAGCCTTCAGTTTAAGCAAAAGGAGACTAAGAGGTCACAAGACTCAAGTTTTTAAAATTATGGAAGGAACTGGCACAGTGGATCCACTTTAAAATGAGTTCATCAAGAACTCGGGGACACAGTTGGAAAATTGTTAAGAGTAAATTTCGCAGAAACATTAGAAAGTTTTTCTGCAGACAGGCAGACAGTAGGACCTTAGGGACCTTTAAAACTCGACTTGATATTATAAAGGAGGATTTAAGTGAATAGGACTGGTGAGCTTTGTTAGCCTGTTCTCGTCCAGATTGTTCTGATGTTCTAAAACAAAATATGTAATGTGTCAGACTGGCAATAAGGTGGCATACAAAGGGTACACAACATGAGGTCACCTAGCCATACCCTTCAGAGAAAAGGACACACACTGGCAAACAGCTGATAGGGGGCAGTATACTCTGTAGATGTGTGACGTGTCCTGGCAGTTTGTAAACAGGGGCACCAGAATAAAGAAGAGAGTTGTACACAAGTATGTACCAACGAAGAACTGAAGAAATACTCCCACCAAATGACCAGATGGTGATCTCTGAGTAGGCATTGGAGCTGAGGGATGCACTAAGAGCTGGGAACTTTATATAAGGGGTCTTGTACTCGGGAGTCATTTCAGGAATTGTTGCACAAACAGGCTCTGGCCAGGGCATAAAGGACCCTCAGCCGCATTACGTGGGCAAATGTGGAGTCAGAAGAGAGGGCAGTGCGGCCAGAGTGAGCTGAGAAAAGGACAAATTGTGTTGTTGGACCACTGAGATTTAGATGGCTTGTCGGTGGATGAGTCACCATGCCTTACAGACAGGGTCCAAAACCTGCAGAGTAGGCCCAGGAGGGCGCTAGGGTTTTCTTTTTTTTTATTGTTTTGTTGATGATTCCCTTTCTTTTCTGTTTATTACAGTCAATAAAACTGCTATTTTTGTTCTGGGTTAGTGTGGCACACAGAGGAGGCTCATCCCAGTAAATATAAATAAAAGCATTGCATCTATTTAATTATAGATTGCAGCTTCAATTATTACATCTTAGGTGATAAACAACAGAAAAGAGCAGAACACCATTTTGGTAAGCAATGTGGGAGTCGGGTTACTGAAGTTAAAACTGAAGGCTGTTTTTAAGAGCAGCAAATGGGCTGGCAGAGTCAGCCCAGAGTTTGTGTGAAAGCTTGGTGGGCATAGTAGTGATGGCGGACCCCTAGAGCAGAGTGGAGGTAAGGACTCGGCATCTGCAAGGCTCACTTTTGGCATAATCTCTGGATGAATGAGTAATAAAATAATAAGAGATTTCCATTCATTAGACCTATCAAGAGTGTAACAATTGATTACAGTGGAACCTCGGTTTCGTTCCGGAAACGTACTCGCAATTCAAAGCACTCATATATCAAAGTGAATTTCCCCATAAGAAATAAACTATTCATTTAAAAATGATTCATACAAAATATAAAGTAAAAATACATAAAACAAATTAACCTGCACTTTACCTTTGAAAAGAATCATGGCTGGTGTGAGTGAGTTTCCAAACTCTTGTGAGATTTCACCCAACAGGGCGACATGCGGAAGAGCGTCCCGAAGCAACCGCAGGCCCCCAACGCTGTAGTAGAATCCGAAAAGATCGCGGTCATGCTATGAGCCTGCCGCTGATGGGTGATACAACGAACAAGGAACAGTATAAATGCACAGGGCACAGTATTACTTGGCCACTAACCTGGGCACGACCCTGCCTGACTGCTGTGTCTGTGTATAGGAGAGTGGCAGATCCCCGCTACAATAAATAATCGCGCTGTTCCTGTTTCATGCTGAATAAAGCTGGTGTCACTAAAGTACTCAGACTCAGCCTCGTGTTTTGGGGTGCAAGACGGGGACTTGCACGTTACAACACACACGCACACACACACACACGTGGTCACAATGCTGTAGTAAACAGTGTACGCTCATATGGATGTTGACTATATGAGTGAGGCATGCCAACTGACGATTGCCCACAATCCCGCAGCGAGAGAGAGAAGAACCATTGGCTCAGTTGTGATCACATGACGCTCGGCAGACAAATCATATACGTACTACTCGTATTGCAAGACCTCGCTCGTTTATCAAGTCAAAATGTATTAAAAATTTTAGCTCGTCTTGCAAAACACTCGCAGACCAAGTTACTTGCAATCCAAGGTTTCACTGTATCTGTAAATATTTTTAGGAGAAATCTTCATTGTAAGTAGGGCATATTTAAAAGAAAAAAAATGATTGAAATGTAATTGTATGCTTGAAATTAAAAAGAGTCATTGGTGATTTAAAATGGGAGTCCTGTAAGTGGTCCATCTAGGGTTGTTTCCTGCCTTACATACGAGGCTGGCCTCCATCACACAAAACTCAAATTAAGCAGACTTAGAAAATGGATGGATGGTGTACAGGATGGCATGTGTGGTCTGGTGTCCCATACCCTCAACCGGCCAGGTGGCCAATTCAAAGGAGAGATCAAGGTGTATGCTTCCCCAGCCTGTTAGTTTGTGGTATCCCTGGGCTTTGGTACCTATTCAGACACCCGCAGGGAATGCTGGGAACTGTAGTCTAGTGGGGCAGCCCTGCTGGGGTCCAAGTGATGCTGAATGGAGTTACACTCCCTACTTTATAAGACTCCTGTATGACCTGGAAGTACTTCCAATGGGTAAAACCCTGGCAGTGGAAATACTCGGGGGCCTTCAATTAAAAGAAATGCACTGCCTGGTTGAGAAGAGTCGGAGTGGAGAGGAATGGGAGACAACACTCTTCTGGGAGGAGCGTAGGAATAAAATAGAGAAAGACAAGGGAGAAGAGAGAATTTGTGGCTACATCTTGCCTGAAGAAGGGGCCTGAGTTGCCTCGAAAGCTTGCATAATGTAATCTTTTTAGTTAGCCAATAAAAGGTGTCATTTTGCTTGGCTTTTGGCTGCAGAACATATACGAAATCTTGGTGTTAATAAACCTTTTTATTTATACTGGGACTTGTGTCATTATGGTTGTGTTTGGAGTTTGGTGTGCTGCAATGCCCCCTACTGGTCATAATGGTCAAACATTTTTGTCATTAATGCATGCTTTGGATTAGCGGCTAAAGACTGTGCGCTCAGTGTAACGACCAGGTGGTCTTTTAATGAGCAGAAGGTCTATAGGCAGAGTGAGGTATGGCCAGGGCAAGTAATCATGGGAAATAAAGGTCAAGGTAACAGGCAAAAGGCTCTTCATGATAGTTTCTTTTAGCTGTAACACTACCAAAATTAAAAGACTCTTCAGTCCAATATGGAATAACATACATAACATGCTTAAAATATCAAAATGGAGCCCGATTAACTGTAACTGCAATAGAGTGGAGTATCCATCAATAATATGGCCAATACACAAAATGGTAGCAACAAGATACCGGCGTGATGATGTCACTGTCACAATTAAAAAAATATTTAAACATTTACAAAAGCAAGTAAAATGAACCTAAATAGTGAACAAATTAATTAAAGGAATTCTAAAACTGGGATGAGAACGCAGATGTGAGCGTACTTGGGCAGGTGTCTAGTCCAGGGTTGATGCTTGTCTTGTATTGGATGGTCCCAGAAGAAGATCCAAGCCCCCATAAGTCTTCAATTACGTTGTTTCAGAAAATGGAATTATGGGTGTGTATTCAATTTATTTCAATTTATTGTCACTGTGCCATTCAGCATAACGAAACATCACTTGTCTCTTGTCCTGCGGATACTGAAACATGCGGCAACAGAACAGTATATGTGAGAATAAAGACAGCAGGCAGAAATTAATAATAATCATCATCATCATAATAAAAATAATAATTCTTCAAATTTGTATAACACTGTTCTCACTACTAGAGAGTAAGGAGCCACTTCAACCACCACTAACGTGAAGCATGGGTGATGGGACGGCAGCCATTTTTTCACCAGTACACTCACCACACATGAGCAGTTAGTTGGTGACAGGGTGTGACAGGGGATGATTAGGGGGCCAGAATGAATAGGGCAATGATGAACAATTTAGTCTGGACATTGGGATCCATCTTACTCTTTTCGAAAGAAGCCCAGGGGTCTTTTATTACCACAGAGAGTCAAGACCTCGGTGTTGTGTCTCATCTGAAGGACGGTGCCATATTTACTGCACAGCGTTCCCGTCACTGCAATGGGACATTGGGATCACAGGGTAAGCGCCCTCTGGTGGTCTCACAAACACCTCTACCAACAAAAGAGAAAAGAGAGAGAAAGTCAAAAGAAACCTGAGACGAAGTGTCTGGGTACTTATTCATAGGGTGTGTTGCTGAGCGGAGTCGGGTCAGGGCTGTGGCTCTTCTGTTCAGTCCAGGACTTCCATACTGTGGAACAAAGCTACAGACATATCAGCAGCTGCAAACCTTTGCTTTTTCTTATTATTTTGGACCCTGTATCTATAACTGAATGCTCACTTTCCTGAACAGTTTATATACTGTATATGTAGACCAACCACATGTGTTACCTGGTAGGTAACCATCCATACAATCAGATTGGGACACAGAATATGGATGCTATTACTTGTAATTGTAATTACTACAATCTACAGGCTGTCAAATAAATGATCTACACGCCGTGGTGCAGCGTACAGTGACTTTGTCTCTGACGCTAACGTCCGAGGTTTGATCCCCGCAAGGGTAGCAGTGGAGTGTGTACGCCTGATGAACCAAAATAAGGGCAAAACATCTGTTGAGTACTCGTTGCATTATTTGACAGTAAACTATGTTATATATATATATATATATATAGACTCACCTAAAGGATTATTAGGAACACCATACTAATACGGTGTTTGACCCCCTTTCGCCTTCAGAACTGCCTTAATTCTACGTGGCATTGATTCAACAAGGTGCTGAAAGCATTCTTTAGAAATGTTGGCTCATATTGATAGGATAGCATCTTGCAGTTGATGGAGATTTGTGGGATGCACATCCAGGGCACGAAGCTCCCGTTCCACCACATCCCAAAGATGCTCTATTGGGTTGAGATCTGGTGACTGTGGGGCCATTTTAGTACAGTGAACTCATTGTCATGTTCAAGAAACCAATTTGAAATGATTTGAGCTTTGTGACATGGTGCATTATCCTGCTGGAAGTAGCCATCAGAGGATGGGTACATGGTGGTCATGAAGGGATGGACATGGTCAGAAACAATGCTCAGGTAGCCCGTGGTATTTAAACGATGCCCAATTGACACTAAGGGACCTAAAGTGTGCCAAGAAAACATCCCCCACACCATCACACCACCACCACCAGCCTGCACAGTGGTAACAAGGCATGATGGATCCATGTTCTCATTCTGTTTACGCCAAATTCTGACTCTACCATTTGAATGTCTCAACAGAAATCGAGACTCATCAGACCAGGCAACATCTTTCCAGTCTTCAACTGTCCAATTTTGGTGAGCTTGTGCAAATTGTAGCCTCTTTTTCCTAATTGTAGTGGGTATGAGTGGTACCCGGTGGGGTCTTCTGCTGTTGTAGCCCATCCGCCTCAAGGTTGTGCGTGTTGTGGCTTCACAAATGCTTTGCTGCATACCTCGGTTGTAACGAGTGGTTATTTCAGTCAAAGTTGCTCTTCTATCAGCTTGAATCAGTCGGCCCATTCTCTTCTGACCTCTAGCATCAACAAAACATTTTCGCCCACAGGACTGCCGCATACTGGATGTTTTTCCCTTTTCACACCATTCTTTGTAAACCCTAGAAATGGTTGTGTGTGAAAATCCCAGTAACTGAGCAGATTGTGAAATACTCAGACCGGCCCGTCTGGCACCAACAACCATGCCACGCTCAGAATTGCTTAAATCCCCTTTCTTTCCCATTCTGACATTCAGTTTGGAGTTCAGGAGATTGTCTTGACCAGGACCACACCCCTAAATGCATTGAAGCAACTGCCATCTGATTGGTTGATTAGATAATTGCATTAATGAGAAATTGAACAGGTGTTCCTAATAATCCTTTAGGTGAGTGTATATAGCTTGACTGGCCCCCACGCTTGCCTGACCTAAATAGAACAACGCTGGGCATTTCGGTCCATCTGACACCGCCAGGTTGCACCTCAGACTGTCCAGGAGCTCAGTGATGCCCTGGTCCAGATCTGGGAGGGGATCCCCCAGGACACCATCCGTCGTCTCATTACTACTGAGTATGATTTGGAGTTGCTGCGATGAAATTTTGGCAAAATGGACTCGCCTGCCTGCTGCGTCATTTGATTTTCGGGGTGTCTTTGAATGTAGCCCTCTGTTGGTTGATCATTTTCATTTCCATCAAATGATGTGGCATCCTTTCGTTCCTAACACATCACCACATCAGTCCATAGCAGTAGAGATAGCCAGCAGGATTGTTTTTCCCCATTGAGATCTGATGTGTTTTCAAAGTTTTTCTTTAATTATTTGGAGCAGTTATATATATATGGATATAAATATACAGTATATAACATAAAATGATGTAATCCACTTAGGCTTTAGTTTTTGGTACTATCTGATATATATGTACTGTCTGACGACATATAGTGAACCATTTTAGGGCACATGATGGACATTTTACTTAAAATAAGGCTATTTTTATTGGATTCCCTGAGCTTGGCTGGTTGATCCTCAAATCTTGAGGGTGTTGGGTCGTATCCTATTACTATCAATCGTCTGCACAATTATTGGGACCATGCGGCATAAATATTCTGAATGCTAATTTTTCATCCTGATGTCTATTGCACTTGTTGAGGTGTTCTCCTGATACAATATTAACATTATAAATGTGCAACCGTTGCTGATTTGTGTAACAATATAATTTGTCTCCCTTATCAAATTTGCTATTGTGCATACAGTAGTAGTTCATTTTATTTTAAGAAGAAATAGGAGCTCTAAAATTGTGATATTCCCTCGTTCCCTGACTAATCTTGTAGTGTGCCACAGCTTAGCTCTGCTGGGATTTCTCTCTAATGGAATGAGTGGGTAATTAATTCTCCATGTTCTCTTTTTTTTATTTTATATTTTTTCCACATGCAGGACCTTTTCTGAACAGGAAGTGGTACACTTTTACCGCTGCTCGATCTTTTTAGTTAAATGTATAGCACCAATGTACATTAAGGACAATTATGATTATTTATATATTCAGGGAAAAAAATGTGAAACCTGCAGCTACCCAGACACAGGAAGTCAGTATTTTAGATGTGCGTGAAATTCAAGCTCTGACTGCTTTGCCATACGCTCCCTCTTTTTTTTTTTTTCCATGACTAAACTTCTCAGGCATTCTGCATTCAAGAGTCAGAAAGTCTGGAAAGCTCACCTACTTTATTTAAAAAACAACAAAAAAAAAAATATTCCAAGGTGCACTCCTGCAGATTTATGGAGTGGCGTGACTGTTAGTCTCCAGCACTCTGGGTTTGATTCTGGGCCGTCGGGTCTCGTCGTGTTTGGTTTCCTTTCCTAATTAATAACACTATTTAAGCTATTCATCCATCAGCTTTCTAACCTGTGTATCCATCTTAGGGTCATAGGGAGTCAGTACCTTCATCAGGAGGTGCAAAGTGGAGAAGGCTAGAGTGGCACTGCCAAATTGAATGCATTTAGGGTGAATGTCAGCATTTGCCGACACAAGGGGTTGAGTACAGGTGTCGATTAAAGTCAACATCCAGGGGCAGAGGACATAAAAGGCTGTAAATTTCGATAAAACTCACTGTTATGTTAAACAGCAACAACATGTACAGTATTTATATAGCACATTTTCATACAAAAATGTAGCTCAAAGTGCTTTACATAATGAAGAATAGAAGAATAAAATATAAGTCAACATTAATTAATATAGAACTAGGCTGACCCGCTTCTTTAAGGCGACTGACTTTTAAGTTGACCACTTCTGAAGGCAATTCAATATGTAGATCAATTTGATATTTTATACAAACTCATTAATTTGGTTATATTGCATTTGAGCAGTATTACTTTAATACTCGTAGTTTCTGTTATTTTTGTGATATGAAATGTAAACTTTTTTTCTATATTGAGGTCGCCCTTTTGAACCCCCCTGATATTTACTACGCGGTGAGGCATTTGTACTCCATCAACATTAATTATTTCCAGAGACATAATTTTGTCTATTTTTCCAGCACATCGCGCACAAAAGCAAGGGAACGATGGGAGCACCAGAACTCTGCTCACATCATGTCGCTTCGTACCGCAAGCTGCAAGTAGTAAGTCTGTGATAAGCGGAATACCGCTACGCTTTCCACTCATGGGACGGAAGGACAATCCCGACCACTTTTATATAGTAAGAAAGAAGAAGAAGATATCGCACAGTCTGGAGTAGAAAATCGTCTTGTATCAAAGTACAAATCCCATCGTGCACTGCAAAATAGACGGGGCCTGTGTGAAACTCCACGCCTGCGTGGCACTCACGGGATGGAAGGACAATCCCGACCGCTTTTAAAAAGAAGGATAAGAGTAAGGTCAGATGGCCAGGGTGGACAGAAAAAAAAAAACTCCAGACTGCCGAAAAAAAATAAAATCTGCAGGGGTTCAGAGGCCACAAGACCACCCAGTCCCCTCTGGGCATTCTACCTACCATAAATGAAACAGTCCTCTTTGGATATAGGGTTCTCACGGAAACACTTGATGATGATTGTCACGTAGACTTCTGGCTTTTAGTCCATCAATGTTGGAGCATCATGAAGCTTTGAGTAGATGGTGGTGGTGCAGGCCACCACCACAAAAAAAAAAACGGAAAAAGAAACAGAAGAGAGAGTAGGGGTCAGTATGGATTTTAGAGCCACTATGAATAGTTATTATGATGAATTGTACATACAGAGTATAAGGATTCAGTTAAAGTGAAGGTAGGAGAAGGCCATGTTAAAGTAATGCGTTTTTAGCAGTTTTTTAAAGTGCTCTACTGTATCAGCCTGGCGAATTCCTATTGGCAGGCTATTCCAGATTTTGGGTGCATAACAGCAAAAGGCCGCCTCCCCGCTTCTTTTAAGTTTAGCTTTTGGAATTGTAAGGAGACACTCATTTGAGGATCTGAGGTTACAATTTGGAATATAAGGTATCAGACATTCCGATATATAAGATGGAGTGAGATTATTTAAGGCTTTATATACCATAAGCAGAATTTTAAAGTCAGTTCTGAAAGACACAGGTAACCAGTGTAGTGACATCAAAACTGGAGAAATGAGTTCAGGTAGAACTGTTAGACTAATTGGCTTGACGCTGAATCCCTGAGTATGTCTGAGTAGAGTAGAGTGAACAGCGTCTAAAATGGCATTGACGTCAAACAAGAGAGGGAAGCAAAAGTGCAACGCAAAATACCCAGTGTGTTTTATTTATCTATTTATTTATTCTGTATTATTGCTGTATTTGGGTTATTTCCACTTCCAGTGGAGTTACTGGGTCAGGTATAGGTTTTCATTTGGAACAAGGACACCAGGTTACAATTTTACCTACTGACTTCTGGTATCTCTGCCACCCTAGACCTACTATTGGCCTTAAAGGGGCTACAGGACTCCATTGGCAGCAGCAAACAGTAGCATGCAAAAGTTTGGGGTTTCCATAACAATGACTGTGAACAAGCTATAGTCCTAATGGGTGTGGACTACCCAGGCTGGCACTGCCAGCTGAACCCGACGCAGACAAGCATGGGACACAAGTTCAAGGGACACACGGATTTTTTACTTTCTTCTTACCTCGTGGGAAACGCCTTCCCCCGTTTCCAACAAGCAGAAGCACAGCACACAAACAATTCTCTTCCGTCTCTTTCTCTTTTCTCCTCCACTCCTCTGGTCAAGCTTCGTCTTTCTCCTCCTGACTCTGGCTCCTACAGGAGTGGCTGCTGGCTCCTTTTATAAAACACCTGGAAATGCCCCAGATGCTTGATGACTCATTTCAGGCAGTACTTCCTGGTGTGGCGGAAGAACTGCCCATAAGGTCTCAGCAGCTCCTGCGGATCCTAACAGGGCTGCACCAAACTCCAACTCCCATGAAGCCCTGCGGGAGTCCGAGGCACCGCTGCAACCCAGGAGGGTTGCCATCTAGCGTCCCAAGGGAGGTAACGCTCCCCCAGTCCTCCCAGCGTGAAGGTGTCCTGGCTGTATGCTACACAAGCTAATGAAGGTCTGAAACCACCTTGGGAAATGTTATCTGAGACCTCCAATATCTTGCGGCGCCCAAACGTTTGCATGATGCTCCTTTCCTTTTTACAGTTGTACAAAATAAAAACAATACACTAGTCTTGTATAAAATGCTGAAAATAAATAGTGTCATCTTTAACTTTATGCCTTTTGGTGATCAGTTCATCTTCTGCCCACTTAACTATTCACAGCAACAGATATTTTAAGCAAGGGGGCCCAAACTTTTGCATGCCACTGTATATTGGAGGGTCACCACTGTCTGATAATGAATATAAATGAGAACGAGTGCCTCTGATGTACTGGGGAAACATTCCATGGTAGTGCCTTCCACTATCATTTCAGTTACTCGTTGTGGCGGACGGCCAGGGCCCTTACCCCTCGACAATGGAAGGACAAGGGGAGAGAGCTTATCCAGGATGTTATAGTAATAATAATACATTTTATTTATTTGTAGGCGCCTTTCTAAACACTCAAGGACACCGAACAAAAGAAAAAACACAGATTATAAACAATCCTAAAATACAAAAATTAAAATCAGACAGAGCAAATTTAGATTTTAAAGTGAGAATGAATCAATGTTTCTAAGGTCAGATGGTTGTGGTTTCCATTCAGTTGCTCTGCTCCCCATTGTGGTAAGACGGACGAAGGGGACAGTCAAGTGGATGGAGGAAGAGGATCTGAGGGTACGGGAGGGAATGGCAACATGGAGGAGGTCAGACAGATATGGAGGGGCGAGGTTGTGGAGAGTCTTAAAGTTAACAGGAGAATTTTGAATTGAATGTGGAACTCAACTGGAAGTCAATGAAGCTGCTGCAAAACAGGAGTGATATGGTGAATAGAGGGGGTTCAAGTAATGATGTGGGCAGCTGAATTCTGGACCAGTTGAAGCTTATAAAGAGATTTGTGAGAAACACCAAAGAAAAGGGAACTGCAATAATCCAGACGAGAAGTGACAAAGCTATGAACAAGGAGAGCAGTGGTGTGGGGAGTGAGGGACAGGCGAATACGATTAATGTTACACAAGTGGAAATATGCAGACCGAGATCTTATTGATGTGGGACTGAAAGGATAAAATACTGTCAAGGATGACACCTGTGGGGAAGGGGAGACAGAGGAATTATCAATAACAAATGAAAAATGATCAGTTTTGCCACGTGCAAAAGTTCGCTGATGACACTGCTATTGTGGGCTGCATCAGGAGTGGGCAGGAGGAGGAGTACAGGAAGCTAATCAAAGACTTTGTTAAATGGTGCGACTCAAACCACCTACATCTTAACACCAGCAAGACCAAGGAACTGGTGGTGGATTTTAGGAGGCCCAGGCCCCTCATGGACCCCGTGATCATCAGAGGTGACTGTGCAGAGGGTGCAGACCTGTAAAAACCTGGGAGTGCAGCTGGATGATAAATTGGACTGGACTGCCAATACTTGGCATACTTGCCAATGCTTTGTGTAAGAAAGAACAGAGCTGACTATACTTTCTTAGAAGGTTGCCGTCCTTCAACATCTGCAATAAGATGCTGCAGATGTTCTATCAGACGGTTGTGGCGAGTGCCCTCTTCTATGTAGAGGTGTGCTGGGGAGGCAGCATAAAGAAGAAGGACACCTCACACCTGGACAAACTGGCGAGGAAGGCAAGCTCTATTGTAGGCATGGAGCAGGACAGTTTGACATCCGTGGCAGAGCGACGGGCGCTGAGCAGACTCCTGTCAATCATGGAGAATCTACTTCATCCACTGAAAAAGATCATCTGCAGACAGAGGAGCAGCTTCAGCGACAGACTGCTGTCACCATCCTGCTCCACTGACAGACTGAGGAGACCCCACACTATGCGACTTTTCAATTCCACCCGCGGGAGTAAACATTAACATTATTCAAAGTTGTCTGTTTTTTACATGCATTTTATTACTCTTTAATTTAATATTGTTTTTTTGTTTTTTGTATCAGTATGATGCTGCTGGATTATTTGAATTTCCCCTTGGGATTAATAAAGTATCTATCTATCTATCTATCTATCTATCTATCTATCTATCTATCTATCTATCTATCTATCTATCTATCTATCTGTCTATCTGTCTGTCTGTCTGTTATATAGTGCCTTTCATATCTATCTATCTATCTATCTATCTATCTATCTATCTATCTATCATATAGTGCCTTTCATCTACATATCATATAGTGCTATCTATCTATCTATCTATCTATCTATCTATCTATCTATCTATCTATTATATAGTGCCTTTCATATCTATCTATCTATCTATCTATCTATCTATCTATCTATCTATCTATCTATCTATCTATCTATCTATATAGTGCCTTTCATATCTATCTATCTATCTATCTATCTATCTATCTATCTATCTATCTATCTATCTATCTATCTATAATAGAGTGCCTTTCATATCTATCTATCTATCTATCTATCTATCTATCTATCTATCTATCTATCTATCTATCTATTATATAGCACCTTTCATATCTATCTATCTATCTATCTATCTATCTATCTATCTATCTATCTATCTATCTATCTATTATATAGCACCTTTCATATCTATCTATCTATCTATCTATCTATCTATCTATCTATCTATCTATCTATTATATAGCACCTTTCATATCTATCTATCTATCTATCTAATGTTGATTTTGTACCAATGAGGAGAACCTCAGTTTTGTCACTATTTAATTTAAGAAAATTTGAAGAAAACCAAGGGGCACCCGAAAGTTTGCTGAGCCCTTGTTTACAGCACTTCCACCACACCCAGAAGTGCTGCCAGAAGGTCGACGAGCACCTGGAGGACTTCTGGGTGCCTTATAAAAGTCAGTGTCGAGAAGAGGTGGACAAGGAGAAGGAGTGGGGCCAAAGAGAAAGAAAGAGAGAGAGAAAGGAAGAAGAAGTAAAGTGTGTTTTGTGACTGTGACTATGCTGTGAATGTGGGAAACAGGTGGAAGGCATTTTTCACATGGAAAAGAAGAAAAATAAAAATGTGTGTACTGAACTTGTGTCCCGCGTCTGTCTGTGTCAGGGTTGAGGCTACTCCCAGTGGTCCACAATGTCCAGGGCACCGTGAAGACACCCTGAAGACACCACACCCTGCTGGAGTATCCAGTTTTACATCAGCAGAGACCAAACATCAATGGCCCTCACCAGTACATGCAGACTTGAGTTTGCCAGTCCAGTCTCAGCTCTACAGCCCCCACTCAATGCATGCAGTCCTTGGTCTTAATTGCATTGTCTAATTGTGATCTATCTATCCTTTCTGTCTGTGGAATCTCTGTCTGTCGATTACTCTGGTCTGGGTGGGCGTGGTTGTTGGTCGCAGGTTCGCTCCGTTCGTTTGGGTATCTGTGAGTATTTCTCGTTTTCTTTTCTAACTTTCTTTACTATTAGTTTTATGTATAAAGATTTTTTTACTGATTTGCCATTTATTTGAAAGTATATAGTTTATTGTCAGTGGTTGTTGTAATAGTCCGACGGCTGCGGCTCGCCATGGCGCGTCCAGCAAAGCCTCCAGGGCTTAACCCGAAATTTTGAAAATCTTTCAAGGAAAAATGGAATTAAAGTGGTTGTGGACCCGATGGTTTCTGTTGAGGCGTGTGTTATTGAGGTAGCGAAAAGAGTTGGCTGTAAGAATGTGAAGTCAGCATCCCGAATGAACAAAACTATTGTAGTTTTCTAAGCGACGAAGCTATGGTGCATACTATAGTGCAGGAAGGCCTGGTGATAAACGGCTCGCTAGTCCCGGTTCTGCCTTTATCGACTCCTGCTAAACGAGTTATTATTTCAAATGTTCCACCATTTTTGAAAAATGAGGCTTTATTAAATGAACTTCGTAGATATGGTGAAGTCATATCTGATGTGGTTATGATACCGCTTGGCTGCCGCTCACGGATTTAAAGCATGTCGTGTCTTTCCGGAGACAGGTGTACATGATACTAAATAACTCGCGTGAGGAGCTTGATGTGGCCTTGAAATTTAAAGTAGAGGGTTACGAATATATAGTTTTTATCACTACGGAACAAATGAAATGCTTTAAGTGTGGTCAGACAGGGCACAAAGCGAGTCAGTGTAAGCGGGGTGAGATGACGGAGAGCTCGGATATGCAGGACCGTCTGGTGTGCACAGAGAGCCCGTGATAGAACTTCGGACAACGAAGAGAATGAGTCGGTGATCAGTGATTCGGAAATGGAGGATCTGAGTTACGATTCAGATGAAGCGGCTGAAGATCAGAGTGAAATTACTGTAGTTCAAAGTATCACAGCTGGCCGGGACATGAAGCAGGGGAGCTGGAAGTGTCCAGCGGAGAGCCTGCGTTAGGAAAAACCTGAGGGCTGAAATGATCACGGCAGGCGGCTAATGCCGGGCAGATTAGTAAAAGTAATGGGAACAAGAAGGCTGAAGTCAGCCATGAAGAGGAGGAGATGGTGGCTAAGGTGATACCAGGGGTCGAATATTATAAAGATGACCCTGCAGCGCTTCTCCAAAAAACACCCACCGAGAGTATTGCCGCTCTAGAGACGTGCCCAAGAGATGCGCCTTCTCAGGGGGGGGAGAAGAGCGCTGGCTGTGCAGGCATTGACTGAAGAAACAACGCATGAGACGGGGCCGATGGAGAAATGCTCGTTGAAGACAGTAACGATGAACACGGTTATGTTAAGCCGGTAACCAGAAAAAGAAAAGAACAAATAACCAGTGGTGGGCGCGCCAAGAAGAGCACTAAGACTGAAAGTGCAGAGGCCGCCGCTAGTGATCAGCAGCAGACAGACGGCACTGAAATCAAAGCGAGAGAGGAAGGAGGGGAGGACGGCAATGAATCTGACCCGTCGATAAGAGTTGATCTGTCATCTCACTCGAGCTTACACGAGGCTTACAGCACAGAAAGCATTTTGCGCTTTTAGAGTTTTAGAAGGGAAGCGGGGGTCAGTATAGTCGAACACTTTCCTGATCTCCATCAGTTTCTGAGCTCGGCGAAGCAAGTGCGGCGGCGGCTGCTGAATTAGGTATGACCTCCAAAGAGAGAGTCCGATTAAAGAATATCATAAGCAAAGTGAAACGTTCACTAGAAGCACAATCATGATGGCAGTTTTAATGCGATTACCCGTTTCTTTGGTTAATGTAGTGTTGTTGACCGCCACCTTATTTTCTTTTAAAATGCCTGTCTATTCCTGTGCTCTTTCAATATAAACGGCTGCAGAGATCTAGTAAAAGAACGGCGCTATTTGAGCACTTAGCGCAAAAAGAATTAACGTGGTTTTCCTTCAAGAGACCCATACTGACGAGGCTAATCAGTCTGACTGGCACAGAGAGTGGCCAGGGCTGGCACATCTTAGTCATGGCTCAAATCTCAGTGCAGGAGTCGCGATCTTATTTTCTAAGAGTTTTGTACCTGACAGTGTTGTTTGTACTGAGTTAATCCAGGGGAGGCTGCTGAAGGTAGAAGCGCAGCTGGGAGAGAAGAAGTGGGTGTTCATTAACGTGTACGCCCCAAATGTAGGGATTGAGAGAACTCACTGCTTCTCAGTTTTAAATGATGTCCTGGGGACATGTGACAATGATGAGCTGGTGTTTGTTGGGGGCGACTTTAACTGCACAGAAAATGCGCAGCTGGACAGGAATGGGCTAGAACCGCACCGGGTCCGTCCAATCACTGAGGTCTGTGGTCACCAATAATAATCTCCTTGATATTTGGAGGGATTTTTATCCGGGGGTCCGGCAGTATACGTGGGTGAAGAGCTCAGCTGGGCTGCTGTCTATGGCTCGACTTGACAGAATTTACATCCAGAAAAATCACAGGAACCTCATAGCTAACTGCTCCATTCTTCCAACTAGTTTATCTGATCACTGTCTTGTTTCCCTTCAAATCTCTTTTCTCTCTGCTCCTTCTGTTAAATCCTACTGGCACTTTAATAATAATCTACTGAAAGACCCCCACTTCATCAACTGTTTCAAATACTTCTGGACACAATGGAGATACAAAAAGAAGACCTTCTCTTCACTGAGGCAATGGTGGGATTGCTCAAAAACTGAGATCGCGTATTGTGCCAACAATACACCG